>NW_027122699.1:1818845-2359696 GCF_030686945.1 Centruroides vittatus
CGAGGAAACGAAAATCCACACGTCTGTGATGAAATCAAGATGGGAAGGAGGTGTGTGTACTTCTTGACTAAAGATCGTTCAATAAAAAGCAGTTTTGGTATAATATTTCTGGAAAGGGTGGGCTCAGACCAGTGTATTTTGTCTGTCAGACAAGTTTGTTTGCTGGGATAAGGTGACATGACCCATGGGTGAACTATCAGGAGAGAGGTATGTACTGTACTGTACCTCCCGGAGGATTTTCTAATGGAAACTATTTAGGTGTTAGATGGCCAAAACTACACGGCCGGCATGTCGATCGAGTGTGAACCTGGCGCCAATTACTAATGTTTGGCATTTAGTTTATTCACTTGGTAACTGGTGTACTGTACTTCACCAAATACAAGCCCATCATAGAAAAGGAAAATATATTTTTGGTTTCTTTAACAGATTTTTAAAAAATTCCTTCATTAAAATTGGGGTGCATCTTAAATTCAGAATAGCATAATGGTAGAAGACATTTTTTCCATTGATTTAGAATTGATGTAACTGGAATCATAACATGCTAGATTATTGGCACGTAATTGAAAATAGTAATAGAGTATTATTTAGTGTACAGTCCATTTCAAAAGCTTGTTTGTGTTAATGTAAGATGTTTGATTAATCAAATGATAACTTCAGAATCATTATTAAGTAATAATGTGCTTAATTAAATGTGTAGATAGTACTGATTAGCCGGGTTATGTAGTCTGATAATGAATCCAACGTTATCATTTGGTTATTAATTGATAATTTAGGCTTGATCTACTATGTGATGTATGATTACAAGAAAACTAAATGACTGTTTCCATAATTTTGGTAGTCGATAAAATGTAAGAAAAATCTGAATAAATGTAGTTTCCTTCATTTGCTTTTAGTCCCAAGAACAGAATAATACAGTAAACTCTGCATAATGCAATACTTGCATAACCATTATTCCTCCATAAGAAAATATTGATCTGTATAATATGCTGCCTTACGTGACTATGTATCTGACTGGCAAAATGTAACTGTATATGGGGATGGGCTTTTCTTATACACAATGTTAACAAGTTAAGCTAGGTTCACAATGTCATATGAACCACTGTAAAAGAATGAGACAAACATTAATCAAAATGAAGTGTTGTTTGCATTGTAATACTCGAGATAAACCGAGTTAGAACTCGATTGGCCGAACGAATTGAAGTTCGTCAAAAATTAAGATATTTTCAACTTCTAACAAACTGGTCAAACAGTCACTGAAAGGGGATGAACTGGCAGTTCATATCTACTTCATAGCTGTTCCTACGTTAATCTAAACTTAAATTTAGGCAATATTTTGAACTTAGGGAGTAAAAGTTCACATTTTTTGTTTGGCTTAAATCTATTGTCCTCAAGCGGAACCGAGTAAATTCCCAGTTTTCTGGCTAATACCAACGATTAATGCAGCGAAGCCAGAAAACCAGGGATTTACTTGGTTCCGCTTGAGGATTAAAGTTCACAATTAGTGTTTTAGAAATTTCTCGAATACTTGACTAAAAATCAATTAAAAAGTTTTTGGCAGAAGTGAACAATTATGACCCAGAAAGCACTTTCTCTGTCAAGGAATGTGTTATGAATACATCATTTATTCTGTCAGATTTTTATATTAAACTTGTGGATTAAAAATATAACAGTCAAAATTTTAGAACTTAGTTACACAAAAAGAATAAAATGTATTTAAAAACATTAAAGTTATATTATTTATGTAGATTAGTTGCGTATCATCTGTCTGACAAAAAAGAACTTTTTGTGTTTCTATAGCTATGCTAGTAGATTTCAGAATTTTTGCCCAAAACACCAAGTTTGGCCAGTGTACATAAAAAATACAACTCGTGTAACAATGTTTTCATATAGCACTACTCTATTTTACACCAGTTAATAATGTTATGCAGGGATCCACCATAATGATAACATTTATAACTCTTTGACAGTCAAGTAGGATAAAGTCTATTTAATTTTATCAACAAGTATACAAGAAAATACCTTCTCAAAGTGATGGCCGATTAGCCAAAAACAAAGTTTGATGCCATCTTTGTAGCATTCTTGGATCCGAAAATGAATAAATGAGACTAAATTTATGTACACTTGATTTAAATTTTGATTTTGCTAAACATATTTGACTTTTCTAGATTATTTATTAATGGGATATAATTTACTTTGATTCAAGCAGATTGCTAAATATAATATTAGTAGTTATTATATCATTTTTATAATAACTGGGCTTGATAAATATGTTAGAGAGTGAAAATTTACAGACAACTTCTATACTCGTGGTGTCTAAACTGTGGTTCGTGAGCCACGAGTGTCTCTTATACACCCTTACTGTGGCTCCGATATGTTTCTTTTTATAGACTTATATTTTATAATACTTATAATATATAATACTGTTCTAATAGAGAATGTGGCTCTTGCATATTTCTGATAAGCAATATATAGCTCCTATTGTAACAAGGTTTGGCCACACCCGTTCTATGCCATATTTTACATTGTATCAATATTGTATACTTTTCTCCAGGTATTACCTTAAATATAAACTTGTCAGAGAAGTTTCTCAATCATATAATCTGATATAAAATGCATTTTTCTATGATAGTAATTTAAATCTGTTTTTTTAGAGGCCAAGAGAGTGCTGGAATAGTAACATCAAAAGGAGACAATACCAAGAAAGTGTCGGTTCACAAAGGAATGGGATTAGTTAACGGCGTTTTTAAAGAAGACGATCTCATGAAACTTAAAGGTAATCTGGGAATCGGACATACGAGATATTCGACGCACGGTGCTTCCGAGCACCAGAACATTCAACCTTTCGTCGTTCATACAAAACATGGGTTGCTGGCTCTGGCTCATAACGGACAACTTGTAAATGCTAAAGTTTTGAGAGAAAAGGTATGTTTATTTTTATATTATGATTTTTAATATAAAATGGATGATGAGAAAATGAATTTTAATTTGTTTAGATATTGAGTCAAGGTGTTGGGTTGTTTACTGCATCAGATAGCGAACTATTGACACAGTTGCTTAGTATGCCTCCTCCCGGAGGAGAACCCGAAGGACCAAAATGGCCCGAAAGAATTCAACAGTTGATGTCCATAACTCCTACTGCATACTCTTTACTTATTATGTGCGACGACACAATTTATGCTGTGAGAGATCCGTACGGAAATAGACCTCTGTGCCTCGGCACGTTGATTCCGGCGGGTAGTAATTGCGACGGCAAGTTTAAAATTTAAATCTAAATCGAAGGATTCGATAATATGATTATTTACTTATTTTTAATATTACAGAAAACAAATTAGAAGAAATCGACGGATGGGTAGTTTCGTCCGAATCGTGCTGCTTTCCTTCCGTTTCTGCTAAATTTTTACGCGAAATAGAACCCGGAGAAATTGTCGAGATCACAAAACACGGACCGAAATCCGTCGGTATAGTTAAAAGACCAAACGATTCTGCTCCGGCATTTTGTATATTTGAATATGTTTATTTTGCTAGACCGGATAGTTTTTTGGAAGGTAAGTATTAAGAACAAAATTATTAGTTGAAAGATTGGTTATAACGATTCATTTGCCGATCGATACCGTACAGGTAGAATGGTTTATGGAGTTCGTGAAGAATGCGGTCGCCAGCTTGCCATAGAAGCTCCCGTTAATGCCGATTTAGTGAGCACGGTTCCGGAATCGGCAACTCCAGCCGCTTTGGGATTTGCTCAACAGGTAAGTAAAATTATGATTTTACAATAAACTGTGTATAAACATTGCCATTTATTTTTAGTATTGAATTTAAAACAAAATAATGACTAATTTTTATGCTTTTAACAGTTTCAGAAATTGTTAAAATGCATAGCTTCAAACCTCATTCAAGGATTTAAAATAACTTCAATTTTAATTTCCAAAATTTTTCAGGATGACTTTCAGATTTTTACAAATATAACTCTCAAATTTCTAGTTATTTTGAATGCTAACTATCAAGTTTGATTTTTTTCTTTCCTGCAGTAAATTCAAATTCTCAACCAATCACAAGTCATTGCATCTGCATCTTTTCCTTATTACGCTACTATCATTTGCCTACATTCTCATTTATTTTTTTACATCAATAATCTTTCTCCTTCTGTGAATAAATGTGAAGAACAAAGGGTATTGAAAGGGTAAATAATCGTATTATCAAATCCTAATTAATCGTTAACTCTGCCACCATTTCTTCTTATTAATCACTTGACTCCACATTTCCAATAACATATTCACATCATTCTTATTTATCACATTACTTCTCATACTCAAAAGATAAATGAAGATTTATTCCACCGTCCTCACATTTGTACACACTTGTAGATTATTCTTGCCTCCTCCCATATTACTTTTACATCCTTGTCATATCCTTTTTGTGCCAGACATGTAATAATCATACTCATACAAAACAGCTCTCTTCTGTTAAGTTCCTCGAAGTAGACACTACATAAAATTCCTCACATCCATCACCTCTCTCTCTTATCAAATATAACCCTGACTGTTGTATATTCTCAAACTTTTTTTATTCCTCAAAGCCAAATGATTGCTATAATGAATTAGGCTACTTTACTGTTATTTATTATTAATAGTAGTAGTAAAGTAACCCAATTTATTATGGCAATTGTTTGGCTTTGATTAATAATATCAGACTTTGAGATGTTTATATAAGTACATATTTTCTATTCCTCAGTGTTGTTTTCTTAAACAGAATTTTTTCATTATACCTTCTCATATATTTATTTAATATGGTAGAGCATCGATTATCCGAAACAATTCGGGACTGGGGTTGTTCGGATAAACAATTATGTATGAAAAAATATATTAACCTATCCCGTGTTAAAATTCGTTCAAATCCTGGCGTGTCCTTAAGTACCCTCTCGTGGTCGCGCCAGTGCTGCCAGCTAAAACACGCACACCAACAAAAATAATATTGGAGTAGCCCAAGACATAGCCAAATATTACAACGCCACGGCACTAGCAGAAATTTAAATTTGCCGACTGGAATGCTTTCGGTTGATCAATATTCGGATAATTGATGCTCTGCTGTATTTTATAAATGGTATTTCATCAATATTTTCACAACTATTCTTCCTTCTAAATTTCTCTTTCCAACCTCCTTTTTCTTCACTTGTCATTACTTCATTCTTTTTATCTAGTTCTATTTTCTTCTTAATCTTATCAATTATCCTCTCAGATATCCCCAACCTTATAAATTCTGTCTCAATCTACCTAATTTTTTCTCTAATTGTTCTCCTCAGCACAATCTTCTAACTGCTGCCATCTTATATTTAACGGGTTCTCTTGATCTTCAATGTACTAAGGTCCTGTGACTACTTCTTGCATACCTTAGTAATTATTCTACTTTCCACTGTTATGCTTATGTCCAAGCAGTCTATATCTTTCAGCTTTTTTCTCTCAAGCTCCAGTCTCTGATCTGTCTTATTTTGATTGATCTTTTCTTAGAACTCTCTTGTCCTATTGTTATTTCAAACAATTAGTCATTCGCATACCTGTTATGTATAGAATAGCATTCTGTAATTCTCTAATTACTCTTTTTCAACCTCCTATAACACCTTTGTTAATATTCCAGACACAGGAGAGAACCAATTGGTTGAACTCGCTTACCCTTAAACCTAAAATATAATTGCCTAATGACAATATCTACAATCTTCCCCATAACACCTTGCTCTTTGATTTTCGTCCCATATCCATTCCTAACTATCTTCATTGTTGCTTCTATATAAGCTTCTATAGTGTAACACTGTTAATATCTTTATTTCTTTTACCTTTAAACTTTTCACATCTGTCACTACTTGTCCACCCACAACTTCTTCCTGAGATTTTATATTTTATTACATTTTTTATTAACGGCTATATAAACTTTGCCACTGAGATAGTAAGTGTCCAACTTCTTTTAGACACTAGCTTAATTGACCATCATCTTATATGTCTTACATAAAGTGGCTAGAAAATATAGTGTTGGAATCAAGCTTATTTTCTGTCCCTTTATTGGAGGTTGCTGTCAATTGTTGTGCTACAATGGCTGTATCATTCCATGTTTATATTGGTTTTAAGTAGAGTAATGTGCTGTAGCTAAGTAAAAGAATTTAGATTGATGATAAATCATATCACAAGCAATCAATTATTATATAGTATTATTTTATTAACATTTATACATGAAGGAATTCAATTTTATTAAAGCTAATTAAGATTCTTTTTAAATCAAATAACCTACACTGTATTGTCTATTTTTACATTACAACTGTTGAGTACTGTACAAACAAGTATTATTTAGAGTACGAGAGTAATCTACTCTTGTTGTTACCAGCAAGGTTTATTCATATTTACTAAAAAAATACAGAATTTATCATATTTTTAATAATAAAATGTAACTTTTATATGGATTTGTGAACCTCTTCCACTGTGAGGGCTTAGAATAGAGCTCATTAGGCAAATGTCATCAGCTACATAATACTGTATACTGTTTGTACAGTATTATGTGACATATTATAAAACAATATTAAAATTGCAATTAGATTCTACACGGTATATAAAATATAAAGGCAGAATGTTACTTTATTGTCCCAATATAAAATTGCAAAATTAAGTATGTAACGAATAAAGGATTATTAGCCTACTGCCAAGCACCCATGCATATAAACTAAACTTTTTAATGTGCAGCTGTTTCTCGAAAACATTACAAAATTCATGCTACTACTCATGCAATGTATGAGTAGTAGCATGAAAATCTACATGCATATTAATCTGTAATTTTTTAAAAGAGATTTTTCAAATATACATTGCATATTTGAAAAATCTCTCTTAAAAAATTACAGATTAATATGCATGTAGATTTCCCACCCTTTTCAAGAAAGGGAATTAAAAATTACAGTGGAGTAATATCTATAAACTAAACATACGCAAGTCAGTAAAATTAAAATTTGGTCAGAAACTTGGATGAAATCATTTATTCTTAGCTACTGTACTGCAACTGCAGAATTAGGCTATGTGATTGGCCTCTCCTTTAGGTAGAATTTTTGCTTTCTAGTGTGTTCTTTAGATTTATTCAGACCCTTTATAAGGAAATGTAATCTAGTCAGTATGTAAAATTTTACAATATATTTAGTGACAATTTCTCTATATTCACTGCAGCTAACTAGATTGATACGTTTCATCAAAATTAAATCATTTAAAACATCTTGTACAAAATTCTTGTGCGGTTCTCGTACACCGAATGAAAATGTATAGTTATCTTCTAGTTTCGTCATTGCGAGCTGCGGTTCTTTGGTGAGATATGATAGATCACCTTTATCAAATTTCCTTGTAAATTCTGCTAGTGTATTTTCAGAGTTAGGAACATCAGACTCAAATAATATGTTATACAACTTTCACAACTCGAACAAACTGTCGAAATACATTTTCGAGCAACGTAACCAGATATATAATAAATTAAACACGAGTCACTTTTTTTCTCATATTTGGATATGCCCAATTGCTACCAGAAATATACTTATCCACAGCATCTACGTCTCCGGCATCGAGTAGCTCGTCGATATTTTTCCGAATATTTGTTTTATCAAGTTGTGATAAGTTTGGTACGGAGATAAAAAAACTTAATATATTTCCTTGCACATTACCTGTTTTGGTGACCTGGCCAAATTATAGAAGCTCAGATGTACAGGCAATTAATAATTGTGAGGAACTGACTTGCATTTGGATGGTCGTTGCAACCTGCAGACTCCCGGACAATACTGTACAAATTTTCTATTTTGTCCCGGCTTAAACGGGACATTAGGATGTAGCTATGTTTGAACTGTCGAGTTAGGTATCGAAGTAACAAAAGAGTACTGTTAATGCTCACTCTGAGCCCTGTAGCTAAAAATCCTCTACCATCACTACTACCAGCAGATTTCTCCTGTTCGTCTATATAATTTTAAAATGTCACCAAGAACTGATATTTATCCGAATCTAATCTCAATCCATTAGATGGAACACGTGAGGTCATAATATTAATTAGATCACTAATTTGCCTAACAAAATTTCGTGTAGCTGATATACTCTCAAAACCCTGCTTAATTTTGTCTTGATAGGCATACAGACCTTTTAGCATTTTATCACTGAATAGTCTGAAAGCATAATTAACCCTAATTTTTTAACAATTATTTGGATTAATTACAATTATTTTTTTTCTAATTACTAATTTGATGATTTAAATACTAAAATATACTACCAAATTTGTGAGGTCCTAGGCTGAATTTATTCTTTTTTGCCCATAGATAGGGCCACTTCTGTTCATTAGTATTGATTACTGCTGTAGAACTGGAAAGAATCTGATGATTAAGATTATGTAAATTAATTTTGAGATTGAAATTTGTATAAACAATGGGCATTTATAAGTGAAATTTAGTTGATAATTAAAATTATGTTTTTAATTTTATCTTAAAAAACCACATAATTTTGAAATTTTGTGTTTTTAGTCTGGACTTCCATATGTTGAAGTTTTGTGTAAGAACAGATATGTGGGAAGAACATTCATTCAGCCTACGGCACGTCTAAGAAAGCTTGCCGTTGCCAAAAAATTTGGACCTCTCAGAGATAATTTTTACGGAAAGCGAATAGTATTAATCGACGATTCTATAGTCCGCGGAAACACGACCGCAGCCATTATCAGCTTATTAAAAAAGGCAGGAGCAAAGGAAGTAAGTCCGTAAACTTTAGTTCCGTGCAAATATTAAATTTTTAAATTAAATTGACAATTTTTAACATGTTTTTCAAATTTTATATTATGTTTAATTATTGCTTATGATTACAGAACAGTTACTTGTTTAGATACTGATTATTAATATTATTATTATTCTGTAGGTTCACATCAGAATTGCATCTCCGCCACTTCATTATCCGTGCTACATGGGCATCAACATTCCGACAAAAGAAGAGTTGATTGCAAATCGACTAAATCCGGAACAGTTAGCCAATTATTTGAAAGCCACGAGTCTCGTCTACTTATCCGTCGAAGGTCTCGTCAGTGCGGTTCAGAGAGGGATCTCGAAGAATAACGAAAAAGAAATAGGTCACTGTACTGCATGTCTAACCGGAAAGTATCCCGTAGAATTAGAATGGTGAATTATTTTTAACGAACTATAAAATAATGTTTTGTTTTTAAATTTATTCGAAAGAAATCATAATTTTTAAGGTTTAGCTGCTTGTATATATTTTAAACTTAACAGATTTTATATCATGTTACTTTGTTCTTATGCTAAAACTCTAAATTACTTATAATTTCTCCCTCAATTTAAATTAAATTGATTATATATATAATACTAATTAACTGAGATAAAATTTATGATATTACATTAATATTGTAATTAAATTCATATCAAATATTTTTATATAACTTTACAAACTTGATTTTTTTTTAATTGTGAAGAATGAAGATTGATAGTGATCCTGTTTTATAGCATTAACATATTTGAATTTTCCTCATCTTTTTGATATGACATCATCTCTCAACTTGCCTTCAAAGTTTTCTTACTACTGAAAGCATTGATAGCGTTGGTCGTTTCTTGATGACACTTTGTTGTTTAATAAATGATTATTGCCATTTACATGGTAGAGATCACACACAAGAAGTACTCTTTCATGTAAGGATATGCATTTTTGACCCTTCAGTCCCCATTCTGGACTGAAGAGGGGCAAAAACTCTTTTATATAGAGAAATCTGAAATGCGTAATAGTGACAAATTGGACCTTTAAAGAAATTCCAGGATAATTAATTTCAAATTCGGTAATCAATTGCAACCTCTAACATTTTCGATTTACTTAGATCTTCCTGAAGTAGATTAGCGAATGCCTATTCCAACAGGGGTACACCTACGCCCAATAACATTGCATAACTAAGTGGGAATGCTCACAACACGCGCCGCATAGTTTTAGATTATAACCACTAGAAAAGCTTACATAAAGAGATTGCCCGTCACAGAGGTGATAGATTAGCTTATAGGTGTGTTCCCACTGTTTATAACATCCTTAGAAACGGAAAGGACAACAACGACATGCTTAGGGTTCCTGGCGTTTATAAGATTATGCCGAGAGACAATAGATTCTGGTGCGATCTTGAGTACGTCGGCACCACCACACGATCTCTCAAAGTAAGGCTGGCTGAACACAAATACGATATCGGTAAAGGAAAATACAACACCGCCCTAGCCAGGTGTGCTGCAGACGACGACATTCAAGTCCATCTAGACCAGTGCTTTTCAACCTCTAACGAATCATCGCCCCCTTCAATAAAACCGTTACGTAGTATCGCCCCCTTCACTTCGAAAAAACTTTTGTCAATCGGCTAATCAGGACCCCCGAATATTATAATTCCTGCCACGTGACAGAAAAGGGTTAAAAGTGGAAGGAAGAAGGATTATAGGAATGCTATTTGTTTAATTATTGTACGATATAATGAATAAAATATCTAATTATTCTTAATATAATGTTTTACTATATCGCCCCCAGAAAATTGTTTTTTACCCCCCAAAATATAAATTGTTGCTAATTGCCCCCAACACGGAAAAATTGCCCCCGTTGAGAAACACCGATCTAGACCAAGCTTCCATCACAAGACGATCTAAACACGACGACCAAATAAGGACACCGAAAGCTCTCGAAATATTTAAATCCGTAAAGAGCGGCCGTTGCATTAATTTCAAAGATGAAGGACAAGTATCCTATGCATGGCAATCATTATACCTAAGGGAGCAGTCAAATTAAAAATTATTTTGGAAAAATTTAAATTTGATTTAATCAATTTAAAATATTATTTTAAATTTTTAAGAGAATTAGTTGAAAAATTCTCGTTTATACATTTTTAAATAATTTTTAAAAGCATTCCAATTTTCACATTCCAATTTAACGAATCCCAAGGAAGATCTAAGTAGATCGAAAACGTTAGAGGTTGCAATTATTTATCGAATTTGAAATTTCTTTAAAGGTTCAATTCGCTGCTATTATGTATAATATATTCCAGGCTTGAAGAGTTTGATCTGAAATGCATATCTCTGTATGAAAGAGTACTTTCTGTCAAGTGTGTCTTCTGAAAAAAATCCAGCAATGAGTCGTGCAATTTTCTTGTCTGTTAAAAAATAACTTTTACAATATATTTTTACTTATAATAAATGAGCAATTATTTATTGTGACATTGTCACAATGCCGGGCTGCAATTTTTTGTCACAATGGTTTCAAATTTTTTTAGTAGTGTCTTTCCCCTGTACAATACTGTACATCTTACTTTTCCTGTTATCAATAGAGTTGTGCTGGTTATCTATCCAACTCCATTCGGGAAAAAATTTTTCAATGGAAATAACACGACTTCCAGTTTGTGTCGGAAGTTTTTATACGGTTAATATTGGCTTCCTGCCCCTAAGCTTTCCTTATTTAGTCTTGACTTTCATCTACCTAACTCTGTTCCGGAGATTAAGGTAAGACAGACAGATGACGGTGGGAATTCGTAGGTCTACAGTTTTTTCAAATTGCAGCCAAATAAATTTGTGTATAGCACCATCTGTTAAGTGATTTTGTTATAAAAAAACTTTCTATACTTTTAAATGTTATAAAATGGCAAAAGGCTTAATTTTGAGGGTAGTGAAGAGTTTTGTAAAAAATTGTAAATTCTAATAACGAATAACATCTTTGTTAAGTCCACCCCTCGAGAGATATAACACGACACCTCTTTATCTCTTCACTCCTTTACCTTCAACCACCAAAATTTAATGGCATCAATTTCCCTAATACACAAACTACTTTGCCAAATTTTGTTTCTTCTTCATTGTCCCATCATGAGATATTAAACGAAACAGATGCCAACACACGCACACACACATATCCATGGAATTTTTTCCTCTTCCTTTGACTTTTTTGGGGTCTTCAAGAGGTCTCAAAACATGGAGATTTGAAAAAAATCCAGATGGTTGAATTTGACACAATTCCAATACTTTCTCTTGTTATGTATACATAACAGCTGGGAAAGTAACAGTACTATTAATACACAAGTTTCATTAACTATACTTCACTATATTCACTGTTGACAAACAACTGTTATTTTGTGTAATAAAGTAGGTTTCTGTGGAGCAAGCTTATGAAGGTGAGTCAAAAAGCTTGAAAACATTAGCAATAGAATATTTTTATTAGTTTTTCTCCTCAAAAAAAGATTATTGAATTATAGAAATAAATTTTTTGCAGACAGTTTCTTATTTTATAGAAGGTATCTTGTAACATTTTAAATTAAACAACTGAGAATTTAGTCAGTTGTTACAGTGTTAGAATTGCATTTATTTTGATAATCTCAATATTTGTTAACACGTCGTGAATGAATTATCGTGTTTATACATGTCAAATCACAATCAATATTTTTCAAATTAATTTTATTTATTAGAGAAATTATATATTAATTTTCCAAGCTATTCTCTGTGATGGAATTTTTTATAAAGTGCCTTATTTCAATTGTTTAATTTTCATTTGTAACAATAATTTCTGTTATATGATCGTTGTATTATTGTATTTATGTAGAGAGTATTAAGATGTCGCAATTTTCTCAAACACTAATCAAAATTTACTTATATCTAACCTTAGTCGAGTAGTTACGTTCTGGTGTTATTAGTCGTTCAAGTTGCGAGATGCTTTCTGTGTTCTTTGTCATAATTTATTATTTGCAGAACAAGTTAATTATTAATATATAAGTGTCAAATATTATTTTGTGTAATAATCGTAAAGGATTATTGCGTGAGAAGATAAATTCCTATCCCAATTTTTTTGGCATTTTCTTATCGATTTTATAGTATCGGATACAATTGATGTAATTATATCATTTTTTCGGTTTATGCGTTCGATATTGCTTATTTTATATGCGGCAACGGATGCCATATAAGTAAAATTTGCCTTAAAATGTTGCAAAAGTTTAGTCTACATAAATATTTGTTACTGTTACAAAAACTTAATTACTCTATAATCACTTTTACATAAGTAATTCATATACGGGACCATCTTTTGAATAGCTTACTGTGGTTTGCTCAACTTAGCTAGATGCTTGAAATTTTTAATAAACAATTAAAATATCATAAAAAAAATTATAATTATGGGGATTTATGCAGAACAGTTTTGTTTAAATAAATTTAAATTCTTCTATACATTAATATTGTTACATAACATCGTCGTTGCCGACCAAACACGAGAAAGATCGGCACTTCCGGCGGCATTACGCTTTGTACGATGCTCGGTAATCATTTTACACCCGTTTTAGTTCTCTTGCATAATGTTATTTTTTATTATAGAAGTGTATCTTTCTCTTTTTTATACTTCTTTTGTCTTTAGCTTTGCTTGTGTTTTATGTAGGGTCACTATTTTTTATCGACTGTCTTCATTCCTTTCTTTTGTTTTCATCCTCTCCAACCGGTCTTTCTCCATTTTATACACGGATCAAAATTCAATTTTTGCAAGCATGTAATTCGATCCAAATTATGCAATTAAATGTAACTTGAGTTATACATAACTTTGCTCAAGTAAAGCTTGAGTAGAACTATAGAAAAATACATCTAACATATTTATTCTAATAAACAGCAAACAGTTTAAGAACTTGCTGAAGAACTGTTCTGTTTATTAGAGGTCATCTATTATTTCTGTTCTTTGGGACTTGCGTACAATTATTAATCAAAGGTAACTTTTTTCACCTTATTATTATTTAAACAACAACACAAAATACAACTCCCTGCCAAAAGTATTAGATCACCCTTCAAAAATA
Organism: Centruroides vittatus; assembly: GCF_030686945.1. Classification (NCBI taxonomy): domain Eukaryota; kingdom Metazoa; phylum Arthropoda; class Arachnida; order Scorpiones; family Buthidae; genus Centruroides; species Centruroides vittatus. The sequence goes on from NW_027122699.1 coordinate 1,832,667, forward strand.
TTGATTTTGTTGTTTTGATTGCATATAACTATTTTCAGTTACGTTTTATAATCTTTCTTTTATTTTTTTTTTCCTCAAAATTCAATATTTATTTAACAGAAAAAATTCACACAATAGAATTTTAATGTGTTTTTACATTAGAAAAAAATGAAATTATTTTTCATGTATGAGACAAAAATTTTAGATTGGCAAAATTCCTGAACAAAAATATTAGACCACACTTGTTTAAATTCTTGTATGACTTGTTCACTTCATAAACCTATGGCTTATTAAAGCTGCAATTCATTTTGGCATTTGATCTAAAAGATATTGACACTTATTTGCTGTAATTTCATTCCCAACATCTGTTTATAGTCAATATCAATTCCTCCTTGTTGGACGGTTTTGTTTTAGATATTTTTTCTTCACTAAATACCACAAATTTTCAATTGGATTCGTGTCAGGACTTTGGTGGCCAGTCTATAGTCCTGATATTGTTTTATAATGACTTCAGTGACAAGAAACATTGTCATTTTGAAAAAATATTCACTGTCTCCAAATATTTCCTTAATAGATGGAATGGAAAAATAATTTAAAATATCTTGATGTACATCACTGTTTACATTACCTTGAAAATGTAAACTTTGTCTACTCCACTTGCTGACGTACAGCCCCAAATCATTACGCCGAGTGGAAATTTCACATTTTTACTTTAGTCGTGCTTTGTTAAACATCTCTTCCGATGTTGTCACGATATCCCAAACAAATCGGACTTTCGTCCGAGAAAACTACTTTCTTCGAGTCATTGGGTTTTTGGTCCGGTTTCGTCGGTTTGGGTGTAATCGTTGGTTTAGTTTTTACGTTTTCTGGAATGGTAACCCATAAAAGCCAAACATTTAATAACTGTTCTTGAAGACAGTTGAATTCCAAATTTCTCCCACTCTTTTACAAATTTTCTGAGGAGTTTTGTCTTCTAATTTTGATGATTTTCTAGATTGCCAGAACAATACTGATTTTTGATGTATCCAGATAACATTTTGAACTCCAGTTTTACTTACATTTAGTAGTGTTGCAATTCTTCTCCGAGACATGTTTTCATTGAACAATGATATTATTCGAAGTTCTAAATCATTTCCTAGCTCCTTATTACGACCCGTGATGGTGTTGTATACTTACAGTTTACGTGATCGAATGGTTTACATTTGGTTTCGTTAGTGCCTCCGAACACGTTAGAACATTTCAGATTTATTCTATTAATAATTATCAAGTTTTATTGTAAAATCTTTTTGGCTATACTTCATATGGTCTAATACCTTTGTCAATGAATTTTGCCAGTCTAAAATTTTTGTTTCATACAAGCAAATGATTTATTTTCTGATGTTCAAACATATTAAAATTCTGTTGTGCAAATTTTTTCTGTTAAATAAATATTGAATTTTAAGAAAAAAAATACAGGACATTTGTTAAACATAACTGAAAATAGTTACATGCAATCAAAACTACAAACTCAATATTTTTGAAGGGTGGTCTAATTCTTTTGATAGGGTATTAGTTGTAGAATGTGCAATTTTTCAGTTTATCTGGACAAAGACCTCATCTTTGTCCAATAGACAGTGTGGGAGTGTGGATTCTATTACAGGGTGCTTACTATTAAGATTGTGCTGTTTATTAGAATAAATATGGCATATATCCTAAACTGGTGGTGCCCAAACTATGGGTCCCGAACCAAATCCGGCCTGCAGCACACATTAATCCGGCCCACGAACACATTTGACACATCATTTATGAATATGTCAAATATATATATATATGGTCTAATACTAGACCATATATAGCAGGGGTGGCCGACAAGTCGATCGCCAAGCCAATTTTGGTCGATCGCTAGCGACGTCTTGACTTAATGTATTATATTTGTAATCGTACACAACTGTATGCATGCAGTTATGACTCGACTCATAAGCAGTGAGTGCACTTCGTACTGAAACAGTGTATAAACATAGTGTGTATTTCACACTTTCCCCTCCCCATTTAGACTATGCCTATGACAACAAGTCGATCGCGACACATTTTTACGATAAAAAGTAGATCTTATGTGCACAAAAGTTGGCCACCCCTGATATATAGAATATGAATATACACGATACCGTATCGATAGCCTGCCGATCAAAAACTCGAGGCACCACCACTCTAAATGAAAGATCTGAACGGTAACTATAGTAGGTAGTACTTACGTAGGATTTTTCATTCTCGTATTTTCTATCGTAGTAATTGTATTGTGATATATTTCGACAAACAACAATTTTATGCGACTAAACCCGAATTATCTACCTCTGGAGTTTGTATATATTTATATATTATATAGAATATATTAGCTGTTAATATAAATATTCTGTTGTTTTTAAAATTTAAAAGTGATTTTTTTTTTAAAGCTTGATTATATTATTTTTGTATCGATAATAACTTGGATAAAAATTTCCAAAAACAGTATTATTTTGTATTAACCTCATAAAGAATCTTCATTTACTTTGGATTATTGTTTTTCATTTTTTTGATAATATTTACTTTGTAAAATTGTACAAAAGTATTTGAATGAAAATAAAGCTATTTTTGGAAATTGTTAAAACATATGATTATTTTGGCAATTTTCTAACGTTTAAAATAAAATGAGTTTTATATACATTATGCACCATTTAATGACAGATCACACAAGGGTCGTAAGATTATAATGGAACTGAAAAATTTGTAGCCACCAGTACCTCTTCTATGTTTAAATACATACATATTTATTTTGTTACTTATAGCCTATATTAATAGTAGCCATACCATATGAGGTTTGTCTAAGTACACTCGATGTTTGCTTAGTGACATTTCTTGGAATGCGTCTCCGTCGTTAAGTGGCATCTATCCGTATTTCCATTCTAGCCAATTTGTTTCTCTTTAGGCAATGGCAAACTTATTCTGCTGACATTTAATAACATAATTTCAGGTAAGAAATTGGATCAATGCAATATATTCTACTGTTGCAATTTTCAGCAATGTAAATATAGAAGAATCATATAATAGACGATAGGATCGGCACGGTATCATCACAAGAGGTCCAGGTTCATATCTGACGTATAGACTTAAATTATACACACACACAAAAAAAAAATGAAGTCTTCTACATGGTTTATAGTGTGTTAATGTCTCATCAAAAATCTAAAGTTTTCAATTAAATGCTAAGAATTTCTAAACTGGAATTAATACAACTGGTTATTAATTAGATTATTAATCAAATGTTTCATTTCTCTCCCTTCTAACTAGTTATTGATGGAATTTATCTAAAATTTTACTTTATAACAACATCAACGAGGTAAAATGCAAAAAGAATAACTTAAAAAACAATTTATTTACAGAATCATTCGACATTGTGATTTTACGTCCGCGAAACATTGAAAAATCATTTAAAAATTTATGATACAACAATAAATGTCTAAATTGGATTTGAATTGGTCTCTTTACAATTGAGATCAAAGTGTAAGATAATTATTGATCTAATTTATCACATTTTCTCATAATTAGATCAAACCACAGAATCTTCTGTTTCTTCTCTCTCAAATTTGTACTCTGGCAGTATATATACAATAAAAAGTGATCTAAAATGAATATTTTTAAAAAAATTTACTCTCTTGTAAGATTTAAATTAAGCAAAATACCCTTGAGTTAAAATATAATAGTAAGTAAATAGATGGATACAAATCAATTTTGCAAAATCTTGATATTTCTGCGTATCATAAGGAATTTTATAAAAAAGTTTTTCACATCATTGATGAATCTATCAAAAAATTGATAGGAAGTGTATATCAGAATGAAATTAGTACTGACAGCTTTGATTTGTAAATAGAAGTGCTCTCCTTCTATATTTTCTGTTTTGCAATGATTATACTATAAGAATAGCATTGTTGCAGAATGATATTTTATATTACATACAGTTAAAATATTATAGTTATCATTGTTCGATAAGTAAATGTCACTGTTACTTCGTGAACGAGTAAGTAAACATTTGTTTAACAAATGCATCCACGGCCTTCGGTTCCTGTTTGAGGTAAACTTGCAACTTATGCTTATAATCTGCCTTTATATCACACTATGTAATAATCAGCAAACTTACTTATACATACATAATATTTTTGTAATGTGTACAGAGTTTATAAAAAGAAATTCTATACATATACAGGAGCAACTACAGTAAGGGTTGAGAAGGGCAGCATGTAGCTTCAAACCACAATTTGGCCACTATGAATATATACAGTTGTATTCTGAAATATATGGACTATAATATTAATGGTTCTGTTTCCTGTGTATTATCCTGTTATAAATTACTTTAAAAATATTTGTTAATAAAAAATTTTGCAGTTAGTAATTGTCATCAAGTTATGGAACCCAATGATGTGGGCATCATAAAAGTATGAATTGTATTTCATATGAAGCTCACTTGAATTTAAATTCTTTGAAAGTCAACAAATCATGTGACTTTATAAAATGTCTAATTTTCAACCAATTTTAATTCTGTTACGTGTTTTCTCAATATTTTATGCTTGTATTCCTAAACAATTTTATATTTTTAAGACTTGCTTCTAAACTTTCAAGAAAAACAATTCTATTATTACGTACGAAAAGACCGATCCCAAAGTTAGTCCGGCTCCAAGAAAAGCAACTAGAATGAAGCCGGCAATCTCTTTAGAATTGCTTGCAACCCTTTTCGGTCCCGCTATCATTGCTAATGTGCATACAGAACCATTTGTGATTCCCAAAGTAACTATCAGTAGAATGTATTCGACATCTCCAAAGACAACGGGTAGAATGGACCTCGGACGAGTATTACACATCATAAATAGTGGTATATATACGATACGTATAATAGATAACGACAGTAATAACCAGCGTGACGAAACGGAAATCCATTTGCAAATAGTTCTTCCTACAAAATCCGAAATGTTGAACAGGAGAAAACAACAGACGGGTAAAAAGTAAATTTGGTCCCAAGGATCACCACTTTTATAATTTTTTGACAACACCAGTACACAAACGGCAGGAAAAACGCTTAGCGTCACCCAATATACTAGCATGGAAGTCACGCATTCTATCCAAACCTTCTTAAATACAGAAATTATCAGTTTAATATTTACCGTGGCAAGTTTTGGTATTCCCGGCTTCTCCGAAAAACTCTCCACCTTGATGATGTGATACCGGAAAAATGCAGTTTTGTGCATGATAAAATAACAAGCCTTAGCACAAACAATAATCAGGATAGCACACATGAAATATCCAAGAGCACTGTCGGTGGGACGTCCGTCATTTAACAGGGATAATATTTCGGATAACGAAGAAATTATACCCGCCACGGCCTGTCCCGTCATGACGGCGTACATGTACTTGGCGGGGAATATTGCGGCCAGCGCCGCCACTCCTCCCTGAAAGACTCCGCTCGTCACGCTAATCAAACAAACCAAGAACATGGTAACGGCAAAGAACGTAGTCTGCCAGGCATCGGTCGGAATTTTAATAAACGTGGTAATCGCGCAAAAGACGAGGGAGGTGCCCACGAGCGATCCGCCGTTCCTTATTTTCTCGGGTATCTTGTAACAGAAGAACGGATTCAGAAACAATATAACGATAAAAGGAACATTATTAGCAATTGCTAAGTAACTGGTGAAGGCAGTTTGCAAGAAATTCTTGTGATTTGGATCGTAACTCGTGTTGCTGCTCACATTCCTAAATTTATACATCCAGTAATCGTTGGCAGTTATAAAGAAGTTCCAAGGTAATAAGGAGCATATTCCTAGAAGAAAAAACGTGAAGAAAACAAAGTAATGTCTGTCACGTGGTACAGAGAGGAGAGGAGCATCCATCGAGTCGTGCTCCTCTTCACAAGATTCTAGAGTCTCGACCGAACTATTTTCAAAATTAATCGATAAATCTGCCGGAAGTTCACTGCGTGTTATGGACGTCGATAACGTCGAATAATCGAAGTCGTAACACTGCTTAGCCATAATGCAATTTACTAATCGACGAGAAACAAACTACAACCAGTCACGTGACCATCAAACAACAACAGGTTCTACCGACATCTTTCGGAATAAGTTAATAAATATAATTAAGTTTTTAAATTATTTGTAGTAAATATTTTAAACTTTGTGTTAATTAATTACATATATTATTATTAATTAGCTTTAAAGTAATATTTCTGTAATTAACTATACTTTAATAATATAATCAAAAATTATTTGCAATTGCAAATCTTCTCAACGTAATTAATTTACACGTAATTTAAAAAAATATATATTGTAATTAATTTATTCGTATATATATTCGTTTATTCGAAAATATTTTTAAAATTTTTTGCTTTCTTATTTAAAATTTGATCTTAATTTAAATTTCATATTCTAAACGTCGAGTATGTTTGAAAGTTTATCTTTTTTTTTTTTTAAATTTAATTTATTAATAATAATTACGATTAATTTATTTAAAATAATCATTAATTTTAATTAACACATCATCCCAACGTATCTTTATTACATAATTTTTTTAAATCAAATGATAAAGCGTTGACGATATTGTGACCTTAGTTTTTATAGAGATCCGACGTCACTCGATATCACTGTGATAATCTGCTTTCATTCATTCGTTTCGGATAGTTTACACTTTGGATGTGATCCACAGATGCATTTTTGAATCACACCCAAAAATTTATTTATTCGTTATTCATTCGCTACATTTGACACATTATTATATGTCCGACGGCCGGATGGCCTAGCGTTAACACGGCAGCCTACCGCTCTGGAGACCGGGAATCGAATCCGGACGGGTCAAAAAACACTAGGAATTTTTCGCGAGGATGGTCTGTCGGGATATGCCTACCCCGTCTCGGCATTTGACCGCTCCATTTTGGGCCTGGCCAAACCCATAATGGGCTTGTTAGAAAAGACAAAGACCCTCTTACTGTTCACGGGGTGGAAAAAGTTAAAAAAAAAAAAAAAAAAAAACTGTATGAGCGGGCCAAATTTATTACAAGATCACTCGAGTTGTTAGGATGAGGATCCAGATAAGATTCGAATCTGGAGCAGCAGGTATCGCATCGAAGAATCAATGTCTTATGTTTCACGAACCGACAACGAATTAGAAACGTCCGTTTATACTTAAATTTTCTAATAAAAATACTTGTTTGTTCTTTTTCAGTGAATATTCATATATATACGAGAAAATTCTAGACCATATACGATTCAAATTCGTAAAGTTGTTATTCCACATATAGAAAATACAGCAGAGCATCGATTATCCGACTTAATTGGGGACGGGTTGGTCGGATAACCGAAAAGTATGAAAAAATAATTATTAGTATAGTATATTAGTATATTTTTAACGATGTTAAGCCCAACAAAAGTTTTTTAAAAAATAATAATCGTCGCTATTGTATCGTAAAAAATTATTTCTTTATTTTCCACAAAATAAAGACAAAATAAAAAAAATTAAGCATGGTTTAAATACTGGTCTCTTTCATGGTCGAGCCAGTGCTGCCAGCTAAAACATGCAAAAATTTAACAAAAATAATATTAAAGTAGCCAAGACATAACCAAATATTGTAGCGCCACATCACTAGCGGACATTTGAATTTGCCGACTAGAACGCGGTCGGATAATCGATGCTCTACTGTAGTTTCGAAGTTATACCGTATTAATGTATCGACGTTATTTCTTTATTAATAAAGAAATTAAATGACTTTTCGAATTACTAGTTATCTTTAAATTAATCGCATAAACACCAAAGTAATTAAAATTATCCGCATAGTAAAGTGTTAGCCGTGAAGTTCCGAATCCCTTCCGCTCACTAGTAATTTATCAATGGCATAAGGAATAGGGATCAAGCCTCATTCCTTAACCTTCGTCTTTGTTGGTCAATCTTACTGCAGTTGGGCCCATTATGTGCGTAATTGCGATTGGACTGGCAATATTGAATTCTGTAGTGCGTTGAGTTTTTCAAGTAACTCGATTAATAAGTCGTAGAAATTACTGTAGTGGTGGAATATAAGGGGATGTCCAGAAATTACGGCCGCATTTTTCTTGAAATTTTTACTCTTCCTCCCCATCTTGTCCCAGTTCGTCTAAGTTTCTGTAACCCTTTTCACTCCTCAAACGTCCAACAAAAATCAACTCCCCTTAAACCTTTATCACTTTACGAATGATAGATACCATAAGTAGAAATGAAATATATAAGAAATTTTGAAATAAATGTAATAAACTGTATAAAATGTAATGTAATGGTCAAGACAAGTCGGACAAGGGCAGAGGACGTTCACCGAAGCTCAACCCCCCTTGTCCGACTTGTTTTAACCCTCTCTCCCTTCCGATGTGGACAGCCTGTAATGGGATATATGGGACTTTGTGGGAAAACTGGTCCCTATTTAGGTGTTAGACACGTGAGAAAAGCTTTGAAAACTCCTCGTGGCTAGTCCATTGGTCAGGCGCAAATCCTAGGCCAATTATCAGTTTTCAGTGGCTTTAACCACTAGTAGGCCCAAAAGTAAAACGAGAAACATTGATTCATCCGGAAACGAATTTCCACAGGTTATCGACGTCTTATATCAGATGCTAGCCGTGGAAATCGTAGAATAATTGTTTACGGGATAGGATTGTAAGACGTTTCTGGCAGAATATTCAATGTTTAATGCTTTATGGCTTCTTTCTGTTTATTTACGATATGGGAAAGATCTAGATATGTTTTTTTTTTTTTTTTTTGTAACTCTTTCCGCCCAGTGGGCACTAAGAGGGCCTCTTATAGCAAGCCCATTATGGGTTCGGCCAGGCCCACAATGGGGCGGCCGGGTGGCGAGGAACGGGGACCGACATATCCGGACGGACCACACCCCGAAAAATTCCTGGGGATTTCTCGACCCGTCCGGATTCGATCCCGGGTCCCCCAGGGCGGTAGGCTGCTAACCTTGACCGCTCGGCCATCCGGCCTCCGATCTAGATATGTTTCGGACTTAATGGTACACCAGTATTAATTAATAGTCGTTAACCATTCTCTCTTCCGGGAGGTCAACGACTACGTTTGCTCGAATTACTTCCACCTCCTTACGCAACAGTTTCCTTTCTATCGGACCAGCGGTATGGTGGCATTAGAATAGCAAAATTGTATAATACAAAGTTACTGGCCAGCGTGAAATATGTTTTAAGTGGTTTTCCAGGGTGCCGAATTTGAATATATGATCCATTTTTTGCGAAATTTGATTGGTTGGCAGATTACCGTTTGATATTCGGCTGCGAATGGTACGGTTTCTTAGAGTTGACATTAGGAAAAAATATATCTGAAAAAATTTAAGATACATGTTGTATATTTTCAATTGGTGTCTACTTGACCGACCCGTCCGAATATGGCGATAAACGTGACAACGATAAGCTAAAATAATCAAACTCTACATAGTTTTCGTTTAACGTTTGTTATATTATAGTGTTTGATTTACATAGCTACAAAAATTATCATATGTAAGGGTTCTTTATTCGTCTACTGTACACAATTTAAAAAATGTTTTAAATCTGTTAGATCGGTCACTCGGTACGATAAACACTTACGTAAAACAACCTTTGTAGTTATATAAACCGAATACTATAATATAATACAGCGTTTCTCAACCGGGGGGTCGCGAAACAATAATGAAATCATTTTATGAGAAAAAATCATTTATTATGAACTTATAAACATTTTACTTACAATAAGTACACACGTAAAGAAAAGAAATTAATGTGATGGTTGCATTTGTTTTTCATTTAAAATTTTCTCCATACGTGGATCTACGTTAGAAACACACAAAAGCAAATTGTTTTCGAGTGATAAAAGACGATTCCCGTATTTAGTTTTTAGCGCAACCACAGACGAAAATCCCTTTTCACGGAGATAGGACGTGGCGAAAGGGATTAATATTTTCAATGCTTCTGTGACTAAATTTCCATATTCGTGTCGACGAGAAAGCCAAAACGTATTTAAATCTTCAGATGTAAATTGCAGTTGTAGCGTTTTGTCGGCAGACATTTCGATGAGCGGTCGTGAATCTCAACTGGTAACTTAGCAGCGGCAACAACATTTTCACTAAACGGATTCAGTACCCATCTCTTCGAGAAATCATTTTTATCTTCCGGGAAATACTCTCTCCGTCAACTGAGTTTTTAGTTCACGCAAATGCATCTTCGTGCAATCCAAACTGTGGTGAATAATAGTGTCTTGTTCATTCAAATTTTTCTCAATATAATCTGAGGTGAGTGGGAACCAGGGCCGGATTTACATAAGGGCATTGGGGGCCTGTGCCCAGGGCCCCCACAAAACTAAAACTTTTCTATTACCGCGACAGCCTAGTGTGGCCTAATCATGAGGGCAACAGGCAGAGAAAACCAAACCCGAGAAAAAGTCTATGAAACATCGGAAAATTTCGGGAAAAAATTTCACATAGGTATTTTTCAGTTAAATTAAAATAATTAGTTTTACACAATAAAATATATGTTTACAATAACCGTATTTTAAAATGAAATTTACAACTTCCTAGTTGAAATCTAATTGAAAGTACAATATTTTGTGTAAATTTTCTAAATCATCAAATTTGCCTACTCTTAAAGGGGGGATCCCCACCGAATTTGTGCCCAGGGCCCCTGGATTGGTAAATCCGGCCCTGGTGGGAACATATCCAAATTTTTGCTTTGAAGGCGAATAATCCAGATATAAAGCTTCTTAATGAACGCATGGACTTTGTCATTAATAAAATATTTTTATCACGTCCTTGTAAATTCACACTCGAGTCGTTTAAATGCGAAAATACATCAGCTAAGTAAGCCGACAACAACATACACTCATTATTCTGTAAAAACAAAGAAAATGGCGTTTGTTTATCCTGGAAAAATATTATGATGTGATAACCGACAGCGAATGACAAGCGAGGATTAACACACTTTGTTAATTTACAAACTATACTTTTATTCGCTACAATATCGGGTTCTTTGTACACTGGATCCCAACGTGTAGGCGGTGAAATTACAAAATCCGGAATACATAAAACAATACTGTTAATGTTACAAGTATCCTTATATCTATACTTAACCTACTTACAAACTAGAAGAAGGAAAGAAGAGAGAATATAAATACAGAATAAGGGGAAGGTGGAAATACCCGGGTTTCTGCTCTGGGGGCTCCGTGATACTTTTTTTTTTAACTCTTTCCGCCCTGTGGGCACTAAGAGGGCCTCTTTTAGTAGGCCCATTATGGGTTCGGCCAGGCCCACAATGGGGCGACCGGGTGGTGAGGGACGGGGCCCGACATATCCGAACGGTCCACCCCCCGAAAAATTCCTGGGGATTATTCGACCCGTTCGGATTCGATCCCGGGTCCCCCAGAGCGGTAGGCTGCCACCTTTACCGCTCGGCCATCCGGCCGTCTGCTCCGTGATACTGGGCGGGGTTACTGATGTCTCCGATCATCCACTTCTATCAACGATGCTTTCCTTGGCTCTTTCTTTAATCTATTTTAGTAGATTTCTATCGTTCACTTTGTCGATAATCCACTGCCGAATCAGTCCTACAAAATTGGCAGATCGGTAAGAAGTTCTTTGCCTACTTTAACAGACTAGATGGCTTCTCCGCCTCGACCTCACTCGTCTAGCCTCAATTCCCATCTTCCGTCATTCCGCTTTAGAGCCTGTTCTCCTCGACCTTCCTCGTCGAGAGCCGAGATCCCTTCTACCCGTTCTTTCTTCTCCTTTCTTTTATTACTTTGTTTTTAACAATGTTGTTTTTCGTGTCGGAGGCATCACTCCCCACCAGGCAGTAAAGCAATTAGATAGTAAGGTAATTAAATAGTAAAGTAATTAAGAAGGAAGTCTTTTTAGTCAACAGGAAAGGGAAACAAAAGAAATCTTAAGCCTAACTTAAATTTATAGAATTATTAATTACAAAAATATACACTAATATGGCCAACGGCCACAATTAATTCATCTCGTAATTCCAATACCCGGGTTAACACTTTCCCTCGCGATAACCATCTAACTTCTGTACGGAAAAGAAGAGAGTTTTTATTTTCGCCCATTTCATCGCATAGTTTAGCAAACAGCCCGTTCTGTAACGGTCGGCTTTTAATAAAATTAACCAACTTTACAGCCTGACAAAGAATTTGATTGAGATTTTCCGGTATATTTTTTATGACGAGCGTGTCTGTGAAGAAAGCGGTGCGTCCATTCCGCCCCGCCCTTGGTATAAGACGATCTCTTAATATTTTCATTAATCCACTGTTCTTTCCCGTTATCGTCTTTGCACCATCACTACATACTGCAATACATTTTGTCCAATCTATGTTAGTGCAGTTTCTCGTAGCTTCGTAAAAACATCGAAAAGACATTATCCCGTTGCTTGACCCGGTACTGTTTTGCAAAACAACATATTTTCTTTGATTGATGTGTCCCTATTGCATTCATACCTCACAAAACGTAAGAACTGAGAAATGTTTGCTTCATCTGTTGATTCATCAAATTGAATACTTTTTAGTATTCACTCGAACTCACTCGCTGAATTAGCTGATGGCGAACATCGGCAGCCGTATCATCGATTAGCCTCGATATTGTGTCGTTAGAAAGCGGAATGTTTTTCAATTTTGTGAGGTTGCCGAATTCGAGATTTCCAAATGTCAGGACTTATCGTATGTGGGGTGAAGGAAAGTGAGGCAAATAGCTGCAGTGACAAACAAACCCGTTTATTTACACTAAGTCTTACAATCTAGTGTGTCTTGCGTGTCTTGTCTTCTGGTGGCTCTTGATGGTTCGGTTGTTGGCCCCGGGGCAGACAGTTGATGCTCGACCGTGGGAGGTTGTGACGAATGGTGAAAGCCCGAAGTTCAATCGGATGGTGTCCACTTGTAGAGGCAGGGAAAAGTCTGGACAGTTGATTATAGTTGTTAGCTGGGGAAAGTCTGAACAGTGGTTGACACGGACAGAAGCTGGGAGAAGTCTTCACAAGGGGAGGCAGAGAAAAGTCTTCACAAGGGGAGGCAGAGAAAAGTCTGCTTTGCCCTTGAGATCCAGGTTTTTATAAGATCTTTCTCCCCTGGATCTCCAGCTCCTGATTGGTCGGTTTCCTGTCTCTAGGCAGCCGACCGACCATTTCCAGCTATCAAAGGTTTAAATTCGACACTGTGTTTTATTCCGATCAAGGGAATTTAATCGCAACTTGAAACCTCTGCTCGTATTCAATTGTTTCGAATTCTTATAAGTCTGATACATAATATCAGCGCTGCATCTCCTTTTAAGGTTAAAAAAAGAACATTTTTCTCTCGATTAATAGTTTTAATATTTCCCGATTTAAAGTATCCTTTCAATTTCTATGAGCATCAGAATCAAAAGCTTGTTCCCTTGATTTGACATTTTTATGATATCAAAAACACATGAGCTCGAGTATCGCTCGGGCTTCACAATTTTTTTGCTTCTTCCGCACCTATTAAAATACTGACCATACCAATTGCAGCAGGCAATATGAGGTTTTCGGCGATTGTATGGGGTTTGGACATCTTAGCTACTCTTAATGCCACGAGATAAGACGCTTCGAGTACACTTTTATCAGTATGGCTTAATTTACAAATAGAAGTTTGTTGATTTCTCGAGGTATGTAATTTTCTTTCGAAAAATTCCAAGGGTTTGTTTTTATGAGTCGGATGTTTAGTTTCCGAGTGTCGAACTAATTTTGATGGCTTCGTGTTTTCGTCGGAGAGAACGTGAGAGCGAACAACGCACCGTGGCTTTCCATCCAATGAGGTGAAACCATAATTTAAATAACTGTCATTGTACAACCTTGTCTTTTTACCAACCGATTCACTGGATGTAGATGGCTCGCTTCGTTTTTTTACAAATTTATCTATTTCGCATTAGAAATTTAAAAAAAACAAACAATTCAGTTTTACGGTTGACCGCACACTAAAGCACCAGACGCACGCTTCGCATTCGAAACTTAACCGAAGTGGTGCAATCGTCAGCGCTTCTTTTATACTAGTGACAGCACGACTTGATCAAACGCATCCATATGCGCGTTCAAACACGCTCTCGCAGCGAGTATTACAGGAGATCAAATTACGAAGAGCACGTACGCATCAAGTTCATACTTGTAAATTGCTCGTGTATGTACACGTCATACACGCGTGTTATTTACACAATTTATTTGTAAAAATAATTTTAATAGTGTATATCTTATTCTTGGTTTTACTTGACTGATGAGGGGCAAAAGCCCGAAACGTGTAAAATCAGTTACCGTATCAACTAAATAAAGGTGGAGTCAAAAGCCAAGTGTTTGAGTTAATAACACGATCTTGTGTTTAACAATTAGAATAAGCAATCTAGCACAACACGGTTTCTCTACGACTGATTAAAAAAGGATTTTAAGCTGTCGTAAAATTATTTGTATGGTCAAATATTTGATTTAAGCAATAGACTTATATAGTTTTTGGTTTAATTTCGTGTAAATTTAATATGCAACAATGATTATCCGCGTTAGGTTAAAAAAAATCATGGTTTTTGTTTGAGCCAATGGACTTGGCCCACTTTCAAAATCAACAGCTCATTTATCGGAAAAACTTCGTATTCTTCGAACAAATTTTATTGAAGTTGCGAGTTTCGTCGGAAGGGAATGCCCGTTAATTTCGGCGGTAGACAACGGCGATATTGTTTTGATTTACTTTTAATTATTTAATTTGTTAAACTTTTATGAGTAATTTTAAAAAATTTTTCGGGTGTCAGATAAATTTATTTCGGGCTAACCAACATATTTTTTATATGTTCATTACTCCGATAATATCTTTAGAAAGAACCTTTAAAATTATCATCACGACAAAAATGTCAATATCTACGATTAAACCTTAAAAAGAAATTTCTATTATATTAATTATTAATTAATTTTGTAAAGTCGAACTATAAATGTAATTATAGCAGCGAAATTGGATAAAAAATTCGTCGTTATAATTCTTTGAAAAGAAAAATTTCAGGTGGCGCTGACTTCGAGAATAAGCCCGTTCGTTTGGCTTTCGTTGGTGTGACAGAGATTGTAACGTCATTTTAGAAAATAGAAATAACGTATTTGTTGAAGTTGAGAAGTTGTTTGACGTAAAGTATCGGCGTTATGGTAAGGTTAAATACAATATTAAGCAGGTGAAAGTTACCTTTAGATAATTCGTACATAAAAACATAAATACACATTGACCTAAAGTGACTCCGGTTAATGCTACCCTAGGTAGCCAAGATGGCGGCTCGTTTCTGATTCCAGCAAGGAAACAGTGGGACGCACGTTTTAACCTAACCTAACCTATTCTAATAAATTACCATAATTATTAGCAACCAAATTATTAGAATAGGTTAGGTTAGAACGTGTGTCCCACTGTTTCCTTGCTGGAATCAGAGACGAGCCGCCATCTTGGCTACCTAGGGTAGCATTAACCATTATCGGCGATTTCACGAGTCCTGCTAAAACAAAATGTTTATAAGTAACTCGTTCTTGTAACTTCTCGCCTAATACATTGATGCTTGTAAAATTGTAGATGTGAATGACTGCTGAGAGCTGGCTGTAGATCGCGCCTGTAGGAGACAAAAAGTTAAAGGACCATACCTCTACATATGACCCTTTGTAAGATATAGGGCACAATGGGAACTCTGGAATTTGCCACCTCCAAAATCCCTTGTACTCTCATTTGTGTGTGTGGTGGAAGTAGTCCGATTTTGTGGAGCTATATCTTGTGAAGTGTTGCCCGTAGAAGTATGGTTTGTTTGATATTTTTGGGTGTACTATAGATTACTCCCTGTGGAATTTCAGGACTTTGATTATATATTTGAACTCAGGGGACCGAGACGAGTTCAACGGTACCCTATTTTTGGACCGGAGACGAAAAATAAAAAAGTTATCACACTTTTTAAGTTACCATACTTTTCTAATGCTCTCATGCAGATGGCACCGTAGTTGCTAGTATTGCCATCTTGCGGTAAAGTCTGCAAACCGTGACGTCTGACTACGGTCATCTCCCGGAGTGTTAAACACGCGATACGAGAGCGGAGAGAGCGACGCGACTTCCGATCATCGCGCAATTGCCATTTCGGTTAATGTTACTTATGGCAGCGAACATGGCGGCCCGACTGACCTCTCGTATGGGCGCCACCACACGCCGCCATGTGCTAAACTAGTGATCGATTCACGATAGTTCTTGAACAAAGT
Source organism: Centruroides vittatus (assembly GCF_030686945.1). Classification (NCBI taxonomy): domain Eukaryota; kingdom Metazoa; phylum Arthropoda; class Arachnida; order Scorpiones; family Buthidae; genus Centruroides; species Centruroides vittatus. The sequence goes on from NW_027122699.1 coordinate 1,848,902, forward strand.
AAAAAAAGGGAGGAAAACGTCTACTAAAGGCAATTTTAACGGCAAGCGACGGGACTCCCGATTGCGATAGCGAGGCCGACTTAGCAGAGAGCGACGCGACTCCCTATCATCGCGCGATGGCCGGAAAAAAGTATGATAACTTTTTTATTTTTCGTCTCCGGTCCAAAAGTAGGGTATCGTTGAACTCGTCTCGGTCCCCTGAGTTCAGATATATACCCAAACACACGAAATTCCATAGGGAGTAATCTATAGTATACCCATATTTTTACTCCCGTGGGTGTGATCCGTGTCTCTGTTAAGGTCCCGACGGTGTCGTTTGCTTATATGGTCTCGCCGTCCAAATAAGGAGATGGGAATCTTAGAGATATAGACTGTCTATGTCTCTATGATCCCAATGGGAGTAAAGTCAAAGAATTGATTGTATATTTGTGACCCTTTGCTATATATAGCCCCCTAAACCTGCCTATCTGAAATTTTACAGATCTTCAAAAATGTGGTAACATTTAAAGTGAAAAAACCCAAAAAATTAATGTTATTTTTATTAACAAAAAATAAAATTCTTAAGTGCTTTTTATTAATAAAAATATTCTATATATTTTTTTAAACAAACAAAATATTGCTTGGGGTCTGGAATAATACAGATCCCTGTTTTACTCCAGACCCCAAGCAAGTACTCGACAGCCCCGTTTATCATAACAAACATATATGAATCTGTGCAGTTAACATTTTATGCCAGCTGTAGTTGGCAATAGTATTAATTCTAGTTTATTGATACTAGATTTTAGTCTTATTCCTTTTGGTTGTTTTAATTAAATATTTCTATTTTGAAATGTCTAAGAAACTCATTTTTTACTGTTTGGTTTTATTCTGTATATCTACAGAAATATAAGACTGGAGGATAGCCTGTCTTGCTCAGATTTTTCTGTGCATCTAGCTTTTTACATCATGTTATATATTAAAATTCTAGAATTTATATTCAGTGATTAATTTTAATATATGAAGGACAATTAACTAAACTACAGAATTGAATAAGCAGTTTAGTATATTTATATAATTATCTTTACTTTTATTAAAATTAATATGTACAGTATATAATAATAATAATACATTATTTATATTTAGTAAAAATCATTAGTAAATTAAGACAAAACATATAATTCAGTACAGGGGTAACCAAACTACGGCCCTCGAGGTCCATTTATCCGGCCTGCCGCCACACTGCCACAAATGCGGTAAAATGCAATTATTTATATGGAAATATCATGGTTTGTAGGTAAACTTAGTACATAGAAAAAATAAAAGTAAATGTAAGTAAAAATACCAGAAGTGATCCAACCTAATTTTTGCATCTGACGGTAATATAATTTTTAGGGAAAATCAGTGAAATAAAAACTTTGGCAATGTTTGGATATCAGAGAGCTTTTTGTGTAAGTACCTGCAGTGAAGTTTCTAAAAAAAAAAGATTGAGCTATAAGCGGTGATCGTGTTTGCGTATTCATGTTTTTCGTGAACTATACAGGGCGTTGCATTTTTATAAAATGGCTACTTTATCTGAGTCACTTGCAATGTTCCCTCTAATTTTTTTCCTAGATGATCGGAACATGTACTTCTCTGAGCAAAAAAATTTTGCTGAGCAGATTCTGAGCAAAAAATTTTTCTGAGCATATATATATAAAATCTTATTTTTTCCTATAAAAATTAAAATAATTAATTATAAAGTAGAGATTAAAATTCATTGTAAAACATGTTTCCATACAAAATATTATCTTTTGTCAATGATTTAATGTATTTAATCGAAATATACGTAGCAATAATCATGTTGCAGACAGAGTGAGAAATAAGTAAACAACAATTGAAATCAGTGTGCATGCTTGCCTGTGCAGCACATAAATTCTCATGCGCGGCAACAATTTGAGCAGTGTGCAGCCACGCAGCTTAGAGGAAACATTGGTCACTTGTAACTAGCCAACGTAATTAATCATATGTTACTGTCCGATATAATGATATATGCTGCTTATAGCTGTTTATCGAGAAATTTTATAGGAGAACAATTATTGCTAGTGGGACGCATCATTACATGTGGTATTATAGAAACAAATGAGCGAGATCACTCTATACATTTGTACTCTGTGTTAAAAAACACTAGCTTTGACATCTGTTTCATCAGGGTCGGATTTACAAGTTAGCTATGTTACCATTTTGCTTAGAGCCTCAAAGATTTCTACAAAAAAAATTTGAAGTCAAATTTTGTAATAAAAATTTTTACAAACCAACAAAATATACTTTAAATACTACACAAAATAAAAGTAGTTAATATGTTTATGTTAATTTGTTTTTGATTGTCTTCTAAACATGTGAAGGGTTGGTAAAAAGCCTCACACATAGTTTAGCTTAGGGCTTCAAAATGTTTAAATCCAACCCTGTGTTCCACACAAAATTACTGGCATTTTAAACTTTTAAAATTGACAGCATAACTTGTTCATATAAAGCTCAACAATCAGGAAACTTTTTTTGCCAATTCTTAACACTCGAATTCACTTTTTTCGTTGGTTATATTTATGAGCTTCTCCAAATTCTGATTTCTGAATAATCATGTTTTTCATGTGGGAATAGACAAAAACTTATATTGGGCTCCTGTATGGCTTTGAAATTGCAATTTGAAATGCAACAGAAAGCTTTGCTTTTTCTATTGCTATTTGTCTTTACTGTTGACAATACACAAGAATGATTCAAATGACCCAGATAAATAATTTTGTTTTTAAACAACAGAGGGCAAGCATACGGTGGAAAATGCAAATTGGTAAATAAATATGTTGTCTTTATTTTCTGTGTATTCACTGTACTGTATTGAACAAAGTGGTTATGCGGCCTGCGATCATCATTCTCTCAGTTATCTGGTTCGCTGTGAAAAAAGTTTGATGACCTCTGATTTAGCAATTATTTTCAGTCTGAATAACTTTGAAACCTATTTTTAGAATTAAGATTTCAAGTTACAGAGTTCTTAAAATTGCAAAAGAAAATGGAGAACACAAACTGGAAATATGAAATGTCCAAATAATAACCTTTTCTTCTTTCCAGCAAAACTTTTTAATGATACAAGAAATGTTTTTGGCCTGATATATATGCCTACATCAGGTCTAAAGCCAATCATGAAGTACATTGCATTCTATTTTGGAACATATACCAGTACAAAATTCAAAATCTGCAAATTACAGTTCATTAACAAACAATTAGATCAATATATAAAAGGTCACCATTTTTGTACCTTGTCCAGGGTTTGTTGTAAAAACAATTACCATGCTGCCAACAGTGATTTGCCATCCTTATGACTGATGCAGTTCCATTCATTATCATTTTGAAAGTGTACAGTTTCAAATATTCTTATGGTTGACTTTAGACCTGATGTTGGCTTATAAATTGGGCTGAAAACATTTGTCAAATAATTAAAAAATTTTGCTGGAAAGAAGAAAAGATTATTCTTTGGGCAGTTCTTAAAATTTTCAAATAAAACTAAATATTAAACTTAGTGAAAAAACTGCAGTATACAAATACCTATCTGCTATTTTTCATTTTATTAAAGTTACTGATTTTACAGTTCTGCCTAATTTTTATGTAAATTTGAATATTTAATTACTAGTTTGATATTTTCCATTATTCATTTAAATAGTCTAAATAAATCATTATTTTGAACTGTATCTACACCAGGGATGTAATCAGAAATTTCAGAGTGTGAGTCACCCACATTACTAATAGCTTATGTAGACGTAGTATAGGTAGGATGACAATCGTAAAAACACAATAGCCCAAGATCACTAACAACATATTATTGTGCCAGGAGCTCCCACATCAATAAGGCAGCTCCATACGTGCCATATGCAAACCAGTAATATGTAAGCAAGGCTGAACAAGTATTAAATTTTATTCTTCTTTACCTTGTGGCTGTTCATGTAGTCTAGTATTTTTTGTGTATTTAGTTTTGAACTTGTGTGGGGACAGCAGGGGGGTTGGCAAAGAGCGAGGGGCAGAAGAGCATTAATGTGAGAAACGTCCTTTGCTGCCTCGTGCGGCTAAATTTCTGCTGTACTCTTCGTATACTTTTTTGAAAACACGATAGTGTTAATTGGAAACACTAGACTGTTTGGCATCATTTATTCAATTCTTGACTCTAATCAACACATTAGTCGAAATATGTATTGGGTCTGAAAACTTCATTAATTTAAATGAGAGATTTTACAAAATTAAACATGTGAAAAATAGTCTCTGGAATAATTAAGTTAAATGAATTGGTTGTAATCCTTCTGTCTAATAATGTGAAACTAATATTAGAGTCAACTGATGAGAGGTTTTCAGACCCAAAATGCATTTTGACAAATGACAAACCAGAGAAGAATTGAATAAAGGATGTTGAACAGCCTAGTATTTTCATTAACACTCAATTGTGTTTTCTAGAAAAGTTAAGTAAATGTTATCCACGCCAGAGTCAAGATCAACCACATCTTTTTGCCAATCTGCAGAAAAAATTTTATCCATCCAAATATGACTGTCTAATTTGTCTGGCAGTTTATCCCAAAGATTTACACTTGTGCAATACATAATTCTGTAGATTTAAATGCATTTAACCTTGAGATTAAAATTAGTGCAACTGGCTCTCAAAGTATTTACTTCAAGCAGGTATCTTTATTCTTATTTTGTAGAAAGTATTTCTTATGCTATTAACATTCATTTCTTTGTTTTTTTCATTTACTAAAGCATATACAATGCACCTTTGTTATTTATATTTAAAAATAACAAAGAAGTGAAAGGTAAAATTATTTATTTTTATGATATAAAATCTTTATTTCAACAAAATCAGAATTACTTGTCAATTTAAAGTTTGAAAACCTATTACTAAAATTAGCTTTTTTAATTATAAGATTTATAAACCAGCAATGTATTGCTGGTTTAAAAACAATTATCTACATGAAAATTATGTGCTGTTTGCATACTTAACTTACACTTAAAAATTTTTTTTTCAAGGATAAGAAAGTAAAAATTGATCAAGCTTGTCAGTCAGGAGAAGAATTTGCAAAAAAGTTTTATGAAACTTTTGACAAAAGAAGACATGTGAGTAGTTTCATTATTTTCCTTTTTAATTTGTTTTAAAATGAAAGGTTTTTAGCAAATACCGTTTTTTTACTTTTATGACCTAATTTGTTCTTGGAAAAGTTGGAAAAGCTGTTGTAAGTGAGCTTACTTTCTATAAGCTTTGTGTTGTAAATTAAGATCTTACATAGTTAAAATATATATTTTCATGAATATAACATACAGAAATGATTAACAGAAAAATACAGTCTAACTTGTTTATAACGTCATCAGATGTAACGACAACCCTAATATAGTCAGATTTTTATCGGTCCCATGATTTTACTATACTAGATAAGGTTAAAAAACCCGCTTGTAACGACATAAAACCCTGTTTTAACGTCCTGTTTGAAGTACTTCCAAATTTACAAAATTAGATTACAAATTTTATTTAAGAAAGAAAAACTACTTGTTCAGTTCTAGGGTCAGAGTCCACTTCCTAGAACGACTGTGGGTGGTGCTCTCTCCACCTGACTTCGGTGGGTTGAAATTCACCACTTTTAAACGACGTGACGATCGGTTATTACGTACTCATTTTTAAATTACTTTATGCTAAATTGTTAAATATTCTATCATTTTTAACATAACATATTATATCAAATAGTTTATAAAGAAATAATTGAATTATTTTTAATTGGCCTACATTAATTTAACCTTTTGTTGCCTTTCGATTCAACGTTATTCTCAAAACCGGAACTTCCGCCATTATTGAAACTTAAGACAAATAGAAATTTCTTATAAAAGGTAATTTTTGACATTTTTAATTACATCGATGTAAACTTAGACATAATAACATAAATAAAGTTTATTTAAACATGTAGTTTGCATTTTTATACATACGATAATATGAGGGTTAATAAATTATTACTATCATAATAGATACAGTATACTGTATTACTATTAAGAAATAATTTTACGGTAATACATAAGATGTTAAATTAGAATGGAATTTATAATAGCTTCTTAAACACACTTGGTACTTTTTATGAGACTGAAATTATGACCTTGCGGATAACGACACTCGGTTATAACATCAAAAAGTTTCCAGTCCCATGGATGACGTTATAAATGAGTTAGACTGTACATTAATTCAATCATAATGTCAAATTTATACCAGTTATGAGAGAAGAAAGATTGTAAAGTAAGTGGTCATAAAGTGGATTCTGTAGAGTCTACTGTACATTAATTTCATTAAATTTTTAATTTAAATATATTTTCTTTTAGGTTGTATCAAAGTTATATTTAGATGCAGCAAATGTCACTTGGAATGGCAATTCTGTTTCGGGAAAAGAAAATATCGGAAAATTTTTTGAATCTCTTCCTCCGAGTGAAAGTACAGTCACTTGTATTGATGCCCAACCTATCAATGGTAATTACACAGAAATATAATATTTTAAGTAGTAATTAATTAATTTTTAAATATTTGTAAGTAATATTTTATATATTTTTGGATTGTTTTTAAAGTGAATATATATATACACACATACACATAGGCACACAAACATTTGTTTTACAACTGATTAGAACAATACACATATCAAATTTACTCTAAAATTGATCTACACATACACAGAATTGTCATTGTAAGGTATTATTAACTATTATTTCTTAAATTATAACTTAAAGTGCGTCTAGGTGGCAAGCAGCTAAGAAGCAAGCCAATGACCTAGTTTGATATGAAACAGACTATCATTGTCTTGCTTACTTGGCTCCTTGCATCTAGATACATTCATAATTTCAGAGATAATACAGGGTTTATAGTAATCAAGAAAAATCTGGAAAACAGAATTTTCGTGACTTTGGAAAATGTTTTGTGGAATTTTTATTGAAGGTTCCATGCTTTGTTAATGGTACATGCTTTTATCCAAAATAATTGATTAATTGATGCAGTGGGAACTTAGTTTCATTCATTTGTAATGCATTAGAGTTTTTCCAAGTAATCCAACTTCATTGAAGCAAAGAGTGTAGTTGGAAGCAAGTTTTATTGGAAATCACAAGAAGTGATCATTGATGTATTACCAGAAAAAGTCTGAAATCTCAAACAACTAAAATAATTCTTTAAAGTGTCAAAACCTTTTAATATCATCTATGACACATATTGGAATAGCACATGATTCTGGTCAATAGATCCCCCTAATTGATGGTAGTTCAGCTCAGTTTCTTCTCATATTAAGACTACTTGTATACTTGAGTTTTGAAATGAAACTTATTTTATTTGATCATAAAAGTTAGTAAATATGATTCATTGCTTTCCATTCTTTTTTGTTCCAATTAAAATAATTATGCTTTCTCTAAACTTTGTTTGATGTGGGTTGAGTTATTTATGCATTCTTACTTTTTGATTATTTCCAATTTAATTTTTATGTTTACATTGTTGTTTATTAATGTTTGTTCAGTATATTTTAATTTTGAATCTTTGTTAGATTTACAGTTTAAATTTTTATTAAGTTTTTCTTTTTGATTCATTATTTATGTTAGATTTTCAAATTCAGTGTTTGTTTTTTTGTTTTAAATTTGCATTGTTTTCTTTAATAAACTTTTCTTTTGATTTGTATTTTTGTTTTTTATTGTTTATTATGAAAATTGTAATTTATAACAGCTAATTCTGTTTACATACTATTAATATTGTTTAGAAATCAAAATTATTATAATTGGAAGATATATTTATTGAAAGTAATTGTTCTAGACAAATAAATCATTTAAATTATGATTGCTACTTGTGAATAATTTTTATAATCATAGAGTCTTAATAGTAAGATGTTTGTACACTTTAATCAACGATATATAGGTTAGAGCAGACATGGATAATTATTTTTCCCCATGGGCCAGTCTGTTGGCAAACTGTCTACAGGATAACAAATCTGAAAATTTTAAATCAAGTGTAATTTTTGTTAATTACATGTCAGAAAAAACTGTTACATCTTTGCCAATTTTATAATTAATTTCCCCATGCAGTTAATTTATAGTGAGTAAATGTTTAAATATCTCATGCTTTAATCTGGCTTCCCAATTTTTAATGCTAGTGGTGATATGAAGTTTATCCCACTTCTTGTCTATCACTCTGAGAACTCTAGAACATTCAAAAAAAAAAAAAAATTCCATAATTAAAGAAAAACTGCTAGTGATGTGGAGATCAAATAAAAGGGCATGGGTCATGCAGGCTCTTTCAAAGAATGGATGTTTGAAGTTTGTGTTCCAAGCATCAAGGATTACTTTCAGACCAATGAATTGCCATTGAAAGCACTGTTGCTATTGGAGAATGCACCAGGACACCCAAAAGACCTCAAAGATATTTTGCTGAAATACTTTCCCTGGCTGACAGCAGTTTCTGCCTCTGAATACCACTTTGTTGATTCAACCAATGGATCGAGAATTTGCAGGTTTCAAGAAATTGTACATTTGAGCACTGTTTCATCAGAGTTTTGAAGCATGTCAGTTCTCTTCAACGATGGCATTAAAAACATTTTGGAAAGAAAAATTCGATGTTCTTGAAGCTATATGGCTCATTCAACAGGCGTGGTCAGAAGTCACTCAATGACAATTGAATTCTGCTCGGCTAAAGCTGTATCCCTCCTGCGTTCGGGGAGGCGGAGGTGATGTCCCCGAAATTATGGATGAAATTGTGGCAACTGTTAGAGATCTGAAATTGGAGGTGAATGAAAATGACATTAAAGAGCTCATAATGGAACCTGAAATCGATGTGATGACAGAACTCCAAAAACTCTCAAATGAAGAACACCAAGAAACTCAGTGTGATGTGTTTTCTTCTGAAAAAAGGAAGATGAAAGAGGATCAATGCCAACATCTGCTATTAAAGATCTTTTGAAGACTTGGGAGGATGTCGGAACAACGTCTTAGAATGGCAGCCAAACCAGGTTGAGGTTAATAGGCTTGGGGATCTCTACAACTACAATGCTATTAATTACTTCCGAAAAAGAGAGAGAAGCAATCTACGTTGGACAGATTCTTTAATGCCTCACAAATGGAAAGACAATGTGACTAATAAAAATGCAAGACGGTGTATATATGTATATTCATTGGCGTAGCCAGGATTTTGTTATGGGGGCCTAGTAGAGGCTGTAATTTTCTGAGGAGAGGCACCAGGTTACCTGGGGGGCCCATGACCACACCAAGCCCCTTCCTGGCTATGCCTATGTGTATATTTATTATTACATATAAATAAACATAGTAAAAAAAGTATATAACTTTTTATTTATTTTTTGGGGTCTCCAGAACGAATGAATCAAATTCCCATAAAAATCTATGGTAAGTTGATAATCGGTTAACGAACAATTCGGATAACTAACAAAGTCTTGGAACGGATTACGTTCATTAATCGATCACCCACTGTATATATGAGATGTTATAAATTAATTAACTTTAGATAATAATAATAATAATAATTATATACTTTAATTTTGTATTTCAATATATAGTATATTTAAGTGTAGACATTTTGAAAAAAGCTATAATTTTTATCTTTATAAAAGTATTTTCATAGCACTGTATTTTGTATCTGTTAGAACATTTTGCAAGCAAATAATAAAATAAAATAATCAAGTTTACATTCAGTAAATTATTATATTTTCCCAGATCAGTTTGTTCAAGGTCAAACAACCGTTTTAATTACGGCAGCCGGCACCATGAATTTCAGCGGAAGATCTCCCTATCTTTTTTCGGAGTCGCTACTGATCACCGCCCAACAGAGCGAGGAGGGCCACGTGTGGAAAGTAGTTTCCGACTGTTTTAGATTTCACGAACCACTCTGACTTTAATGCAAATGGAATTTTTTTCTGTAAATACTGTTTTTAAATGTTATTTTAAGTAAAAATGCTTGTTACAATTCACGTTGTCGTCACGTCGAGCATTATATTAACAAATAACACCCGGTCGACGGGTAGCAAAATAACTATATTTAATATCAATCGGAACTTTCTAGAAAAGACTCGCAATACTAATAATAAATTAATCAATCTAGCTACAAAATAATTAATTCAATTCAATTCAAATACTCTTTAATCGTAATAGGCAAAACCTGTTACAAAGGGAGTTACGTTTTACACAGAATCAACATTATCAATGCTAAATACAAATTTTCTGGCATAATTATACAAATTATAAATGGTACTTGTTTTTGTTACACGAAGTAAATTGTACATCGCTTTTTCCGCAACACACGTATTAAAACATAGGAGATCAAATTTTTGCCTTAGACCGTTAGCCTTTTCACATTCGCGTAACAGATGAAATTTTGAAAACTCCACGTTGCATCTCGGACACACATCGTTAGCGAACGTACATAACTTATTATCTATCATTATAACGTCGCCGTCGAGTCGGTTACGTTATAACCCAGTTCGAATTCTAATAAAACCGTTCTACGTATAAATTTGTTCCGTATCGCATCCAACTTCTGGTAATTGGACAAGCCCCATACGGGAGATGCGTAGCTCACGGCATTATAAACTATCGAGTCGAACAAGTTAAACCGGACGCGAATATTTTTTATATTGGTTATAGAAAATAGTTTTATTGCACCATCGATTAGTCTACGGGTCTTAACTATCATTGCTTTGATTTGTCTCTCAAAACAAATCGTAGGAGTTAAAATCACTCCAAGAAACTTAATTTCGTTTACCATTTTCGGCTCTTTATCGTTAACACGAAAAGACACGTTCCTTCCGGGCAGTCCGGTCCCCTTTCTAAATATCATAATACGTGATTTTGTTGGATTATCTTCCAGGTCCAAAATTCCCATTTTAATGGTGTTGGTAATCCCACTACTGCGTGAATCGATAGATAATGATTTAAGGAACGATCACTCATTTTTTTGGAAAGGCCCCGAATGTTCCAGAAACTTACACATATATTATTAAATCCATTACAAGATCTGTTTCCGCGTGGAATTGGAAGTTTTGCCTCAACAAATCTATTATTATTCACGATTGTGTCAAGTTTTTCCATATATTCTTCCTCACCTAACGAAAGGTTAAAGTTGTTAGTAGATTGTTTCCCTATAAAAAATGATCGATCTGGATAACTTGGTTCGAGTTAATATCATAAGTAAACACGTTACTTTCTTTCATATAATAGTCGTCTCTAATAGTAATTTTGCATCCCTTTGATTTTTCTCGAGATATTATGGCCTTTAGTTTTTTCCTCCCGATCCCCGACCGCCCGCATAAATCGGCAGTAAATACCGAGTTCCCATTAAACTTACCAAGTCTTTTCGACTTTGCTTTCCAGAATTCTCGTAATATCAAATTTCTCTCATAAACCGAACTAAGCGTAATTTTAACTATCGATCTATTATCAGTTTTTGATATTTTAATCAAACTTTCCAACGGACGACCCGATAGCCCTAACTCGACCTTAACGAAATGGGAGATCTCGTCTGCCAGATCATTTGTCACAAACGGAAAATTTAAAATTATAATGTCTATCGTTCTCTCGTTAATTGACTTATCGATCCGAAACTCGAACATACCTCTCGGGTGTTTGCCCATCTCGACCTCTCGGTTAAGTATACCCATTCTACGAAAAACATTATTTAATTCCTCCTTCAATTCTTTATTTTCCTTCTTCGAAGAAATTGCTTCGGCTCTTATCGTAGATAAATCGGCGTTTATCTGGGTAAATTTTCCCGAATCGGGTCGTAAACGGCTTTAATGGTATATTTCGATTGGTTTGCATCTCGCTCTTCCACTTCCGAAGTCAACACAAAATAATCCTTATTCTCCCAGTTTTTCCTTTCGAAAAGGATTCTGCATCTTGCACTCGAACATCATCTACAAATTCCATTAAATTGTTCCTTTCGATAATTTTCGTGTTACCTTTGCGGGGTCTTTTTGCGTATCTTCGCACTCCGTCTCCCGAGGGGCCCGGATTTGGTTCGGTTCCCGAGATCGTCGATAGGCGTCCGATTAGCCCGAAACAAAAAATTTATTCGCGTTTACTAAGACTACCCGATAAATCGTCATATTAATCTTAAGCGTAGGAACATTCGAACGGTACTACCGAGCTCTGTCACGGTTGCGCTAACTCCCCCAAAATAATTAATAGAAAAATTACTATCGTACAAGTATTATTATAAATTTATGTAAATTATGTACACAAATTTATAGTAAAACGCTACGCCGAACGACTATAAATCTTTGGAAAACACGGTGAATTATTATTAATTTAATTCATTACGTTTAGAGAATACATTCTAAATACCAGAACTTTATAGTTATTGCTAAAATGACTTTTTGCCGTAAAAGCAAAATCGAAATATGTTTTTAAATTATTACAAGTAGAAACAAACATTAAAATACCGTCGAAAGGATAATTTCGATGTATTGTTGAAGTCGAAATAGTTTAATTATGTTTAAATATATGGCATCGTTTAATCGAGTAAGTGTAAAATATCGCTTATCGAAAGATGGGATTTAAAAAGTAATCAAATAACCGTCTAAGAATTAATTCTAAAAGCTAAACAAATAAACATTGTCGACTTTAATATTTAGCAAACGATCTAAAAGACGAGGTCTAAATTATAACCGGGTTGGCAGAAAACGAATTGTCAAATACGCACTCGTTGGAAATATCTCGAATCGAGTGCGAGGTTTTTCTCTATCCTCGATAAATGCATTTTTTTGTTCCTCGAAAATTCATTTTGCAAATTGTTTTAAAGCTCAAACGATTAATTATTACGCAGTTTACGATTTTATTATTTTTGCATTATAACTTTAATTCATTTTTATCATTTGTTCGTTTTATTAGTTACGGAAAGAGAATATACCGGTGATGTAAATAATAAGAAACCGGAGAATCGACGTCGAAAGGTGAGTGCGTAACAATTCGATGCGATTTTAGCAGTTTGTTATGACTAATAATGTTTCGAGTGAATTTAACCGCTTGAAATGTCAAATTGTTTACGATATTCGCAAACGCAAAAGATTTACATCCGTTTCTAACACGAGGAAGAGAAAATGCGCCTTTTTAATGGATAATAAACGGACAAAACACACAAACCCACATAATTTGCAATCGTTTTATGTAAAAACTGCGTGGATTTGAAAAGAACTCGGTTCGTCCAGAATCCAAATGGCGCGGTCTCGGACGAATGGTTTCGCCAAGCTTACTCGTAAGTCGCTGGCAATTTTAATTTCGATTTTCTCGGGAAGCGTACTTTCACCCTTCGCTCGATAGTGGTTCCTGCCGAGGCTCGTAAACAACGATGCCGAAGCTTTCCGTACGCCGTTTAGAAAAGTCCTTATAAAAAGTTTCGGTCGGCGTAATTCGAGTAACATTTTAAATAAAATTCGTCGTTTCCACGCGATTTTATTCTTATAAGCATAAAATTAAGCCTTAAAACCGAATTAGCCGTAGGGAAAAACCCGCGACCTTACCGATGACCAGAAAGGCTTAACCGGTCGAGAGAGATAATTATTAAATCAAATGAACCGATTTGGTATTCGAATTTCATTTGTTTTCAAATTTATTATTTTTTCCAGCCAACTTTTCCTAATGTGTATTCCACATAAGCTGGATGGACGGTAAATGGGAGGAATACGAGGCGTAGTGTATTTAAATAGCGCATAAATATTTTTCTCTTATCTTCTCGTGGTGAAATATTTAAAAATCTTTCTGGCGTTGACAGATTAAATAAATATTTGATTGTACTTGGATCCTTTTTTTCTTCTATAGCTTTTGGTTGTGTTCGAAATCTATCTCCGGGATGACCGTGCACCCGCCATTAATTTAAAAGACACTCTCGGTACGGGAAGACCTCTAAAATGAGGTTCCGAAGGTCCCTTCCGATAAAATAAATTTTCGGTTTGTTTTTTATCACATCCGGTCGCGCGGTGGTAAAAACAATGCGTTCCCGTTCCCGTGGAAGAATCTCCGTTCTTTGGTACGCGAATAGAAAAACAACTTATTGTCAAGCAATTAAAAATAGATTTCGGTAATTATATATAAACGATAACAGCGAAATCGATAGAAATAGGCTAAAATTAACACGGTAAGGAATGCACGAAATAGATCTGTAGCCTTTTGAATTCCTCGAGAATTGTATAATGAATTATAAATACGAATAATCTTCGTTAAAAGACACACAAAAAAAAACAAATCTGGCAATCCGGGAACCACGCCTTAACATTATTACTAGATGGTTAGTCTGTCCTCCGAAAGAATCGACTTGGGTATTAACCGACGAGCGTGGGCCATCGATGGTTGGTTGTGGCGGGTTACTTCCGGTTTCTTCCTCATTTGTTAAACACCCCGCCGATATTATAAACAGTATACGGAATAGGCGAAATTTCGCTATAGTAGTACGATTCTGTACGGTTAATGGCGAGGTTGAGGTCGAAGTTTTAAACGCGAAAACGTGTACGTCGGACGTTGAGCGCCGCTTTCCTGTACGCCTAGAAGTTTGACGGTGGCGTTTGGAATGTCGAGCGTGATTCCACCGACTTTCCAAACACCATTGTCAAAGTCCTAGGCTTACGGGAAAGCGGCGCTCAACGTCCGACGTACACGTTTTGGCGTTTAAAACGAGTCGAAAACTGACAGTCCGCAGCCTCGGTGATTTTATTATACAGCTATTTGGATTTTGGAAAGAACCGAAGAAAGAGTACGTTTTCGTTCCACATTTTTGAGAAATTGATTTTTACTTTCCACGCTCTGTTATATATGGAGAGTATGGCATGGGTCAAAAAATGATCCACGAGATTTTTACATTTTTAGACTTAGGATAGTTCGAAACGTCGAGAAATGCAAAAAATTCGGGGTATTTTTCTGTATGTATTGATTGTGTGTCACCCTCTTTGAAGCTTAATAAGTTCCCGTGCTTAAAAATTCCGAAAAATTTTGCCGGGAGATTTATGTATTAGAGAGATCGATGCCATTAAATTTTGGTGGTTAAAGGTCGAGGGGGTGGCGTGTCGTATTTTGAGTAGGGCCGGAGTTAATGAGAATTTTACTGGTTATTAGCATTTACAACTTTTTATAAAACCCATCTCTACCCACAAAATTAAGCTTTTTGCCATTTTATAATAGTTAAAAATATACGTTTTTACTAAAATATGATAATACGATGCCACCAAATGTTGCCGGGAAAGTTAAGCAACTCGTTCTGTTTCGAATTATCGCCTGTAGTAATTGTCCGGTTTACTCGTCGAAGGGCGGGAGAGAAAAACAAAGCCCGGAATAATGGTTATCGCTGGTTTCGTGTTAATTTATTCTAATTTTTGTTATAATACAAAAATAAACTTTTATTCTTAAGACTTTTTAATAGCATCGTCTCGCCGGAAAAGGGATCGCGGAGGAAAGCACGTCGAAGTAATCACGTGATGCAGTTTTACGTTTTACGACAATACAAAGCAAAATTTGGAGATATTTTACAAGATTACCGGTAAGTTAATATATTATTGCTTTAACAATCTATATTATCCATAGATTAATGTACAGGGAAGTACACGGGGATGTATTCATTTCGCACGAACGAATCCACTTCCTCATAAATATCACAATGTTAAGTAACGAAAGGAAATGCGGTTCGAGCGCGCGTTACCATTCCAGGTCGACGGGATACTTTCCGGTCAGACAGGCGGTACAATGCCCTATCTGCCTTCCGTTGTCTTTCTTAATTTTCTTCTGTACCGCCGTTACCAGGCCTTCTACCGAAAGATAAACCAGGCTGCTGGCACCTAGCGACTTGGCTAGTTGTCCGGCGTTCAGTTTGTTAGCGATCAGCTCCTCTTTAGTGGGGATGTTGATGCCCATGTAACATGGGTAATGCAGAGGAGGGGAAGCGATTCTGATGTGCACCTGCCAGTGTAATTAACAAAATTTAAAATTGTACCGCATAAAAACCGCGCGTGAATTAACCTTACCTCTTTCGCTCCGGCTTCTTTCAACATTCGGATGATGGCTCCCACCGTGTTGCCCCTGACTATCGAATCGTCGCACAGGATTACCCTCTTTCCTCTGAAGTTATCGCTGAGGGGTCCGAATTTCTTGGCCACCGCCAACTGCCTCAGTCGATTGCTGGGTTGGATGAAGGTACGACCCACGTATCTGTTCTTACACAGGACCTCTACGTAGGGAATTCCACTCTGCGAGAGTTTTAGCGCTTAACATAAAAGAGTAACGGGGGTAAGAAAATAAGACGGTTTACCTCGTGTGAAAATCCTAGAGCCGCGGGTGTTGCCGATTCCGGTATGGTGCTGACCATGTCAGCTTCCACGGGTGCCTCTCTGGCCAATTGCCTGCCGCATTCTTCTCGCACTCTGTACACCATTTGACCTGTCGACGACGGACACAAAAAGTTGGATCTTTAAAATCCAGGTTGGAATCTATCGATTCCGGACACTTACCTTCCAGAAAACTGTCGGGTCGGGCGAAATATACGTATTCGAATATACAAAAGGCCGGCGAGTCGTTACCGGGCCTTCCGACTATTCCCAAAGAGCGGGGCCCGAATTTGGTGATTTCCACGATTTCTCCCGGTTCCACTTCCCTCAGCAGTTTTGCGGAAACGGAAGGAAAAGAACAGGATTCCGAAGAAATCACCCAACCGTCGATCTCCTCCGTACTACTTTCTGATGGAATAAAATAATGGATGCTAGTGTCGGGCGTAATAAAAAAAATATATATATTTCGAATTGCACTCACTGGCCAGTTCTCCGGGAGGAACCAAGACCCCCAGACACAGAGGCCTGTTGCCGTAGGGGTCCCTGACCGCGTACATGGTGTCGTGGTACATCAGCAGCAGGGAGTAGGCTATGGGCGTCAGGGTCATGACTTGCCGTATCCTGGCGGGCCAGTCGGGACCGTCCGGCTCTCCCTCGGGGGGCGGCATGCTTAGGATCTGCGTCAGCAGTTCGCTGTCCGATCCCGTGGACAGGCCAACTCCTTTTTCTAAAATCTAGAAAAGTACACGGCATTAGTGTCAGAGTTTTGGTTATTCCCGTGGTACTGCGGGAAATCGACCTTTATTTATGTATTAAACACACGAAGAAAATTCGGTAAACTCCACGGGGTCGTTCCGTCGGTCGGGTGCGAACCCGCGACCAACTACTGTTATAGTGTTCGGTGGTTCGGCAATTTATTGGAGAATGTTCTCTAGGTAATTTTAATTAGTAAAAGTTCTACTAATTAATGTAACGACAGAAAATAAAATATTTTTGGATAAATTAAATTTTTCGGTTTCAAAAATATAATAATTTTTATAGAAATTAAAATTCGGATAAGGATGTACTGTAATTTTTCATCTCCCGATTTCGTCTATTTCTTTAGAAAAGAAGCCTATTTTTAATTGGAGAAATCTCGACTTGGTTATTTACTCGTCGCCAATCGCCAGTAAGTATACATTTTAATTGTAAACGTATACTGTAAATTTACGTGTGGCAAGCGATAATTAGTGAAATTTTGAATAATTTTTTTAGCTTATCTAATGCTAAATGATAGGTAATTTTGCTTATTTAACACACGATTATCGTGTTTATTAATCTCTGACGCAATTGTTGAACCTTCGTCTTTAAATCTTCGGTCGATATCGCCCCGTGACGACCGAAAGTTTATCACCGATCCCGATTGCGCTTATCTATACCGTAAACACCGTAATTATATAAAAGAAGACCCCCCAAAATCCAAAAAAAACCTACGCTTCTTCTCAGAGACGGCGCATTTACTAATTCTCCATTATGCGCCACGGCCAGCAGACCGTGTTTGGTGTGTACCACGAAAGGTTGAGCGTTCTCGTGTTCGGAACCGCCGTGTGTCGAGTATCTCGTGTGTCCTAAACCCAAATTTCCTTTCAATTTGACCATGTCTTCTTCCCTAAACACGCCGCTGACCAATCCCATGCCGCGGGATATGGATATAGTTTTGGTGTTCTCTCCTTTGGCAGTGGCGATACCCGCACTCTCTTGACCTCTGCAAAAAAGAAAACAACGGTTAAAACACAAAAATATTTATATAATATTTAGATCACTCGCTTACTCCCGTATAATTAATGTAAACAAATATTTTTAGATAAAACCTCTGGCGTGTAGCGTCTATCCGAATAATTGATCTCTAGGAGAAAACACTTAGCAACAAGGAGTTTTTTAAAGAATTTTTCATTTAATTCTATTAAAAATTTATAAAAACCTAATATGCCAAGACGAAATTTCAATTTGCATTTACCCTAGGATTTCTTTTTTCTTTCTTTAACTCTTTCCGCCCTGTGGGCAATAAGAGGGCCTCTTTTAGAAGGCCCATGGGTTCGGCCAGGTCCACAATGGGACGACCGGGTGGTGAGGGACGGGGCCCGACGGACCACCTCCCGAAAAATTCCTGGGGATTATTCGACTCGTTCGGATTCCATCCCGGGTCCCCCAGAGCAGTAGGCTGCCACCTCGACCGCTCGGCTATCCGGCCTGCTTTACCCTAGGATTTGTATCGATGTACGAATACGAAACAACCGCCATTTTGAAACGAGACGGTATCCGTTTCATTATGCTAATTCCTAAAAATTTAAAGGACTTAACTTAGGCAAACAGATTTTTTTTTTTTTTTTTTTTTTGTTTTTTTTGTTTTTTTTTTTTTGTGACTCTTTCCGCCCAGTGGGCACTAAGAGGGCCTCTTATAGCAAGCCCATTATGGGTTCGGCCAGGCCCACAATGGGGCGGCCGGGTGGTGAGGGACGGGGACCGACATATCCGGACGGACCACCCCCGAAAAATTCCTGGGGATTTTTCGACCCGTTCGGATTCGATCCCGGGTCCCCCAGAGCGGCAGGCTGCTAACCTTGACCGCTCGGCCATCCGGCCTAGGCAAACAGATTAGCGGACAATATAAAATAAAATCAAATAAAAAATTCGAGGGAGGTTCGAACCTTTCACTGGCGTTGTAAGAAATGATTATAGAAATCTGTGGTTTTAATTAATGTTTAATTATATATCGTGGCTTCCTTCACGAGTGTAGGCGATATTTATATGTTGTCAGCCGTATGTATTTAAATATACGTCTGGTTGAAATGTATGCGAGAACCGAACCTACGACTTTATACACTTAAATTTTAATATCGTCTAGGAAGTACATTCTGAATTTATGACCTTAATTTTAAGATAATTTCGTGTCAAGTATAATTAATTTTCTTTCGGTTTCATTTAATATAAGACCTTGAAAATCATAAACGGGCAGGACGCGGCGACGCTTCATCGAGGTACGAAAATTCCGGATCGATCGATGGGTAAACAAAGAGCCACTGTATATTATTTCGAAGCGTGTTTTTATACGATTTTTCTCGGGTACTCACTCCGACGAATTCAAATTTTGCAGCGATTATTCGGGTTTTAGAAAAATCGCGGGTAATTTGTTTTAGATAGCGATAAAGACGGCCTTTTCTCGTACGAACGAAAATCGAATTCGGACTCTTCGTTTAAATGGAATGCGACACGACGTCTATTAAAGAGTTTTTGGTTAATAAAATGCAATCCGAGTGCGTACTAATTTGAATAAATGGGGGTTTACGGGTTTAAAAGCGATTTAATCCGACGAAACAAAAGTAAAAGATAAAGTTTTGCAATTTTAATAAAATTATCGAATATCAAGCAATTATCTAAAACGACAATAAATTTATCTGAAAGTTCAAGAAAAAAATATATATCCTTGAATTTTAATCGCTTAGATTGAGCAACGCCACCGAGCGTCAACAGGAAGACACCGGAGAAAATGAATTTATTTTTTCTTTCGATCGTTTTTATACAAAAGTTTTGTTTCCAATCGGCTTTTACCTCACCCTAATTAATTCAAAACTAAAGCCAACTATAAAACGATTCGAGTTAATTTCGTTATTAATTTCATTGGTAAAACGGAGCTTAAATTACAGAAGGCCGACGGAAAAACTCACCTGTGTTGCAATCCGACCAAACCCAGAACGATGATGTGCGAAATATCCAAATTAGTGGGCCATTCTCCGCTGGCCACGCACCCGAACAGGCCGCAGTTCTCCTCGAGCTGGTCCAATTCGCTTTCGCACCTCTCCATTATAATAATTATAATTTTTTGGAAGGTTTTTCGGAAGAGGAATTAAAATCGAGCGCCGCACATTTTGCGTTTTTGGAGGAGGGCGTTTCTCTTTATTATTTTTTTTAAGATTCCGCCGATTCGTCCGATCGTCCTCGGGCTCAATCGACTTAAAATTACTCAATATAATCGGAGCATTTACGAAATCGCCAGATAAGGACGCGCAAGAATATCACACCATCTTACGTAACTCTACGGCCATTTAATTAAACAACCTCCTTTGCCGCCGTATATACGCATCGTTTTCCGCTACGTAAGCCGCTTTACTCGCTCGTCCAAACACCCGAAATTCCCTCGGCCGGCTTTCGACTCCTATTTTTTTTCTGCGGAAGTTAAAATTACGACAGGGGGCGTTTCGTCTATCGCTTTCGAACACGTGCTGGAATAATGGCTGGCCGTAAGTTTCTTCCTCGTTTTTGCTACTTTAATTTGTTGTTTACTTGTGTTTTTTATAACCACGCGCGAACGACGTTACGTTTTAAGGATGGCGAAACGTTATATCGAGGCCCAAGGTCGACGTTACTCGTGTTTGTTGGAGTGTAAAGTCCGCCGACGTACTGTATGTACATAAAAAACGTCGAACTTTGTAACTTGGCGTGTTTAGGAAAAATGCAGTTAAATTCGCGTGGAGAAACTTGACTAAATTTCGCAAATGTTTGTTTAATTCGTCGATTTAACCCAAATAACGTGTTATTCGAAACGTATCGCTAAGGGCCGAGTTATAAACTCCGTAACGTAACCGTATCCGTCAATGTTTGCTACATCGGATATCTATAGCAATAGTTATCAACTACCGTAAAGTCTTTTCCGTAACAAACTTTTTTACGGTTTACGAAGCAGTCCATCGTGAGCGCACGCAAAATCATGGTAGGGTTAATGTTACCTATGGTTCCAAGATGGCGGCTCGTCTGATCCCAGCAAATAGAAGATGGGAAACCGTGGGGACGCACGTTCTAACCTAACCTAACCTATTCTAATAAATGACCATAATGATTACCAACAAAATTATTAGAATAGGTTAGGTTAGAACGTGCGTCCTCACTGTTTTCTTGTTGGAATCAGACGAGCCGCCATCTTGGAACCATAGGTAACATTAACCAATGGGGGGTTATTGCCAGATCTAACAATATAATTATTTATTCATTATATTATTCGGAAGCGGCGTTTCGGCCAATTTGTCAAAGTTTCGTCGGTTGCTTCCGGCACAACTTCCGATTGTATCGACTTAGCGCATGCGCAGTTGGTCAATTCTCCGTATCCAAACTTTTCTTACGGAATGCGGTACGGCCATACGGTTACGGTTACGGTTACATTACAGAGTTTATAACTCGACCTTACCGTAGATGGGATGTAAAGACACTCGATGCCGATTAATGGATGTCGCTATTTAATTAATTAAAAAAAACGGGAGGTAATGTTCCCACTCGGTTTTTACCATTTGCAACCTTTTTCTATCTAGGATCGTCGGTTGCGTAAGATGATAAGTGTCGAGAGACACAATATAGACCCTATGCAACCGATTCGACGTTAGTCTTTGTGTTTAATTATTTAAATTTATTCTGTAAAACACTTATAGAATTAAACATTTAATATACTCGTATTGTACCATCTACGCGACGGTTTTAATGCCGGATTATTTTTCCTAGGCGTCGAATTAGGCAAAGTGGTGATCGAAGGAAAGACCAAGATCGTGTACAGGATCCAGGACAATGCCGATCAGGTGGTCCTGGTGTCCAAGGACCGGATCACCGCCGGGGACGGAGCCAGGGCCCACGACCTGGAGGGAAAAGCCAAGATTTCCACCGCCACCACCTGCAAGATTTTCGAATTTCTGAATGCAGTGGGTAAGAAACTTATATTTTGGTTTGGGCCGGCTTCGTCTAATTTTGTTGCCCGAACGCGTCGAGATAGGAAGGAGTTACCTCGCGGGTCGATTATTTCTACGTTGCTAATTAAGCCGCTTTTTGTGTCTTAACTCCGTACCGGAATTGCTCGTTGTATTTTATTCTTCCGACTTTGTCACGAAATAACGACGGAAAGATAATTTTTAAAATTGTTGCCACCTAGAAATATACAGTCTGTTTCAAAATTATAAACACACCCAACTTTTTTCAATAACACTAACAATAGTAATGTATTTAATATATTAGTATGTTGTTTACACCATCAATTTAAACATTTCCTGAAATTTTTACAGCTATCTCACAATTACAAAAAAAAAAAAAAAAAAAAAAAAATTATCACAGACAAGTCGAAAGGCCCGATGCAGGCATCGGGGCATATTAAATTACAAATAAATATAATAATAATATTTTACAGTACAGTCAAACCTGTTTTTATGCGCTCTTTTTATGTGCGATTTTTTTAATGCGAATTTTTAATTTGTGCGGTATAGTTGGCGACTAGTCTCGTGCAATTCGTCATGTCTTACGACTTATTATAGCTAAATAAACTTATTATAGCATAAATGCACTTATTATAGTAATATTATCGCATGAATATGCGAAAAATGAAATAATTTACTTTTTAAGTCAACAAAACACCACCCGGACAAAAATATGTAAAACAGACGATAGACCAGACGATGCAGTCAAGTGCTGACATCTGTTGTCAATAAATTCTATTTCGTACGGTTTTGAGTTATTTTCTATGTGAGACTTTTTTTATGCGGTCCCTGTTGACCGCATAAAAAAAATATTTTTTAAATTGTGTTGCGAAAACTATTATTTACAGCCATTCGTGAAGTTTCGTGAGATTTTTTTTAAATGCGTTTTTTTAATGCGGTCCCTATCCCCCGCATAAAAACAGGTTTGACTGTATAATATTCAGTATAAAATCATTTATATTGTTAATTTAAATTATAGGTAGGGATTTTGTCACGGTATGGCTAGGGATTTTTGTCACGGTATGCTAAAAATGGTCACCCCTAGTGACCATTTTTGGCATACCGTGACAGAGACTGCCCATTTTTTCAGCCTTATATAGATTTTCAATTTTTTTATTGTTCGAAAAGTATAAACACACAGGTATGTAAAATTACCATATTTATTCGCAGAAGACGAGGTTTTTATTCACATATCACGGCTTCAAATTCCTATGTCGTCCTATATTCGGATAAATACAGTAGAATGATAAACCAATAATTAATAAAGAAAAATTAATTAGTTGTCGCCAGAGGGTAGTATCATTCGTTATTACAAAGGTGGTGCCAATTTTAAATGGTTTTTTCTGATTTAAAATAATGCCTGGTGGAAAAACACCAACAAATTTGGAAATATGTGAAATTTACCGACTAAAAGGAGCGGGACGCTCTCTAAGACAAACTTCGGCAGCTGTAGATCTACGTGCCACGAGAAATGTGTTAACTCGGGGTGAAAACTATGGCAGAAATAAGCCACGTGGAAGGCCTAAACTCCTTATGCCTAGAAACGAAAAACCTTTCTTTCGTTTCTGCATCGACGTTGCCGATTGCACTTTTGCCGATAACGGTATGGAGACGTGTGCCTAATCATAAAAATGCCAAACCGAAACTAACACAATTGCACAAAACGGCTAGATTAAAGTGGGCCAAAGACGACGTGGAAAGGAGAGGAAACAATCTCTCGAGATGAAAAAATGGAATTTGGATGGACCTGGCATGACTTGAGGAAGAAAGAAAGTGGTGATCAGATGGCAAGGTGGGGCGGGATTTGGATGGGGGTAAAACAGACATTGCATTTATAGAAGGTAGAATGCATTCGGGAAAGTATCACGAACTGTTGTATCAAAATTTGATAACTCGGAATTACCAGTTTCTCGCCCAATAAGTGATCCGACAGGATAATGCTGACGTTCGTGCGTCGAACTCGACTAAAAGTTGGTTTTCCAAAAAAAAAATTAATGTAGTCGATTGGCCGTCACAGACAGCTCCGATACAAACCTGACAGAGAAAGTTTGGGGCATTACAAATAGTCTCGTTATGGCCAAAATAGACAATACGACACCATAAACGAACCGAAATTAGATATTGTGAATTGTTGGGAAAATATTAAACAAAAATAACTTCAAAAACTAGTAAAATGTATGCCTGATAGCATTTTTGAACTAATTAAATCAAATAGTGGACTTACAAAGTATTGAGACATCACAAATCATTTTTTTTATACACTTGTGTTTATACTTTTGAAACGATAATTTTTTAATGTAATTGTCAGATAGCCCTAACAATTTCAGTAAATATTTAAATTGTTGTTGTAAACAACATAACAATAGTAATATTTCTGTTATTGAAACTGACTCTATAATCCTGTGTCGAAAGACGTCCCCATTCAATTTATTAAACACTTAAAACTATTATTAACGTGATTTGGCACTGGTAGATTCTACATTATTTGGAAAGTAGAGTTGTCCCTTAAATAAACTTTTATATTTTATTGTAAGCAGAGTTTTTGGTTCCCCGTGGTGTACGTGTTGAATTACGTTCTTTATTTCGTTTAAATTTCATCCCAAATATTATGTTGTATGGTGTTTTATATTTTAAAGATTAGTAATGATTAATATGCTTCTAAAGCGGGACCTATTTGATTTGTGTTTGTGTTGTATACGTCAATACAACACGGACTAAATATGTAAAGTATATATACTTACTTATAACCCATAGAGGAACTCGTAGAACTGAAATGCAATTTGGCATAAGTCTACATCGATACAATGGACATATAAAGTAAACTGTTAATGCATGATAATGTGACTGAATAAAACTACTACTTAGTGAAAATTACCTAACCAGTAAACTTTTGAGGCAATGGTTCAATGCTATTCCTTTATTAAATTTATTTACAAAAATTACAGTTGTCATTTTTTTTGTATGGTTCAAAATTGGATAGTGTTAAGCCTTCCAATTGTTAAGTCCTATTTATTTAGGTTATCTATCACACCAAGGCCGACAGAAAGAAAGACTAGATCTTTAATAAAAAAGTTAGTCTAATAATCGTATTCAAATTTAGGTAAGTGTGTATTTTGGGTACAGGACCTCTCATCAGCTTACAAACACACAACCAATACAATTATTATGTTTGTGCCGTGTGTTTGTAAGCTGATGAGAGGTCCTGTACCCAAAATACACACTTACCTAAATTTGAATACGATTATTAAAGACTAACTTTTTTATTAAAGATCTAGTCCTTCTTTCTGTCGGCCTTGGTGTGATAAGCCCTCCAATTGTTAACCTAAATAAATAGGACTTATCTAACTCTATCCAATTTATAGTCGTGGGCTAAAAGCATTGTTTATTATTATGGTTCAAAATATTTTAGGTCATTATATCCTTCATAATTCTGAGAATGTGGTACGTAACTAATTTTTGGAGAAAAGTTCTGTTTCGACGATGTTATTCTCTTCAGATGGCACAAATCTCGACGAGTCCAAAGTGTACCGCATTTTACAGACTATAAGACGCACTTTTTTCTTCGAAAAATTGCCTCCAAAATTCAGGAGCATCTTATAGTCCGTAGCGTCTTATGGGTATTTTTTTTAAAAAAATTGCTTAAAAATTAAGGTGCGTCTTATGGTCCGTAAAATACGGTATTCGTAATTAGTCTATTGTTGTTGGTGTAGAGTGCATTCCAAATTTCTTGGGCTGCATTTACGCATGCACGAGAAAAGGGAAAAACAAAATCTGAACTGTTGTTATCAGAATATCGCACCGGCAATGTGGTTTATGCAGAAGAGAGAAATGGAATTCTTGCATGTAACACACAAGAAATGCACTGGTTTCTCTCATTTCTGATTAACAGTTTGAATGGTTAACTTTCTCTTGTAATTTCTCTCTCCTCTCTGGAATTGGTACTGTAGTTCAGTGGCCTTACTTCCACGCAACAATGACAACGGAACAGGCCTATGATCTGTCAAATAATAATAAAAGAAGAAAGAAATAAGCAAAAACTATTCCATTGTAAAATTCATAGGACCTTTCCCAGTTTTAAACGAATGCAAGTAAAGAGAGTACGCTGTAGGCACATGACAGAGCGTCAAGCAAACCAATCATTTCCTGTGTCTGCATAAATGCAGCCTTACTTCAGATTCCTGCCATTGAAATGTTTCTTTTATTTTTAAAAAGGCGTGAAAACCCATTTTATCAGAAGATTAAATGATACTTCTTTTGTTGCCCGATACTGTGAGATGGTACCCATAGAATGGGTTACCAGGAGAATAGCGACCGGTTCTTTCCTGAAAAGAAACGTTGGGGTACCGGAAGGTTATCGCTTTTGTCCACCGAAATTGGAAACCTTTTTTAAGGTAAGCAAACTCGTAAAGTTATAAGTTTCGTAAGAGCCCGGAGCAATCTCTCTCTGGTCTCCCAGGACGACGCAAACCACGATCCGCAGTGGTCCACCGAGCAGCTGATTTCGGCCGGACTCCGGGTCGGTGGCGTGGTCTTGGGCCCACACGAAGTGGACATCATGCTGAAGACCACGGCCACGATCTTTGAGGTGCTGGAAAAGGCCTGGTCCAGTCTGAATTGTAGTCTCGTCGACATGAAGGTCGAATATGGAGTGATTCCCTCCACTGGTAAGACCGCTTTGCAGAATTGACGAATTATCGGGCTTTGCATAAAATAGAGTGGCAAAACAAAAACACTTTGTTTTTTCAGGCGAAATTGTTCTGGCAGATGTCGTCGACAGCGATTCTTGGCGTCTCTGGCCGTCCGGTGACAAAAGGTTGATGGTCGATAAACAAGTATATAGAAACCTCCAAGAAGTGACGCCCAAAGATTTAGATCAAGTGAAAAAGAATTTTATGTGGGTGGCCGAACAATTAGATGTAGGTTAAAAAAAGCCGACTTTAAAGAGTAAGATAAAATTTTGTGTAAAAACTAATTTAAATTTAAAATTAAAGAAATTAACACCTAAACCAACATCACAAGTGGTCATTTTAATGGGATCGCCCTCGGACGCAGAACATTGTGAGAAAATTGGCAAGCACTGCCAAAAACTAGGCATTCCGTACGAACTGAGAGTTACCTCTGCTCACAAGGGAACTGACGAGACACTGAATATACTTTCACAGTATGAAGGTAGGTTTTTTTGCTTTATCAAAAAAAGAAATCAAAGACAGTATTGACGGGAATTTTGTTCCAGGAGAAGGGATTCCCACGGTGTTCATAGCGGTTGCCGGCAGGAGTAACGGGTTGGGGCCCGTGACTTCGGGAAATGCGACTTTTCCGGTCATTAACTGTCCACCCCTCACTGCCGAGTGGGGAAGAGAGGATGTCTGGTCTTCCCTCCGTTTGCCTTCAGGTAGGTAATATAATAATAATAACTAATATATATATATATATAATATATATATATATATATATATATTTTAATTAAGAGTGCCTTTGTGATTTTCCTCTCTTTCTCGAGGTCTGGGTTGCCCGACCATCCTGAATGCCGACGGTGCAGCACTCTGTGCAGCCCAGATACTCGGGCTCAGAGATCATGTGATCTGGTCAAAACTGAGAGCCCAGAAGTTGAACACCTGGATTGGATTGAAACAGGCAGATCAGAAGATGAAGTCGGGGCAAAAGTAAAAAAAAATTAAACTGCATTCCATTGCAAAACATGGATTTCTGGGGACCAAAGTGATTTAGCAGTAATTTTTGTAATGACACTTTATATGAGAATATGTAATATTTTTTGAAATTAAATAAATGCACAAATTTCAAGAGAATGAAATAATTTAATAACCTGAGATGAAACATATAAATGTAACTTTTATATATAATCTTGCAAAATAAAAGTGGTATAACAGATTTGACAAAACGTTCGATGATTTTCCGCATCGGCTTTCGGTTATAAATCAAAATAGTGAGATTGAAGGCACTTCGATTAATGTGCAACACAAAAAAAGAAATTTGCGCCAACGAAAGGAAGTCCTCCGAAAACTGAATCGACCGCAGTAAAGAAAAACTTCGAATGTCTCTTGTTCCTGGCGAACGACTAAGACGTGCAATTCTCAAACGAGACGAAACAAAAATAACTCTTGTGCATTAATTGTCTTAGCTTTTTAGGAATCTTGTTTTGCACTTATTTAGATCTCGTCGGGCACGACAACGATGCCGGAGCGGTACGCACGGTTGGCCAAATTTAAAATAGTGTCGTACTATACAGAACCGTCCGCTCGCCATTGCTTCTTTACACAAAATAACTATTCTAATTACGAACACTGTACCTATTTTACACTTTCGGATATGCGATGAAAGACACGAGTCGAGAGAATAGACTTACGAGAGTAGCGGTTAGAAGAATAATATGTGATGAGGAAAAATGGAGACTCGATATATAGCAACTAGCATCGAATTAGCAAAATAATTTGTTTTTGTTTGTTTGTTTAACGTGTGGTTATGCACATGGGCTTAATAAAACTATAAATTCTACACGTGGAAAGTTTAAAAGTCGCTAATATTGGGACGTAAGGTGACGAGAACGTTAAAACACCGAGGATGAGGTGAAGAGACAAAAATGCTATCTATCTTACAGAGATTGTCTTTGGCTAAAGTGAACAATCGGGAAGGTGCCACCCTTTCGACGGAGGGATGGAACGGACCTCCCGCTGCGGTTTAGACGAGTGCGGCGACGCTGCAAAATAGCTATGTACATATCACCGGGTGTGGCCGCGCCGCGGGCCCGACGTCCGAGGCCACGGCACGGTCCTGGAAGATGAGCGACGTCCGATCCTCCCGCCATCTAGTCCGGATGGTGGATGGGCATTTTCGGAAGAAATTCCACGTACAAGACCTATGGATTAGATCGTTGCATCAGAAGCGACAGACATCCCCCGGTCCCGTCACCAAAAGGGTATCCGAAACAGATACTTACGTATTCCATCATGCTGTTCGTGTCGCAACGCTGTTTGCCAAGCCTCCAGTGTAATCCCAACTGCAAAAGAAACAATTTCTATATTTTTTAAAAAACATGTTGATTTCTTTTATATTTGCAATTAGTATTTACCTTATGATAAAGATGACTATTCTCCCAATCTAATACTTTCTCGATCGAGTGTTTAGTCTACAAATAAAAGAAAGATACCTGAGAATTAAAGAAAACTTCCACAATTTCGGGAAATAACCCTTAAATATTTTAGCTATAATATCAGGTCAGTCCATAAGTTCGTGCGTATTTTTATCTACAAAAAACAAAAAAAAAAGAATTTAATTAAATTTTATTTCAATCTATAATGTATTCACCATTATTTTGTACAATTTCTTGCCATCTTGATGGTAGCTTTTTAATCCTGTCTTCGTAAAATGATTTCGGTTTTGAATCAAAATTTTCAGAAATAGCCTTTTTTACATTGTTCTCATCCTCAAAAGTTTTTCCTTTTAAAAAATTCTGCACACTGCGAAAAAGATGATAATCACTGGGAGCAATATCTGGCGAATATGGTGGATGAGGTAAAATTTCCCAGTTGTAGCTTTCAAGTTTCTGTACAGTTATTTTTGCAGCATGTGGTCTGGCATTGTCATGTTGCAAGAGAACCTGCTTTCTGTTCACTAACAACGGTCTATTTTTTTTCAGTTTTTCATTTAAACGCTCTAATTGCTCACAATACATTTGAGCTGTAATTGTTTGATTAGGTTCTAACAGCTCAAAGTGAATTACACCCGACATATCCCACCAAACAGACAAAAGAATTTTTTTTGGATGCAACCCACCTTTTGCAATTGGTTTTGGCTGCTTGTCGCAATCCATCCATTGTCTTTTTCTTGTCACATTATTATAGAGGATCCATTTTTCGTCTCCAGTAACCAGCCAATCAAGAAAAGGTTCTAAAGCAATACGGGATAAAAGAGAGGTGCAAATGATTACACGTTGTCGGTTAGCTATTGACAGTTCGTGTGGTATCCATTTTCTTAGCTTTGAAACTTTTCCGATTTGTCGTAGGTGTCTATGAACTGTCCCGTGGGATGAATTTAAATGTTCTGCAATTTTGTCAACTGTTAAAGATGGTTCTGCTTCAACGAGAGCAGAGAGAGCATCGTCATCAAAGTCAACGGGTCTTCCAGTACGAGCCTTATCTTCCACACTAAAATCATTGTTTCTAAATCTTTCAAACCACTTCTGCGCAGTCCTTGCACTAATTACAATTTGATTATGTACAGTATTTATTTTTTGGCTGCATTTGTAGCATTCTCACCACTTAAAAATAAAAAGTATAAAACATAGATGAATATAAAAGAAGTTACTTCCATTTTAAGGAAAATAAACAACTGAAATGTTCCCAATTCCAAACAGTATTATATAAATGAGATACAATTTAACACTTCAGTGTAAAAAGTATCACATTAGACTGACATTTTTAACAGCAAAACAAGATTTTTCTCAAGGTCATAAAAATGTGCATGGACTTATGGACTGACCTATATATCTACAGAAGTTTCTGCCTATGGGTTTTTCTTCTCACATGTGTGTTACTGCCATTTATTCAAAGTGGTACAGGTTCAAGTTTATGGAGAGCCAAACAGGATTATCAAAACCTCGCTTTCTCCATTACATTGAAGGTTGGTGGTATTACACAAAACTTCAAATTACAAATGTAATGGACCATTCATGGGTACACCTAACTCCCATAAAAATTTATCTTCATGGAAAGCTTTACTTGACCTTACCATGTGGTATCTAATTTAATCTGAGATATTCAGAAATACTGTATAATGCATCACGATGCATTATTTCTAATCCATTTCTAGTTATCCCATTCAGCATCATTTAATTCTCAAAAAGGGACGGTAAGCAATAACTTACCGTTTAGGAATTTTGACTTAAGTTTACTTTTGTACATTATTAATTAGATAAACAGCCAGATTGGATAGCTCACTGTATGTTTCAATATATGATACAACTTATTAGTTGCACAAGTGGTAAAGATACCCACATTGACAGTTTCCTTCAAATGTTAGAAATGAAAGCTTTTATAGGACAAACCAGTTTTATATTTTTGTAATTTGAATTTTATATTTAGTAATTAAATAATTCTGAACTTTTGAACGCACGATATTTTTTGGGAAATATTAATTTGATGTCATTGAAACGTTACGGGGATATACATACAAGAAAGACTTCAGCCGTACACGAGGTGTTTAGCCAGCGGAAAAGAGAGGGAGACGAGATAGATAGTAGAGAAAGGTAGGATCCCTCTGAACGGCAAGTGTATAGCTACAGTACCCTCTATGTTTGATATTGGCGTGCAGTTTTTAGTTTGCAAGGCTGTAGTTCTCTGAAGGGTTTAAAAGAAAACTTGAGTGTAGCGAACACCAATGATTCAGTGCCACCATGAATAGCTAAGTGTAGAAGTTGGTGCCAAGTGGCTGTTAGTAGGAAGACCTATAACTACTTAATACTAATGAAACTGAACATGAGTGCAAATCTTAATACTACTTAACAGCTAGACAGACAGTGCGAAAAACAAACAAACACAACGACAAACTAAACTAGACTAGACGAGATGAACGAACGAATGGACGGACAAAAGACAAACAAGCAAGACCCCAATTTTTTTTTGTTTTTAAACATTAACTTACTAACTAAACTAACCTACCATAACCTAGGACAAACCTAATCAGACGACTAAAGCTTACAAACCCTAATCTATTTTAACCTAACCTAACCTGAAATCAAGCTGAGTCCCTAATCTAACCTGCAACTAGGACCAACTTAAACTAACCGAATTTAGACTGATGTTACAGGGACAGGCTTGGATTTCTAAATTTGCACTTTCATAGAATGGAGCCGGAAAGCCGACTGCAGATCTGATGTGGATTTATGAAAGGGAAGAGGTGATTGGATTAGATCTTTGCATTGCAGAGAAACATTTGAATGTGGGTAAAAAAGTTTGCAGATCTAGTAAAAGCATATGATAGAGCAAATAGGGAGAAACTGCAACAACTATTATGTAATTAGAGAGTGAGAGGTAAACTAGTTTGCTCTTTTCGTACATTGCCCTCGTGTGTCTAAGTACATGTATGCATAGATGGCAAACTGTCCGAGTGATTCGTGATTGAAGAGGGCATAAGATGAGTGTGTGTTATGTCCCCGTGGCAGTTTAATATTTTTGCAGACGTGTGCACAAGGAGATCCAGAATACCAAAGTATGGAATGAGAATTGGAAATGAACATGTCTTATTTGCTGTATGCAAATGACACTTGTGTCTAATCTTGAAGAGACATGCAAGGAATAGTTTTACTCACATCCATTTGCAGCATATAAAGTGATTGTTTACCTTTGTGTTCAAACACAAACAAACTGCATGATTGAGCCAGATAGTGAACAACCGGAACAAGTGAATATGTTTATTTGGGAAGCATGATAAATAGGAATGGAATAATGGTAAATTCTCATGATTTTACCATCCATGGGAACACAGGGGATGGGTGCAATAAGTAAATTTGCAAGGGATAAAAGGACATCCA
This sequence comes from Centruroides vittatus, assembly GCF_030686945.1. NCBI lineage: Eukaryota > Metazoa > Arthropoda > Arachnida > Scorpiones > Buthidae > Centruroides > Centruroides vittatus. Next base: position 1,881,514 of record NW_027122699.1, read on the forward strand.
AAGAAGCACAAATGGATGTGTATGGGAGTGTTGGGATTAGTGGTCGGGTACTATCGATGTTTCAAAAATATCATTGCTATCGATAGTCCAATTTTCTATCAAACTTTTTCACATGAAACTAATATTTATTTTTTATCATTATAATATATTTATTTTTATTATTAAATAAAATTTTTAAAAATTAATTTTAAATATTTTAAAATTAGTTGTAAAAATTTTTAATATTGTTACCTTTGAGTAAATGCCATCTATTCTTTTTAAGTTTAACCGTTAACCGTGAAGTTCTGTTACCTTTAATTAATTGTAGAATGTCTGTCAGAAAAAAATCTAATATTTGGGAGTATTTCTAAATTGATGAGAAAGACAAACAACTTGCAAAATGTACTTTATGTAAAAAACATACAAGACATCAGGAAATACATTGAATTTAAGGGATCATTACATCATGTTAAAGTTTTAAAAAATTTTATTAGCAATAATGACAACTCAGTTTCAACATCTAAAGCTCGAGATTTAGAAAACATCATCAAAGTGGTCACTGACAAGACAAGAAAAAGTAAGTCAGTATTTCACCAATGATCAAGATATTTTCGATATCAATAGCAAAAGGACAACTAACATAAATAAAAAACTGGCAATATTCATTGCATGTGATTCACAACCGTATTCTATTGTTAAAGATAAGGGATTTGTGCCATTTATATACGAATTAGAACCAAAATATAAACTACCCTCGCCAAAATATAATCGGCAATATACTTGTACCCAACTCATACAAAGAGTGTAAAGAAAAATTGAAAGTTATGATCGATACAGTGAAACGTATCCTTAACTACCAATATGTGGACTTCGATAAATAATCAGTCATATTTAACTGTAACATGCCATTTTACTTTTAATGATATATTTACATCGTGTGTACTTGAAATGCTGATAGTGGCTACCGCTCATACATCAGAGAATATAACAAATTTGTTGAAAGAAGTTTTTTTAAAATGGTCTCTTAGAAGATAAAATCGTATGCATAACTACCGATAATGCAGCCAACATGTTAGGTGCTTGCAGCATATTAAAAATTGGGAATCTACTTGTTTTGCCCACGGCTTAAATCTCGTTGTTTGGGATGCTCTAGATAGTCTAGGAGAAGATGAAGAACTGATAAGATTAAAGAAAAATGTAAAGAAATTGTAACTCTCTTTAAAACCTCAACCAAAGCATCTGATAAACTCCAAGATATCCAAACCAAACAAGGAAACATACCTAAAAGAGTAACTCAAGAAATAGTAACTTGGAATAGTTATCTAAATATGATAAGAAGATTATTAGAATTAAAAGATTATATAGGACTTGCTCTTATTTCATTACCAAAATCTCTCTTGCCACTGACAGCCGAAGAAATTGTAGTTTTACAAGAAAATTGTAATTGTTTGGGACCCTTTGAACGAGCAACTAACAGTGTCTCGAGTGATACGTACAGTACGTTACCACATCTTCAATTGTCCCAATTGTTCATGGACTTCATGTCAAGCTAAAGACACTAGAAAATTCTGTTACTACAGAATGTAGTAAAAAGTTATTGCAATCATTAAAAGAAGGAGTAATCAAAAGATTAAATGGTTACGAAACATGAACTGTATGTGGCATTTCAACAATTTTAGATCCTAGATTCAAAAGTCCCGCTTTTCGACTCGAGGAGAACTACATAAAGTTTTCAAAAGCAATAACAAATGAACTTGCAAATATAATAAATTCAACTTCAATGGATGCCGAACCACCTGGACTTGAAAATGAACAAGAAAATAAAGAAATAAGCCTAAATAATGTAACTGATCTTTTTGATTTTTAAAAAAAGAGTAGACATTCACCAAACACAAATAATTCAACAGCGGACGCAATTATTACTTTCTGGCAGTATATCCAATGACCTATCGAGACGCCAGATTCCAATCCACTTCAATTTTGGGTCAACAACGGTAAATATCCTTATTTCGATAATCTGAAAAAATTTATCACGAATATGGTTGTATTTGTGGTTCCTCTGTCAGCTCCAAGAGAACCTTCTCAACAGCCAGAGACATTATCTCTGAGAAGCTGAATAAAGCCAAGAAATGTAAATTATTTAATATTTCTTAAAAAAAATAATTTTTTAATTGAACTGTAGTTTGTTTTTTTATTAAATAAATCTGACTGTTTGCAATCTGTCTTTATTAGCAAAGAAGGTTATAGGTTAGCAACCAATTGCAAATCGGATAACCGATAGTATCGATACTATTGATGTTTTGTATAAAAAATATCGATAATATCCGACCATTAGTTGGGGTGCTCATGCTCAAGTATGGTAACCAAATTTTGGTATGGCAGAAGAGTCACAGGGGTTACATTGTTGCACATGTAATGAGTATATGGCACAATGAGGAGAGAAACAAGTGAGAAACATGTGCTGGAGGAATGTGGGATTAAAGGGAGAATGGTTCAAAAGGTGAGTAAATAAATCTACAATGGTTTGGCCACATTGAGAGAATGAAAGGAGAACAACTGTTGAAGAGTGTGTACACAGGAAAGGTGGATGGGAAACATGGTAGAGGAAGACCAAGAAAGTCTTGGAACAAGTGGATGAGTATCTGAAAGAACAAAGTGTCAAGTCAGAAAGAGAGAATGTGAAGAAGTGTGCTAAAATAAGCATGAGTGTGTCTGGACAAAGTTGCTGAATGGATGATTTGTAGGATTGTAGTCTCCTTTTGTATGCTGCTCACTCTGTTTGGATTATGTATGTATGTATATAGAAAATTATTAAACTCATTGGAGTCTAAAATTCTCCCAAAACATCCTTAAATGAACAGGCACAGCTGCATCGACTACACTGTTAAATTAACTTACCCGTTTGCTCAGGCAGATGACCGGCCAAAGAGAGCATCCTAGAGTGCAGCAACAACACAGGCATCCACAGAACAACCACTTGACGTTGACAGGTAGCGTCTTCCTCAGGACGCTGTTGATTCTGGTGATGGTTGCTTTGTATTCTTCGGGGGCCACCTGGCAAGATTGTAAGAAGTTAGAGGCAGAATTTAGAATCCATTAAAATTTTAAGAGTTATGTTACCTTGGCCGAAAGAGCCGCAGGGAATTCCGTATCGAATCTGTTACTCAGTCCAAAGCTATAAAAAATAACGTAAGAGATTATATTAAATAATAATATTTTAATATTATGTAATAGTTAATAATATATTCTAAATTTAAACCTTTAAAAATCTTAAGCAATATCAAAAACATTAAAAGACGTATTGGCAACAAAGGATCAAGAGTTAGAGTTAGAAGTTAACCAATTACTTTAGTTAGAACTTAAACAATAGGCATTCCTAACTCTAACTCTTGATTTTTGGTTATGAATATAAATATAAAAATATTTTAAAGGCAAAAAATATGTCAAAATTAAAATGGATAATAAAATTTGGCAAAGTCAATAGAATACAGTAGAGAACCGAAAATCGGAATCAGTTGGGGACTGGAATCGTTCAGATTAGTGATTTGTTCCGATTACCGATTATGTACAAATAAATATATTAACCTGTCCAATGTTCAAATTTTTCTCCGTGGCATGTCGCTTCGTGTTGAATTTTTCTCCGTTGCGTGTCGCTTCGTGTTGAATTTTCATCGATTTTAAGCCTAACGAAAATTTTTATTATAATAATCAAGGCTATCGTATCGTTAAAAATTATTTCTGCATTTTGTACAAACAAAATAAATATATTGAAGAATATAAAAACATGAAAATTATACTTTAGAAGTAAATTTAGTATCAAAAACGTTCGATTCGGCACGACACAGTCTGACTGAAAATCGTTCTGATTACCGGAGTTCCGATTAACGAGTCTCTACTGTATTCGCAATGGAAGTCGTTCGCTTTTAGAAAAGCCAAATTATCCAAAAGTCATGAATTTGAGCATGCATGTAGGCCAGACAATTTGGGGAAGTAACAAACTTAAAAAGTTTTTGACACTGTCAACTACGGATGTTGCGATTTTTGTTTTGTCTTTATTGGACATTTTATTGATCAACATTAGTCTTTTATGAGAATTATTTTGTGCCATTTCTGAGTTTAAAAATATGACTTATTCCTCTGTTGGTGGATTTCTGTAATTGGTTAACATCCTTCAAGGCAGGTTTTCTTTAAAAGCTGATGACTTTTGCCATAGAACCCATACTAACAAAGTTGTGATTAAGAGAAATGATGCTTTCATGATATTTTTTGCCAATACTTACTTTCTTAAAAGCAGTGTTCTTGTGAATACCTCTAATTGTAATTAATTAATTAGGGGTATTTTCAAATTAATTACAAACAAATCTGGCACTAGAGAGGTAAATTATGACAGTGAATCAAAAAGTAAAGGCAAAAACCTTTTAATATATTTAATACCAATAATTGTGTATAAATGACATCATCTTTTTCTACATACTCCCCTTGCAGAGCAATTCACCTGTATTGCTGCACTAACTTCTGAATTCCTCTCAAAAAGGTTTTTGGCTGCCCCTGAAGCCACATCTGCACAATCTCTTATATTGTCATCAGAGGTGAACCTGAAATCACAGCATGCTCCCTCAAGTGGGCTATAATAAGGGTGTGGAAGCTGGTGTATTGTCTCTACCATTGCTATGCTGCTGCTGCATGGGACATGCACTGTCTTGGTGCAAGTTTGAACAGTCCTCTTCATTTGCTACAACTTGTGGATTTCAGTCTGTTCCACAGCAAATCACAATTATTTCCATTGTTGACTGTTTGTCTAGGTTCCTCAAAATACACCAGAATAGTCAGTCCCCTTTGCATCTCTTTGCTAGCAAAGAGTGATGTTTATACACCAATCTTTTCTCTCTTGTTCTGTAGTTGACCCATGTTCATTACCATAACAGTTCTTTCCAAGATACTTGCATCTTCTATGTAGCATTTCACGAAGTGGGTCGCAACCTTGATACATTGTTGTTTGTGTTCATCAGAAAGCTGTTTGTAAACTCAACTTTGTGCAAACATTACAGAACCCCAAGCCATCGTACACTATGGCTTGTGTAGATCCATAGCTGATATCCAAGTGTGCAGCAACACGTGACAACATTACTTATCAGTCTTCTCTGATCAAGACATCTGTCTTCTTGATGCAAGATGGCACGTGTGATGTTTGTGGACAACCATACAGAATGCTTGTTCTTCCCACTTTGAATACGTCTACCTGCTTGTAAATTTTTTGTTGATTCATGCTGCTTGCACTCCCCATACTGAATTACCATCTGACAGTAAACTTTAACAGATTTCACTTCCTCTGTCCAAAGAAAATAAACTATGGCATGTTGTTTGTCAATGGTGCAATTGTGCAGTGGAGAGTCCATGTTTCTGTCTTTCTGGCTGCTATGTGACTAACCCAACCATCATCTAATATGAATGTCTTGAATTGCATCAGCTGTTCTGCCTTGCAGTTACCTCTTAATTTCATAATTATCTTTACTGTTTGATTCACCATGTATTTGACTATCATCATGAGATACCAATGTTAAGTTAATTAAGAATTTCCTAATTTCAACGTATAAAATCAGTTTGCATTAATCCAGACAGATTATTTTTGTTACTAAACATTCCTTGAATACAGAGTATGAAAAATAATGAATTTATGCACACACACAAAACTTGCGTTATTGAAAGATAAATAGAATTCCAATTATCCGACGGTAATGTGGACAAAGGTACTTCGGACAACTGAAAACTCAGATAAACACAGACAGACAATCATTTTCAATTAATTAAATAAACTATGCGTTTATCAAACCAGCAAAATTTAATACAATAAAAACGTTTTCAATCGTTTTTAACGATCTTCCTCAGTTACAAAAATAGAACATTAAATATAGAACATAAAAAAGTGTTCAGAATAAATATAAAAATTAATGGAAAACACCCAAGCAGACAAATTATAGATAAACAAAATAAATAGAGAAAAGGAAAAAAAAAAAAAAGATAACAACGAAACCAGCATTGTCCGTTAATAACATTAATTAATGTAAAAGGATCTCCACATGGTAGACAATAAGTCTGCATCTCTATGGTTTATACAACCAGTTGTCACGTGTGCCTTGTAGATTTCCAATCTCTCAAGATGTTTGACCGTTTGCCTATTCGTCATCGTTTTTATAATTGCCGCTTGATCCCAGCGCAGTGTTGTCAAGGTTCTTACTGATTGTATATTTGTGCTCCTTGAGCCTTTGTTTTAAACTGCGCATCGTTGCACCCACAAACAAGTTCGGAATTGAAAACGGTTCCGTTGGTCGTGTAAAGTCACGTAATATATACCCGTTGTTGAATTCCGATCATCTTTCTTTTTGTTGTTTCTTAGAAGTTTGAAAACACTGGGATTATGTCGGTATACAATGCAAAAATTATTAGACCTAGCAGCACATCTATGTATCCCGTTTAAAAATGGGATGTAATTAAGCACTATTCTTTTCATACGGTCCACCATGGGAGAATGCCGTGCTGTGGATTGGAAGGATGTAATGAGACTCTGCAATGGGTTAAGATTATAAATATTCTAACCATATTTTTATTCTCAAAGTCAGAATAGGAAGCTAGACAAAATGATTCTAAATAATAATAGATCTTTAGTTAAAAAATGAATTGTCTGTGTACCCAATGTTTCTTTCTGACATTACATCTGGGATTTGTTACCTGACTAATGGATGTCCATTTGGATTATTGACAAGGTTAAGAAAAGTTTAATTTGAATTTATTTCTCATCTCAAAAAATTCAGTATATTTCTTGGAACTTGTAATACATATATGTGTCTCTTAAGGCAAAAATTATGTTATGCATGATATTTATATACATGCACACAGGCCTGTGTGGGGGCAGTCAAAATACTTTGTGCCTTGCATAGAACATGTGGACAAAGCAGGTTGAAATTTGGCATATACTTTACTTCTTTTTCATATAGCCACCTTGCAAAGTTAAACCTTTTTCCATCTGTAAATCACTTGTCAGAGGCTGTCAGAATAGAACTCTGTATTTTGAGATGGAAACCACTTCTCTGCTTTGAAAATGACGGCTTCTTCAGAAGGAAAACATCATCTGCAAAGAGGCTTCTTCGTTTTCCAGAAGAGGAAGAAGTCCAATGGTACAATATAGGGCAAATAACACAGGTGCGGCAAAATTTCATATCCATGCTGACGACCACATCCGGTGATGAATTTGGTCACGAGATGGAGCAGTATTGTGCAACAACCTCACTCTTTTCCTGGCCTTTTCTCCGGATTATTATGTAACTTGAGCAGAAGCAAACGAATATTTAGTAGTGATAGTCACTCTTATGTCCATGCAGTTGATTAGGATAATAATGCTTTGAGAAACCCTGAAAACCAACAGCAGCATCTGGATAAGACTGTTGCATTTTGGCCTTTTTGGGCAGCAGTGACAATGAGTGCTTCCACTGTTTGGTTTCTGGATTATGTAGATAAACCAAGCATTTGTTCATAGTAACCAGATGATCAAACAAAATCATCTGGATTAGAGTGAGAACTCCAAATTGTGTCTGCATGATTTTTTTTTTCTTGCTTTTGGAAAGAGCTTGGCATTCTTGGAACCCCTCACACACCTTGGAAATATTGCAGATCTTTATGCAATATATTGCAAACTGTGACTAATGCCAAGTTTGTGTACTATACCATTAATAACTCCACCACTTTTGATGCTATGTTGTCATTCAAGCAGATGATGGCCATCCACTAGGCTGACATAACCATCCCAAAATTCAAGCTTCCACTTTTTCACATCACCATAAGACAGACAGTCATGTTCAAGCACTTGCTGCATCTCCTCATGAATTTGTTTCACTTCTCTTTCTTGTAAATGTAGAAACCAAATAACAGCTCTGTATTGTTGTCATGAAGATACTTTTCTGTAGAATCTGCTCTCTAGTGGCAAACTGTTAGTCGTATGATACTGCACAAATGGGTGAAACAGTAGTGCAAGTGTCATACTTTGTCACACTTCCCTCTTTGCTAGGCATGCCTCTTTTAAATCTGTATGCATGTGCACACATTTTATGTATATAATTTGTTGTTTTTATGTATATAATTGCTGTTTTTTTAACCAGTCCAAATAAAAACATGTCCCGATACTCTACTACCAAAGCACGGAAAGTACATCGGTATCATTAGATATTTATTTACATTTATTATATTCCAGATTTAACAGATTATTGATAAATTCATTTTCACAAATTTAATGTTTAAGAGAAACAAATGTGTAAAAATGAAATTCAAACAAAACAAACAAAGGTTTTTAACTATTTGCATATTGTTATGTATTAAGAATTAAAATAAGTTTTAACATTCAAAATTCTACCATAGATATTTTCATACCATTAAATTTCCAACTTCTGCATAACAATATTTTCAAAACAAAATGTAATGCCTAATGTATGCAAAATTCATTATTCATTCAATGTTATAATATTGTGAAATAGCAGTTTGCACCAAATTTGTAAGATTGCAAAATGACTGTTCTTACAGGTTAGTCTGCTCGAACAATTTTCAAGTATAGTCCTACCGCAAAACGATTACCGCATTTCCTCAATTAAACCCCAGGAAATAAAATGCCACCGAGTCCTGAATGAAGAATCTCTTCAAATTTAATAAACTTGGGTTTTCAAATATATCCTGGGAATACATACATTTTAAAGATACCACCTCTCCCTGAGGTCTAATCAAAGAAATGGAATAGTTGCAGAAATTATCTAAAGAAATTAATGTTTTGAATAAAGATATTCTCTCTTTTAACAAACAAGTGTTATTTACTTGCTTAATAAATTTGGATAACTAATTTGTTTTATTCTCAACTGTAAACATTGCCACAAAGTGGGAAAAACAAAATATCCGCACACTAATTTATTTCTCTAAAGTTTTCTTCCTCTAAACAGTAAAAAATTAATTTGAATATTTGTAAAATAATCAAAAAAAATTGAAAAAAATATACATATAATATTAAATTTTTACTTTATAGTTTCGTCACACTGCTATAAAAATATATAGTTTAGGCAATACATTATGTCATACTTATAAAATAAATTTAACAGCTGTTACAGAAAACAAAATTATAAAGAACAAGAGTTAAAGTCAATAAATATGCATTCTGCAAGGTGCAGGTACAGAAACACATAATTATCACCCTTTTTAATAGTCGTGCGTGTCTGGTTCGTTTGAGCAAACTCTCGGTTTGCATTCCGTTCTGTCATTGCATAACAGTGAAGTTTAACCCCACAGAATTTGCAGTGTCAAATACTATCGAGCAAACTCGTGGTTATGTTAGATACGATAATTAAAAAAAACTTTAAAATGTGTATCGACTGAAAAGTTTCAATTTGAAAACATTTACTGTATTTCTAATCAAAACAATAAAATTTCTTTAAAGCCTGAGAAGATATATTAATTTTTAACAAATCTTTAATAAAAACAAATATAAATTGAAATAAAACCTTCAATAGTAATTGATTATGTATGTGTTATGAATTAAGTGATTAATATGGGCATTATGAATAACGACAAACAAAATCGGGCACTGTAATAAATCTTGGGTGTTTTAACATAATTTATCAAATTGACCGGTTATTATGAATACTACTATCAACCTAGTTGGGCAAAGCAATAACAATATGTTGAGGAGTGATCATCCAACATACGCTAGCCAATCGGCACTCACATCTGAGTTGCGTGTGCGTATTGCATTTAGTACCAAATTTTAAATTTATGCAACCGGTAGTTAATCTTGTGCGACATTTTAATTTTACTTTTGTCTCAAAAATAGCGTTTTCTTCTTTGACAAAAGTAACAATCATGGAGCAATCTTTAAATGATGTTTAATTGGTTGTCGAAGCGATTATTCATAAGTTAATAGCAGAAAAAAGTTAGAACAATCAAATTTTTACAAAATCGGCATATTTGTCAATGATACAAAAAGTGAGAGTCAAAAATTAAAGTTACTTCTAAGTTACCGGAAGAATATCGGCATTTACGTAACTATCGGAAATTTAGAAAAATTAATTATGTCGTAAAAGAAGGCAATATGATTAAATATTACATACATACTTAAGAAGTATTTCAGATATTGCATGATGCCCACATTGCTATTAGACATGGCAGTAGCAATATGGGCATCGTGAGCAATATAAATTTATACTCGTGTATCAAGACCATTTAACTAAATTCGTCCGACTACCACCATTACAAACCAAAAGGGCTGAAGATGTAGCATATATTCTTTTAGACATTTTTTCAATTTTCGGTGCACCGAGTATGCTACAAGGTGATAACGGCAGAGAATTTGCCAATAATGTCATCAAAGAAATGTGTAATATGTGGCTCGAGTTAAAAATGGTGCATGGAATGCCCAGGCACTCAAAGTCGGGGTTCAGTAGAAAGATGTAATCAAGATGTAGAAAATATGCTTAGTTCTTGCTTGGAGACTAACAATACTAACAAATGGTTGGAAGGATTACATTTTGTACAACTGATGAAAAATCAAGCACATCATACTGGTATAAACTGCAACCCTATGAGGCCATGTTTGGAGCAAAGTTAAAAGTTGGACTAAAGAACTTTATACCCAACGAATTGTCGATCAATGTTAATACAGAGAGACTTTTTAAAACTATCGACAAAGTAAGTCAAAGTTGCTCAAACTTCGAAAGATCAGGTATCGTCCAAGAAAACGTTATCAAAGATTATTTGATAATGCCATCTTCACATAGCAATATGACTGATGAAGTTCAAAGTTCTACATCATCTTCACATGAAAAAGGTCAAAACCAGGATGTTATTAGTATTACAGAATTGGCGAATGAAGAAAAAATCCAAACAGTTGATCCAAAAATAGAAGAAAAAATAAGAAGTGTGTCTAAAACGAGGGAAATGACTTTGTTTAATCTTGAAGAGCAAGCAGAAAAAATGATTGATATATCAAATTCCAAATACACAGTAGCTAATGTTGGTGATACAGTAAGGATTCGTGTACCAGATGTAGATCAAGTCTGTAGTGATGGAAAAAATATTTTAGGTGTCATTGTTGCGGTTAAAAATAAAAACCTTTACAAACTGGGTACCAAACATGGCATATTAAATCTATTATATTCCAGAAACCAATTTACTGTTTGTAAAGAAAACTTCGTTTCTGTTGGAGATGTACCGGGTGCAAAAATTTTGCTTAGAGGATGTGCAAGAATGTCATCAATTTCTGAAGGCCAAGGCTATAGTCGACGGTGCTGCAAAATTGGTTGCAAATCTAATAGATGCAAATGCTACACAGAAAAAAAATTATGTAATTCCAAACGTAATCAAAATCTTAATTACTGGAATAAATAAACTAAAAAACATTTAATTTTTAATATAATTTACACCAAAAATGAAATTCCCGAAGTTTCCTGTAAGTTGATTTTTTGATGGAAGTATAAATTTGTTAATAATACTTTGCATTAATATTAGTGTAATTAATACAGCTAATAGTACTTACTTTTAAAAGATTACATGTTCTTTTAAAATACTTTGAAATAATTCTAAATGAAATAAGTGGAGATTTTTTAATCAAATTGCCTGAAGGGAATATAGCTTTATTCATAATGTCTGGTCAATTTAATAAATTAATCAATATTTATCAGACTGTGTGCCAATTTTAGTCATTATTCCATAACATATGCACTAATATGTTATCACGTTAACTTCTGAAATTTCTTGTTTGATATAGTGAATGAAATATTCAGAAAATTCCGATATCATTTTCAGCAACATCACTTTCGTTTTTAGATTCGATCGCCAAATTTTCTTCATTGACTCGACTAACATTTGCTACAATTTGCCATTCTTCTTCTTGTCAATTCAATGTGTTATTCTCCATTTTGAAACAAAAATAAAATAAAATATAGCAGTCTAATAGGCTGTGGTATATCTTGGATAAAATTTAAGGTAGTGTTGAGAAAAATATGCAGTTTCACTTAACAAAGAAACTGACAAAGCAATGCTAGATAACCAAAGTTGTCAGATTCTATGCTACTCGAAGAATGTACCTGCCAGATCGATCGCAACTTCCGGAGGGTTTTAATAAAACAAAAATGCATATTCCTCATTGTGTACAAAACAAGAAACAGATCAATTTTGTGAAGTGTTGCAAAACTTACAAGCACTAAACTGAACTCTGCATAAGGCCAAGAAAAACAGTCTTTTCTTGCACACAATAAATACTGTTGTATGGAAATGGCATAATGTGCTTAAATTCCAAAGTTACAGATTACTCCAACTTCTTTTTTATAGTCTGGATCGGACACCGTCGGACTTCTGGCAGTTCCCGGAATCGAAGGAAAACCGATGCTTTTGTCGGAAGACAAAGTACAAGTTATAATTTGGGAATGGACCAAGGAAAGACCAGAAATGCATTTTTGCACAACTACAAAACAAATCCAATATTTGGAATGTCATTCTAAATGATTATTACATTATTATTTTTAAAACTGTTCACATTATTCCACCTCTTTCTAAATTAATTTTATAAAAGCGGAGATCTTGTTTATAAAAATCATTCTTTGTATATGTGCACTTACACATAGTAATAGCCAAATTTAAAAATAGTTTTCTAATAATTGAGATTTCTGGAAGCAGGATAGTTAGTCTGGTAACATGTCTATAGTATTTGACTATGCAACATTCTAAATTCAGATACATTGTTTTGTTTTTGAATTTCATTACAATGCTGAACATATAAATTTCATCCTCAAAGCAAAGAAATTCAATAGAAATTTTAAAAGTCAATTATAAAATCAGGGTGCACCTTACAATTGAAGAAATATAGTATATTGTGTTTATCTATTAAGTAGTTTCAAGGAATACTATGTAAAGCAAGATATATAAAAATTTCTTTTATGAAGTCATAAATTTTCCTAAGGCCTAAGGAAAAAAAACCCACACATATATACATTATATTTTTTCATAATAAGACTGTAATAACCAAGATCCTGTTGTTTATACAAAAATATTCAAAAAGCACTTTATAGTAAATAGCAGATATTTGTTATATGAGGTTTATCTGTAATTAACAGCAAACACACTTAAAAAGACTTCAAAATATTGTAGTAATCGAGTATATAGAGCAATCGACATCCCAAGAAACATCTAAAATTTTGATTTAAATGATAATTTAACAACTCGTTTTGTATTAAAACGATGGTGTCGGTAGATTGACCATCAAATTTTTTCATCGATTGAAAATAAGATACGACGTATGACGAATCGCTATTATAGAAGTAAAGCCCGTGTGCAGTGCAGAATTTAAAGAATAAATGTTATAATTAAACAAATTTACATCACCAAAAAAATTGATCTTTTAATAAGATATATAATTTAATTACTGTTTGAGAGAGTGAAAATTGCAAACAGTATCGTCATTTATTATATTTGGGCAATTAACATCACTTGAAAACAGAAATCGAGACAACAAAAACTCGAATGAAATTTAAGCAGTTGCTAAATGTTTGTACGCTAATACAGAATAAACAATTTAGAAGCATTTATCACTAAATTACCCATCAATCTTTCATTGTTTAGTCAAAGTGATTTATAGCAAAAGACCAAAAAAAAAAAATTTGAAGGATGTTGAAATTCAGAAAATAAATGAGAAAATTTATTTTTAATTATGATTTAGACTTTATAAAAATGATTATTTGTTTATGTCTTACGTACTAGAAATTACTTGTAAAACAAGTTTTGACGGCTGTCTGACGCGTAAGGATGGACACATTCCGCAAGTGGGGAGAACTTGCTTTTACTAGAGAATCATTTATAATTTAAAAAATAGAAGGATCTAAAATACTATACACCTATCCCTCGATTTACACGGAAGATAGGTTCCCGAGAAAAACGTGTAAATCGAATTTGTATCTTTTTGAATGTAAAACCGTGTAAATCGAAAAGTATGCAAAAAACGCATAATTTCGTCGTTTATTAATTATGCATTTTTTTCAATTTTTTAAAGGTACATAAATCAAACAAAAATATTGAAAGGCAAAAAAAATATATTCTTTTATTAATTAAATACAAAGTACAAAGGAACAAAAAAAAATCTGAAAGATTCATAAAAATGCAATGTAATTGTGTAATGTAATGTAAAAAATGTAATTAAAAATAATGTAATCGTTTGTTACTTATGAATATGAAAAATTAAAATTTTCTGGTTTAAAACTATGTGCATTGAATGCAACTTTGTGAGTATGGGGGAGTACCCTATATCGGTTTATCGGTTACTATTTGACAGATTGAAATAAAACTGTCACCTAGTATCCTAAATATCAACTACCATATTTTACAGACTATAAGACGCACTTTAATTTTTAAGCAATTTTTAAAAAAAAAATACCTATAAGACGCACCTGAATTTCGGAGGCAATTTTTCGAAGAAAAAAATGCGTCTTAAAGTCCGTAAAATACGGTATAACATATAATTAAAGTGGATTGGAATATAGATGTAGATTAGAGTTAAAAATTGTTCCTTTTGATCATAGCCAGTTTATTTTCTACATTTATTTTTTAAACTGTGTAAAAGCGAAACTGTGTAAAAAAAGTACCGTGTAAAACGAGGGATAGGTGTACTGTATTTTTTTTGCCTTACATAAACTGCTTTAAACCTGAAATTTATCAGAAAATTAGAATAAGCAAGACAAGTCTTATGAATACTTTCCCTTCCCCAATAAACTGACGTAAAAAAATGAGCATCCAGTATAATGGCACATCTCTTGAGGCAAAAAATATATTATTATTATTCAGAATTAAATTTAAGCTCAGTTAAAATTTAGATAACCAATCAATTTCTGATATATTCTAAGTAAAACTGAGGATCGTATCTTACTAAAATAATTCTTCCAACTTGCTTATTCTATTTAATAAATTAAAATTTCAAGTTATGCACTACGAATAAACCGATCCATTTTTCTTTGCATATAAACATGTCTGTCTTAATTCCGTTTTATCTAATGTAGTCTCGATCTGTTATATTCGTGAACGAATTTTTAACTGCGTTCTACGAGATTTTCGATCGAGAATTTTGGCACCTTTACAAAATGCAGTTCTCTTCCAATTACTGCCAAATAAATTGAATTTATTTTTGTCGGAGTGCATAGTATATTTACAAGTCGACATTGCTAAATTATACAAAAATAAGCAAACTGTCAGTCACAATTCTTGATTTATTAAGCAAATTAAATAGCTTTTGTCCAATCGTACGTCTCAAAATTCTCATTAGTAGAGTTGCATTTTAATTCGCTAATCTATTATCTTGTTTACGATGTCTTTCATCTCGTTTTATAGCCTATAAGATTCTTTTGACAGTTCTCATTAAAATTCTGCCAACTTAGAGAATGTTTCCCCGGTTTTGTTTTGTATTAAACAGATAACTTTCCTCTCTTCTGATCTTTAGTCACATGGTAAACATATGCAAACAATAGTTTACTATATGATCTTAGCAGAGTATTAAGATCGCTCTCTAAAAGTCTATAATTTAAATTTTAATGAATGAAAAATTCTTACAAACATGATAATTCTTTAGAAAGAATTTGCCAATCTCTTACATGGTCATTGCATTAACTAATTTATAGAGGATGTCGGAATATAAAAATATCACTCAAAAGGATGGCGCAGTCTCAAATCGAGAAAAATATTTCTCCTCATTTATCTTTCAAAAGTGGATCCCATTATAGATGAAATATTTAAGTTAATCTTTGGCATTATCTTCAAAATTTGGCAATCAAAATAGGATAATGCAGGACAAATGGTTATTTGTGCATATCCTCCATTAATCTCCTTTGGATTTAAATAATATATCATCATTTCGTTTTCAATCTCACTTAAAATATATTTTTTAAGTCAATGATAATTTAGAGCCTGTAAGTTTCAAACATAAGACTGAAAATCTACATCCTTATAAATAAACTTTTTATCCGCACGTTTCGAGTTTGTTTTTTAATCATCCTCGACTCAACTTAGAATCAATCCAATGTTTTAAGACGATTATTATCTATTAATATATTTTCATCCATTGTCATCGTTCAAATTAAATATTTAGTAGTAAGTGACGTCGAGCCAATTAAGTCTCGAAAGCATTCGTATTCAGAGAGAACGTTTTAACTTTCGCATAAATATCAAACAATCCAAAATGCTATGGAATTGATAAATGTATAGAATACAAGTATCCCTCGATTAATGCGGTTAATTAATCCCTCGATCCTACGTCAAAACACAGTATCTGCGTTAAGTGAAGACAGCTTATAAAGCCACGTAAATTAAAACTTCTGTCGCACATATAAAGGGATTGCCGCAATTAATTTTGCACGTTAATCAAATCCTTCATTAAACAAGGGATACCCATAATATTCTTTCTTCTAACGATCAATTGTCAAAGTCTTGCTTTTTTTTCTTTTGGATTTTACTTAGATAAAGATGATCTGCTCCATTTTTTAAGCAATTCTTAGAAGATAAAGGAAGGGTATATTGACAATAAGATGCTCGTTATTTCTCTACCATTACTTCTCAACAGCATTCTAACAATTGAAATAGATAAGTTTCATTCCAGGATCATTTTTAATCATACCAAACCATAAATTTTCATTTGTTCTTAATTCAAGATTCAGAATTTCCATTCCAATTTTAAATAGTCTTTGATGGCTTCCACTCGCTCTTTAGGCTCAAACTGGCTACGGCACAGCATTTTAAAGCTACAGAATGCATTACACATTTTACTTCTGCTTAATTTTGTATTACGATTCTTTACCTTTGATTATTTCTACAATAGTTGTAAACAGATTGTCTAGAACTATAGTTTAAATGGAATATTATACACAAAAATAGTTTTTAACACTCTTAATACAGACAATTTATAACTATCCACAAAGATAAAGACATGACACTTTTAATTAAAAATTTCCATAAACTAGTTTTTGTGTTTAAGACATTTATAAACTAATTTGGGGAGATTTTTGTTAACTTATCCGTGGTGTAATAAATTCGTGCAGACTTTGATAACGAATGCATTTTAGCGAATTATCTCCCGACACCAGAATTACCCTAATGGAATTTACCCAAAAGATACGACGCATATGTCTGCAAATTACAAAGTTTTTAAAATATGAAAATCTCATTTCCTTATTACAAATTCCGAACGTATTCCGACAAAAGCATTATTTATATTATCGAAATTATATAATATAATAAAATTTATTACAATTAGTCCTTATTTTATAGTTTTACTTTGAGCAGCAGTATTTTAATTACATGTAACGGTATAATATCGAGCACCATTAAACATCACTTTTGTTTATTTTACAATTTATAATGTAATAAATATGAACTTCGACTTATAAACTAATATTTATTCTCTACACTAAATTTGTATAGACCGGAGTATAAGTAAACAAAGCAAAATACACGGAGGAATGGTAAAATAAACTCCGGTATGTGCTTTACTTATAAAAAAAATGGACTGGAGTTTTCAACAACCACACCAGTTCTTCTAAATGGAATTCAAAAAATTGAAAACTAAGTTCTACATGCATTCCAATCCAAAATGAGGATCAGAAGATTTGGCATAGCTAAGGAAACACTAGTCCATTTTTTCCGTTAGTAAAGCACACGCTGCTGTCTATTTTATCGTCGGTCGCATTTTGCTTTGTTTATATTTATTAGATCTTGCATTTTAAATCCACTCGGTGCCGAAAGAACCCATCTTCGCTCGGACCGAAAATCCGGCGACGAGACGGGAGCCAGATGTATCCGAAGAAAACGGCCCAAAGAATTTCCACGGATCCGACCGGGACCCGAAACGTGCCGTTCTGCGGCCGTACGCCCAAGGTACTTTCGACTCCCGGCCAACGGAAGCAATCTTCACGCAAACCGCAGATCCACCCGATCCACGACCGGGGACGGAAGTCGAGCACATCCGGATCCGAACGGCCCCAAAGATCTCCACCGATCAGACAGATCTCCTCATCGTCCGCTTACATACGTTTTGTTTATGTACAAACACAAACGGCACGACTACAAAATCCGACCTTCACGGACCCGGATTTCAGACCGAGAGTTACAAAACGAAGCTTCAGTCACCGTCTTACGTAAATTCGATAGAACATAAATCGAAATTACGTCGAAAGGCAGATTTTAAAACAGGTTTGAATAAATTTCCCCCGACGACCACGACGAAATTACTGGAAATAACACGGGACTTTTAAACGCTAGTTAATTAATAACAGATTTATAAAATTCATTAATAATGCGCTATTACGTATTCACGCCATCGTATTTTAACGTTCGTGTGCACACAAAACGCTTCAGTTAAACAACATTAAGAAAACGAGAAGGAAAAAACGGAAAAGAAAAAAGAAAAAAAGGAAAACAAACAATGGAGGGAACTCGACTGGATAACGTTAATTAGCATTTGTCGTTGATAAATGATAAGTCGAGCGGGTTTACTTACACGGTTATGTTTCCCGCACCTCTAATGACTACGGGTTCTGGTAACACGGTGATGACGCTTTCATCCAGATAGCTTTGATCTTCGTCTTCTTCGTAAATCGCATCGAAGTCCGCCATTTGCCTCTCTTACGATAACTAACACATGCGACACCTGCCGGTTTAAATAGAAATTATTACCGCAACGCTATCTTCGTTTTTAAATTAATTTTAAAAATCGATCCGATTGTTTGAATTTTTTTCAAATTCGACTTATTTTTTAATTTTAATTTAAAAGTTTTATTATTCACGAGGGGTTTTATGAAAGTAAAAGTGTATGATTTTTAAAGCGAAATAAATTTTCATGCATTAAATTGTTTAATTAATTAATCGTTTGGCTCGTTTTCTATCTATCGTGATTAATAATTTATCGTTGGGTGGCGATTCGAATTCGTTGCCAGTTTGAGTTTGTTGCCGACAGATGGCGATACGAGAGAAGGAGTCTGTTTTTTAATTTTTTTTTTAATAAATAGAAACTTTCTTTAATTACTTAAATTCTTACAAATAATCGGATTAAAAACGTTTCTGTGTGCTTATTTTACTTTAAAATGGCGGTATTACGTTAAAGATTGCGTAATACACCCCCCCCGCACTTAATTTGAAATCTTCGATTATAATTGGCTAATATTTAGATGACGTCGAAATTTTTAAATTTCCAAATTTTTTAAAACAGAACTTTACGTGTTAACGGTAGTGTTTGGCCTAAACCCACGGAATTATTTTTAAAAAATTAAAACAAAGACAGGAATTTGGATAAAGTCATCAAATTTTATTAATATATCTTTTTTTATTTTTTTCCTCATTAAAGACTTTTCTGTAACTAACGGTGGACAATCGGCAACATTATTTATCATTACAGTTTCCATCAAAATCACTTTCTAAATATTGTAAACAAACAAATCGTTAACAACCTGTATTCTCGGTAATGCTTACAAAAATATATACCCCGTATGATGACGTAAACGCCGACTCTCTACGTCACCCAGAAAGTGACGTAGAAGCGGGCGGTGATGTCATAGATGCCTAAAAGTTGTAAATATTTGTTCGCAAGTGAACAATCGTGAACAATAGAGATGTGCAGTCAGTTTCGAGTTTAATTTAAAAAAAATCGTGATTATAAATAAATAAATTTTAAGATTAATTTAATAATTTTTTGGAGATTTTCGAAACCAAAATGCTCACCTCGGCTCGGCTCTAACCTGTGTGTTTTTTGTGTTTTTTTAGTGTTTTTTTTGGATTATAGATAAAGCGTGAATATATAATATAAGCAATATCACAGAACCAACACGTGGATCTCCGACTTCTAACAACGATTTTACACGATGACAAAAATCTAAATAGAACTTGCTACGTCGATAAAGTTTGAATTTTTCGGAACAACAAATCACAACACACAAAAATGCAACGTCTGGCCAATTGTACGCTTCGTAACAACGCTAACTCATTGTTATGCTTTTACGGTAAACGTCATAATAACAACGCTATCTCATTGGTCGATATCCGGCATTTGTATTAATGAGGTTGTGTGTTTATAAAGTTAGTCGCGGGTTCGAGTTCTGCGCTTCTGTCGGATGGAAGCGTTAGGATGTGTTTTGTTTCTGTATGGAAATTCTTTCTCTCTCTCTTTGTGCGAATTGTTTTGTTCTATGCTCCTAGCAAACTCTAAGATCTGTGGTGTGCTTCGTTTGGCACTACGCTGCCTCCTCGGTTACGGATATTTTCGGGAGTGTTGAGGTCGTGGAATTTCTTATTTGGATGCCACCCTGATGAATTTGTTACGCTGCACCGCCGGCGGTTTCAAGCGCTGAATGGGGGGCGCTAGTTCCTTGGCTGCGGAGGACGACGTGGCTTTCATGAAACCGAAGGTTTTCTGAGACGATGCGTTCTTCTTGGAGGAAGAGGCGACGGTTTCTTTAACTCGGTTGGGCACGCTGCTCTTGGGTGGTTGAATGCGGCTCGGTTTGGGTCGAGATGGCTTGGGAACCACTTGCGTTTGGGGTCTGGCACGGGACGGTAACTTGGTCTCTCTGGAGGGCACCTTGGACGTGGCTCTTTGAGACTTCTCGACCGAACACTGCCGCTCGTTGGAACGGCTTCTCACTTCCGTGACTTGAACTCGGTGGGGCGGTTTCAGCACGCGCGGTGCCGCTTTGGACTTTTCCTGGGCGGCGCTTCGCGATGTGGAATTCGGTACCGGCTTCGGGTTCGAAACCTGTCTCGATCTGTTGACGGTCGGAGGGCGGGTGATTCTCGATACCGGAGCGTCTCCACTCAGACTAGTCCTGGAACTCCTCAAACTACTATTTTTGGAACTAGTCTGACGCGGTTCCATTAGTCTGTCAGTGACCACGCTCGGTTTCGGAAGGCGAGTCTGGGCGCCTGTTTTAGGTTTCGGTAGTCCGCTGGACCTCTCCGGTTTGACGGGTCTTCGCGTGTTTTCTACCCTGGATCTAGAAAGTCGGGACTGTTCTACGGGAATCTCCTGTTTGCTCTTTCTCTTCTGTACGGGCGAATGCTGTTGAAGCTTTTTGATGGCGGCGATGGTTTCGTTCGGTTTCTTCTTAGGCGGCGTCTTGGGCGAGTCTGCCAAGTCGATATCGCACGAGCAACTGGATCCGGCACCTTGGGATTGGGTGTCGCTCAGGTGAGACCTGGTTTCGTCGAAACCTTCGTCGCGCTCGGCCGTGCCACTGGTTTTGTGACGTAACAACGGCGATGGAACGGAGTCCGTTTGAGAGAGTATGCCGCTGTCTTGCAATTTCTGTCTTTCCGAAGACTCCGACTCCAAACTAATACTATTTTCGCATATTTCCGTGATGTCCTCCTCCGCATCTCTACTCGTGGACGAATCTTGGGATCTCTTTTGAGTTTCCAGAAGCTTTTTGGAGATCTGCACCTCTTGTTTCTTTTCTTCTAACTTCTTTTCTTCTTCTTTCTTAGCTTCTCGGGACTCTTTCTCCATATTTTCTTGAGATTTGAGTATTTCTAAAGATTTCTTCTTTTGCACTTCCAACTCGTGCTGCTTTCTCAGGGCTTCTGCCAGGTACAAATTGTCCGACTCCTCTTCTCTCTTCTGTTCCTCTCTCACCGATCTGTCCGTGCAATCGGAAATCCTCGTGGCATTTTTGAAGTTCTCCGTCAAGGATTGCAACCTCCTGGCCAGTCTGGAACGTAACGACATGACTTTCTCTTTTTTGCGAGTATCCGTGGAAACGTCCTGCTGATGTTCCTCCTCCGACTTATTGGCCGAAACGGCTTTTGCTCCCGCCTGATTCTTCTCGTGAATGGGGGATAAAATCAAATCCTTATTAACTGGGGAAACGACGGACTGGTTGATTTCTTCGTCGTCGCTATTGCGATTGCGAGATCTCGAACGGGATCTTCGCGTCGTCTTTCTGATGATAGAAAACCTGTCAAAGTTTCCTTCGTGGTCGGTTTCTGGCGAAACGCTTTCGTCCTGTGGTGGTTCTTCCACAGATTCGTCGAATTCCAGGAATTTCTTGTACCTGATGCATCTCCTCATCATTCGTTCCATTTGAACGGGATCGTTATTGTTAGAGTCCGTCGATGGATTCTCCTCGGCCACGTCCCTCTTTCTAATTCTAGAAATTCTGGAGACGTCTTGATTCGGATCGGCATTCGTCCGAGACGAATCAGGTATCTCATTCCCGGCTCGAATCTGTGAATCCGGAGCAGATTCTTGAGTTTTACGGTCGACTGCCTCTTCTGTATTTTCCTTTTCCGCTTCGTTTCCATCTTGAAGAGAAGAAGCGGATATCGATTTTTTCCACTTCGGTCGATTTTCAATTTTGGTCTGTCTCTGTTCTTCTACCGCTTCTAGAACTTTTTCTACGTCCGTGTTCGACATGGAGTCTCTCAATTTCGTGACGTTTTCGATCTCTTGCCGTTTTCTTCTTTCGGAAGCCAGCTTTTCTTTCAGCTTCATCTCCCTTTCTTGCTCTCTCTCGTTTTCGTGAAACCACTCTTCGATCTTCCTCTTCCACAACTTGGGTTTCACTTCTAATTCGGGATTGTCGATTGTGGGGGATATCGGCGAAGCGGGCCTTTCTCTCTCGTTCATTTCCAAGATGTCTTGACGCCTCCTCCGCCCGCTGGACCTTCTGACCAACGCTTTGTCTTCTATGCTGTTCCAAGATTTCCTATCTTTCCCTTGCAGATCTTGGTCCGCTGCCTGGCGAAGATATTCGATGAGGTTGTCGTCTCCGTCCGAAGACATTCTGTTCCTTCTTCTTCTCAGACTTCCGTTGGGTGTTGTGTCCGGAGAATCTCCGTTTTCTTCTCCGTTGGAAGTACTCAAAGAACTAATCCTTCTTCGAATAACCCTAGGCGACACTCCCGTTTCTTCTTCGGATGGAACGCTGCTGTTCTGGCTGTTAGTTCTTATCAAGTCTGACCCATTCTCTCCCAGAATCCTTCTTCTTCTTCCTGGACTTCCCGTGACGTCGGTGATGCGGTGGAACCCGTTTCTGATGTCGCCCAGCAACACGTCCACGATGTGTCCATCCGCATCGTTCGATGCCAAAGAATTGGATCTTCCTTCCGACGCTAGAATTAAATTAAAATTAAGATTTTTCTCTTACAAATATTTTCGATACAAACGGGGAAATTTGCGTTTACCTCCTGAGCTGCGTCGCTTTAAGTTCATTTGTTCCTCTCTCTGTTTTCTTCTTACTTCAGCAAGCTTTTCTTGCTGTCTTCTCCTTTCGTTTTCCTGAATAAAACCTATCTTTTACCGGTGTCCTTTTTAAGGAAAAAATACGTTTTACGCGAATATTTACATACCTCGACGGCTGTCTTGAATCTTTGGCAGAAATTGTGAAATACTTTGAAACATTCTTCCAGTTTGAAGGTTTGTAGATCCTCGCAGAGAAACTCGGCCAGACTGATTCGAACATTTTCCAGATTGCTAATATCCTGTTCAATATTTTCTACCACTAGTTTAGCATACTGAAAAAGCAATACGCATTTACGTTAGGGTACCACGTATAATATAACAAAGGTGGGGAACCCGTGGCCTTGTTTCGATTCTAGCCTGGACTAAGAGTATAAAATGGTTCGGATTTTATTTTATTTCCAAAAATTTGAGTTGTGACGATGCTTCTCTGTACTTTATACATAAAGATAGGTATCTAAAGTCAATTTAAGTGAGCTTTTTACGTATGCAGAGTGTTTATACTTATACTCCCGACTCACGAGACGTGGCCTTCCGGTTAAAAAAGGTTCCCCGCCTCTCAAATGTACGAAATTCACCGGTTTTACCTTTAGAAATTCTTCCATTTGTTCTTTGATGTCTTTTCCCCCAGTTTCTACTTGCCGACAGATCGTAGACACTTTTTCACTCAAACTGGATACGTCAGATTTTAAACTTTCTATCGACACTCTAAGAAATAAAAGAATTTATAAGAATTCGATATCGGGCAATAAAAATTGAAAATTCATAAATCGACGTCTACTAACTTGGCTGCTTCTTCCAAATTCACCATTGTATCTGGAAACTTGAGAAGTTTCGCATTTTTCTTCTCTGCTTCCTGATTAATCGAAACAAATGGATAACATTTAGAAACGCCTCGGCATCTCGCGCTTTACAATAAAACAATATAATTTATGCCTGCGTCGTTTCCGATAATATTTCCGGCGATTTTAACGTTTCTCAACCAAGATATATCGTGAAATATTAAATTTATAAAGCAATTTGTTACGATATATCTAGTGTTCTCCTTTAACGACACGAAAGAGGTGCTGAAATGATAATCGTTATAGGAATAAATCAACTTATAATACCGTCGGAAACCAGTCTCGTCTGGCGTGTGAGCTTACTCTCGAAGGGCGACTTTCTAACGAGAGACGTTCGCCTCCTTCCTCGAGAAATCTGCCACTCTGCACGTGGCAGAGTCGTTGCAAAGATATACGTCACACTACAGTCCGCGCGGCCAAAGATTGGACAGTAGTCGGCCCGAACCGAAAGAGGTGGAAGGAGACACGGATCCGATCTCTTTTTACATTTGTAGAACGTCACGTTTTTATACAATATTTGTCGTAAATAATTTTATTGTTTTATTTTTTACAAGTTTTATCACTCACTCTCAATTCTCACGCGTTATCACACGTCTCCTTCCATCCCTTTCGTCCGATACGGACCTTTCCGACTCGGGCCGAATCGTGTCTACTCTTTGGCTGCGCGGACTACGGCCAACACTATCTTCTACAGCGTTTATACGTCACAATATATTAATTTTTCATTTAATATATGATTTTTAATATATGACTTAATAGTGATTTTTAGATATCTTTTGTAAACGAATCAGACAGCGTATGGCATATTGTGTTAAATTTGTTTCTTGTAGACTTTAGGGAAGGAGCATTAACTGTGGATAAAAGTGGTCGATAAGAAAAACAGTTTCTTCTACATCTAAGAAATCGATTTTCTTTATCCCTTATCTAAACGAGTACTTTCTAACTAAAAGACAATAATTGGATCCAGAATTACTCTCGATAAATTATACGGAAGTTAGGAAGGGTCGGTCAATTATCGGCCATTTCTCTGAACTTTTAATGCGTTTTTTTAAAAATTAAATGCTAATTCCAAGTTTCCAGAAATTATTTGTGTGAGCTTTTACCAAATCGATAATTCCGCAGAAAAAAAATTTAAAAATTCAGAAGTTTCTAAAAGTGAAACAATTCGGGGAGATAAATTTTTAATACGTTCTAAAAGAATTAAGTTTTAAAAATTATTTAAGATTTTATTAACGAAAAGTACTTGTACGTTTAAGTAACGCAAATTAGAGATTTAATTCGATATTACGCCGCTCCAAATGTCGCCCATTTGTGCCCCAAACAGAGATGTTGGGTAAGAAGAAGACAAAGTTTGGGACATTCCGATGGAAGCGCGAGTGGATAACACGAGAAATAATGCTAAAATTACTTTTAAAATCGATGAAATTTTGTTTACGGAGATAAAATATCTCGCCAAGAAGCCGTAATTATTAAAAATACCGATTAATCCGGATAAAAAAGTTGGTATAAAAACCTAGTCTGCTTTTCCAATAAGCGGCTTTGGGAATCTGTAATGGTAACCACCCGAGCAAGAACGACGTTTGGCTTCTTAGAAACGTTACGCGTCACAGTTACGTCGTACTTAATCCCATCGGCCGTTTCGGATTCGCCCACGCGTGAGGCAATTACTTCGTATTTTTCTTAGAACGATCGATTATAATTTATTTTCGTCCTTTTATTTTACGTTTCCTTCGAACTGCGGAATTCCAAAATGGAAAACGACGAATCGTCCGTAGCGAACGGATGCGATAAAAATCCGGTGTAAACCGTTCCCGTGGTTCCGGATTCGATTTCTGCACCAAATCTTTGGATGCGAAGATGTAGAGGTCGACGTTCTGTACAGCACGCGCCTTTGGTAACCAATCGTTCCTAACGACTCCTTAGCGTAATGGAAAAAGAACGAGTTTGAAACGAAAGTCCCCGTCGTCGCTTAGGGAAAATCCCCACGAAAAAGAAATCGGAATAAGAATTTAGAGAAATTTTCCTTTTCCGTAGTGCAAAACGAGTCGAGAGAGTTTTCACTTTTCCTCTACCCAACCCGGTAATGGAATTTCTCCATCCAATAGCCGTCACCACTCCTAGGCGTCTAGTCTCCAGTTACGTGAGTAACAACGCGAATTTGTCGGGAGTGTCAGGTGTCGCGAATGGTCTGGAGGAACGAGTTAGTACCGCGTGATATTCTCCACCCGCCGAGAATTTCGGAAGAAAATGGAGGAAAGGAGAGAGCGATGGGGATTTTATCGTCTTTAGAAGAGATTCGTTCGATTCACCGAATTCTCCATCGTGCCAACGAAGTGCCGCAATGGCTTCTTCCAACCCTCGAACGTACGATTGTGAGGTCGCTGCAATAGCGGCCAATACCCGACACTCAATTTCCTCTGCCGACGTAACGATAAAGTCGTGCTAATTACGGATAGAATTACCAAAGAATTATTTATCCATAGCGATTTTCCGCAAAACAGAACGCGGCTTAAGAATGGAAAGCGTACATTTTTCGACTCCAGCGATTCGTTTCTTAACTTGTCGAGCGAGAAACCGAAATCGTTTGGTTTTCTACTCCAGCGATTTCTCGACGTTTCCCCTTTGGGAATTCGAGTGACGAATATTTCCCATTCCAACTCTTCGAAAGCAAAACGTTGGCTGGTGTTAGAACAGAATACGCGAAACGATTGTTGCGATGAAATTTTAGTGTGCACGGATCGAATAATTTCTCGTAAGTTTACTGAAAGGTTTCGGAGATTAATTTTGTTTTATGAGCGAAATTATTCGCGTGACATATTTTAAATAATCGAAATCTTACCAAAGCAACGTAATGGATGAGGTTCATGCCGGGTTTATTGGCACGAATATCAGCGAGCTTCACCAAAGACATCATCTTAAAACCCGCAGCATTTCCTGCATAACCACCCTGGAATTAAATAATAAAAATTATAAAGATTTTTTAAACTTTAATTTCTTTTCGTCTGGCGATGAGCTAAGAAAGACTTTTCCGTGCTCGAACCCGAACCGCGGACAGGATAATCACGTCGGTTGTGGTTAGAATAGCATTTTCTTTGTTAAGACCGAACTTATTTATACGCGTTTCCGCAAACAAGAAATTAAACGGCAAATAAGGCAAAAATAAAGTAGAAAACGAACTTACAGCATTAAGGAAGTTCCCAGCTACTAGCACCATGTAGAGTATTTCGTGCAAGTCTTTACACTCTTTGATCTCTGAAATAGAACACAACACGTGGTGCCACATTAATACACGGATCGCGAGTGTTGTCGGCTGTAAAACGCCACGAAATATTCGCTTTCGACCTACCTTGAGCGGCCATGTTGACACTTTCGATGGCAGGTTCTAAATAAAGCAGATTTGCAGAAAATTCGTCCTTCAAAAGCATGCTTTCAATCCGGAGACGATAGCTGAAAATTTCGGGAAATGACGTCAAATACTTAGCGCACATATTTTTTTAAAAATAAAAGAACCCCAGATTATTCGTTAGAATAATAAAATGTCGAATAAAAATATTTAGAATCTTACTGCGGCAGTTCCACGAGCTGTAAAATGAATTTTTCGGCATTTCCAAGTTTGCTTTGATCCCCGTCGTAACCACGTAACATCTCCACCTGAAAAAATGATATTTTGACATTCTTTTAGTTTATAAACCGATCAAAATGCTAAAACTATTTCAAAGAATACAAATAAGCCATAGACAAGTTCGGTAATTTGTATTTTTAATGGGAAATTATTTATAAAAGACGTTCATTGTTTAAAGGCAGAGAGGAGCCGGTCAAATCACCTTATTAATCATTCAAATATTTTTAATTTTTGAGCGAGTTCCTCCTTTTGGGTTCTTCCGGATCCGCCATTGTGTGGCAATGTAGAAAAGAACATTCTCTCGCTCAAGCATTGCGGTGTTACGTCACAGAAGAGTCAGAATAACTGAGTTAACCGAGTCGCATCTGGCAGTTCACGAATGAGTAACGCGGTGTGTAGGAAGCATCGGCTTAGAAATGGAAGGATCGATAACGGAGTTTGTGGCATATTAGTACTTCCCACAATGCATTAAAATTTTTATTTGTCCGCGATCTCTCTTCTACTTATAAACTTCGTCAGCGAAGTCACCCGACAGCGATGGCAATTTAGTCTTTCTGTGTAAAAATACCATCCGCTCCTATTCGAATGCCGGGCCGTGGGTAGAAATAATTCTTTCTGCCCCAAATTTTGCATTTCTATGCACACTAGGACCCTTTGTTTAGTCATAAAATCCCATTAACTAATACGAAAAACTGGACGAATGGCCGAGGTGGCTAACGAGTAAGACGAATAAAGTCTGGAAGTGCTGGACTCGGATTCGAATTCTTGGTAATTTCTACGGTCAAGCGAGGATGTACGCTTGTTTGGTCTGTCGACACTACCCAGAAACCGATTGCCCGCCCCATCGAACCGCGATAAACGGGCTAAAACTTCTGTTAATACTCGTAGAGCGGAGGAGAATTCGAATCCGAGTCCGAAAATTACCTCTAAACGACATACCACTGTTGCCATCCTTAACCATTCGTCAGTAAATACTATTGTGTAACGATTACGTCACAATTCTAATGGTTTGCTGGCGGACGGGTTCAGTACTTCGTATTTCGTTATCGTTTTGCGAATTTCGTTTTCGGTCCCGCAACCCGTTTAAATTCGAAATTCTCGTTAATCAAATGGTGCGCCATTGTTATTTCGAGAAAGCGATTTACTTAGCCGTAATTTCCGGTATGGCGACTTAACCGGTTATTGGGATTTTATGACTATGACGGGGGCCGATTTTTTCATAAAACCTCGTATAATTTTCCAAGATCGTTTTCCCCTTTTAGACTTATAAATAAAATATATTATTTCTAACTTTGCGGTAAATTTTGGAACCGGTTTTAATTTTTTTTGGCACGAGGCCTACGTTCGTTTATATCGTCCCCTTTATAAACGTTCCTAATTTAAAAATTTTCGACCTAACGGCCCCGTAACGAGAGAAAACTGAAAAGATAAACTATTCCTCTACTGACAAGTGAGTAGAACTTCATAATTATACACACATTTACACGCTAACGTATATTTTCTCGTCTACCCTGACGCGTTATTACGTAAGTACGTGGCCACGTGGAGTTTCCCGACTTTCCTCACGTTATACCTTATATCCCGTTTTGGGGAGTGCCCGCGCACCCTCCTAGTTACGTCACCGCAGATACGTTTCTAGCGACGACATCGTATTGCATCTTACTAAAGGAAGAGAAAAAGTAAAAAAACGTGACGATTTAACAGTCAAATCTCGATATAACGTTTTCCTAAACAGCGCCGAAAGATACAGTAAACGATCGTCCCGTAAATATCAAGTGTATTACTAAATGTACGATATTGTTTTAGTGCCAGTTTCGGAAGCCAACAAATGGCGACGCTAAATCGAAGTTCCACTTACGTAATCGTATCTACTTACGTAAATTGATATTATTTACGAAATATTAATAAATTCGTCGTAAATAAAATTTTGTAGTAATTTAGAACAGAAAATTAATTTAGAAGTAACAATTGGTAAATATTATAAATTATTTCACAAACATTAAGAATTTTTACATACCCCACACGAACATCCCGGAAATTTGTGTATTGGGGCATCGATGCTATTAAATTTTGGTGGTTAAAACAGGTCAAGGGGGTCAAGTGCCGTATTTACAGTGGGGCCGGACGTACCATGCATACACTATACCGTACTATACGATACGTATCCTACGCATCGTCTATAGTCAAACATCTCTATAGCCTTGCCATTTGTTAGCTTTAAATCCAGTGTGGCGCTAAATTAAAGTATCTCGAACGATCAAAATTATACGTAATAATATATCCAGGCGTGCGGAAGTTGGCCGGTATGGGTCGGCGCCGTAACGGGGTGGCGCTATTTAGGAGGACGTTACATCGAGGTTTGACCGTATACGATTTTTAATAAATTCTATATATTTGTAAATTTAATCAATTCTCTCTCCAGTTTCGAATAATTAATATTTTTCTACTTTTCCTTATTTTAGTATCGAATTTTCGGTATTTTTTTTATAAATAAATTATATAAATTAGAGGGTTGGCAAGTTAATAAGGGTTTTTTCTACGAAGGATAAAGGGAGAAATAAAGAGTGAAGAGGAAAAAATCGAAATAAATGTGAAATGGAATCCGAGATCTGACAAAATTAGAATGGTCAAAATAACAGACTAGTGTGTATACAATGGATCGTAGCTATCAATTTGCTTGGGAGTGAAAAATGATACCGAACGGGAAATTCTTTTAAAGTGTCTGACGTTTAAAAATATTGATAAATGGAATTTTTTGAAGAGACCCGACGGAGAATTTACTTTTTATTCCAGCTAGAAATAAATCTCTATTCCTCGTCAAAGTTATTTCTCTATTTCCCGGTTAATTCGATTAGCAGATTGACCATCGGGCCATCTACCAGAGCCCGACAGGGCCCGGGGCTCTCCACCTTTAGGAGGCTGTAAGAGGCCCGACTAGAGTTATAATCCGTAAACGATGTTTTCCAGGTCTCCCCCATAGGGGTCTACGAAGGCCCTCCCGCGGGAGGGTCCCCGTAGAAGCTTGTTAACGTACGGAGAGAGCCAATTCGCTTCAATATAATAACCTTACTATAAACTATTGATGAATGGATGGAGTAGGGCAACGCAACACGCGTAAATTCGTACAGGACACAGGAGATGTATTCCACAATATTTTTATCTTATGCCATGCTAGAAAAATTTGGAGTAGAAGCGAGTACCGCACCCAAATGGTAAACTTTATTTTTTTACGTTCGCTCCAAACTCATTGTCATCGACCCATACACGAGGATCGTCATCCGTGGCAATTTGCCAAAGGGGTGCCTCCCGGGAGGAAGCTTTCTATGGAGACGGCCCCCATTTAAGCGTTATACGGGCGAAGAAAAGACGAAAAACTCCGGGTGGAGGGTCGGTGGGGAGGTGCGAACCCTCGACCGACTATTAGCGTTCGGTGGATTTATCGACCGGGTGGCCAGTGACGTATTAAACCGATTTTCTACAGAGCCGTTACGAATAAAAACGTAAGGACCACCGTCTCTCACTAGAAATGGAATTTAGACGAGCATAAACAGGAAAAAATAAGGAAAAATTCGAATAAAAAGTACAAAGTACCGAAAACTCCGACGGAAAATGTAATGATAAATGCAAATTAAAGGGGAGGAATCAAATCTTAGTAAAAAAGGGGAAAAAAATAAAAAAAAGAAAAAATTTGGCTTTTAGATTAAAATGCTGGAGGACAGACGAAGAGAGAATGGTTAAAGTGACGTCGAAAAACGAAAATAACGTGTCTGGAGGAGAAGAAAAATAGGAAGTTACGAAATATTCGATTACTTCTGTCGATAAGACGGCAAACCTTTTATCGGGTTAGATCGTAACCGAGTTATTTTGATTGATTCCAAAAATTATTGGGGTGAGATTTAGAAAATACAAACGACGTTTACCTCCTCCGTCTCTCGCCCTATAATTGGGCTGCAATTTGAAAAAATTGAAGACCTATAAATCTCCACCGTCGTCCATCTGTCCTTCCTTAATCTCCAGAACGGAGTTAGATACATGAAATTGGAAATCAGATAAGAAAAGATTAGGAACAGGAGGCCCCGATTAACTGTGTAAGAACTTCCGATACAAACCGGAAATCGCATTATTTTATTTCAAAACTTTTCACCCGAAATGAGTTAGATAGATGAAGACAAGACTCTGTTGCTGACGGGAAAAGTATTATGTACAGGGGCACGCCACTACTAATTTGAGGTGGAGAGCATATATTTTAAGTTAAATAAATTAAAAATATGATTAAAAACTGTAGCCCGGAGTTGTGAATACCTGGACCAAGAAATAATTGTAAATAATTTTACATAAAACGAGCCTCGTTTCGCTGGCAATTGCCAATCGGCGCGGTAAAATATGGAAAATTCT
The DNA here is from genome assembly GCF_030686945.1 of Centruroides vittatus. Taxonomy (NCBI): domain Eukaryota; kingdom Metazoa; phylum Arthropoda; class Arachnida; order Scorpiones; family Buthidae; genus Centruroides; species Centruroides vittatus. Next base: position 1,913,633 of record NW_027122699.1, read on the forward strand.
CAAATATCCCCAAGGCGGAGCGTCAAAACTTGTAAACAGCGACGCAATAGTAAACACCTTCTAGATTAAAAGAGGCCGAGGTTATGTAAATAAGAACAAGACCCGGGCGAATCCTTTAAATTGTAATTTGCATAAATCGATTCCCCTGGCCGATGTTCCGGCACCAACTAATTGAAGTAAGAAAGGACAAAATTTGGAATTACCTGGTGTTGTCACCTCCTGTCAGAAAACGCAAAACGTATCGATTCGCGTTTAAGTTATCAATACGGTATTTAGAAAATAAGTGGCTTTAATTAACTACTATGCAACTACGTGAAAACTATTTGGAACGGTTAATTCTTCGCGTAAATTACGCCTGACTTGGCCACTCTGTATCGGTAATGTTATTCGTATATATCTTTTCCGTAAATACCGAGTTGGTCTCCTCGGTTACCGCGTATATTATCGCGCTAGGTACTTCGGTTTACGGCCGTACTCGATTTAGTGCGACTTCGAAAGGCGCTAAATCGAAGTCTGGTCGCGTTTCTTAATCGCCTCCCGCAAATGTGTTAAGCTTCCTTAGTCCGGAATGAGAATAGAACCTATGTGTCGGATCTCGAATGCGTATCCCTCCGCAGCCGTAGTTACGCAGCGAATTTATAGGGCCTGGCGTTTTTGTGTACATTATTATTTAATGAAAGGGGAGGGCCTGTTACGCGTTATAACTCGGGCCGCAACCAGACTCTCTTCGGCATCGAAGCTACGAAGTTGGATAAAATAGAACGGAATACGATACGTGGAGTCCCGATGTCGTAAATTAATAGCGTGGTGGAGGCCGAAGTTTTAAACGCGAAAACGTGTACGTCGGACGTTGAGCGCCGCTTTCCTGTAAGCCCAGAAGTTTGACAATGGCGTTTGGAAAGTCAGTGGAATCACGCTCGACATTCCAAACGCCATTGTCAAACTTCTAGGCTTACAGGAAAGCGGCGCACAACGTCCGACGTACACGTTTTCGCGTTTAAAACTTCGGCCTCAACCTCGCTAATGTAGTTTAATGCAGCACACGGAACAACGTAATGGGCTTTTACGATTTCCGCTGATATGTATAACGAGGAGAAGTATTGGAACCGTGTCAAATTTGATCTTCCGATAGATCCCCGAACCCAAAAATTGTCAAAAAAAAAAGAAAATTTTCTTGCGTGCGTTGGCGTCTATTTCGTTTAATATCTCGGAATGGGGTAAAGATTAAGAACGAAATTTAGCACGGTAGCTCGTATATAAGAGGCATAGATGCTATTAAATTTTGGTGGTTAAAGTTAGAGAGAATCGGGAGATAGGGACTATGCGTCGTATCTCGAAAGTGGTCAGACTTAACGAATATTTCAGTTTATTGGCATTGACAATTTAAAAAAAAAACTCTCCTTGCCCTCAAAATTAAGCTATTTTTTTTCCTTTTCATAATCATTAATAATATAAAAGTTATTTTTAAATAAAATCTGGTAACGGATGGCACCACACACAGTTTTAACATTTTTGCCGGGAAAGTCAGGCAACTGGTTGCTGTATTTTTACAATTGATTATCTTGGATTCAACCGATTATTTTTTAAAGCCCTAAATACAAGGCGGGTAAACATTTGAAGAGTCTTAGAAAGGCGAGAACATCGGACCGGATGTAAAAACGAAATCGAATCTCCGGTAATTAAAGCGCTTTAATTATTTTATTTAATTGACTAAAGTCGATATCCAATTTAAAATGCCGTGGGGTTGTAGAGACCGCTATTATTGACCGGAAGCGGAGGGAAAAACCCAGATGTAATCGAACCCGCCGCTTTTAATTGGTTGGTAACGCGTTCTCGGTGGAAAAAAGTTCCGTTTAGAATCGTAATTATTAATATCGGTCATTCGATGCGGGGTGGCCTAAAAGTCGGTTAACCATCTTAGAGTTCGAACGGTTTATTCAAATATTTAAATGCCAGTTTCCCTATTGTTTCTCCACCAATTTGGTAAAGGATCGTATTCGGAACGCGCGAAATAAAACACGGTTAACTATTAGAATAATGAATGTACAGTACATCATTGGGCTGCAATTTCTAAATAAATTCCCACGAGAACGGAGGTAGATAGATGAAAATCCAGACCAGATACAGAAAGCTTAAGGCCCGAGGCCCCGATTAATTATATACCGAACCGGACTGAAAGTAAGGCGATTCGAACTCAAAACTTTTAACTCGCCGTATAGAACGATTAGAAATTAAAACACGATTAGGAATTGCATCCGGGATGACGACGACGACGTCACAATGATTATTATAAAAGAACGGCCAATGACTAGAAGCGATTAAAGACGCCGCTTACCTCATCTGACTCCGGCAAGATCTTGAGAAGTCCTCTTAGTTTCTCTGCTCCGATATCCTCATGGCAACCGTCTCTCAAGATCCTTATGATCTCTTCATTAGTGCTGGAAGGAGAAAAAGGTATGACATCCATCGATAACGAAATATGCTACAAACAGATCGACACACCGTCGTCGAATCGTGTGACCCGAAAGCCTGACGCAATGGGCACGAGAGAAATGGGTCGACCAAATAAGGAACAACGGCGATGATGTTTTATTGTTTTATCCTTTTCTTTTCTGTGTTACCGGTCGTGTCTCTAGTGTTTTTTTTTCTATTCTTCTCCACGTGGGATAATCCATTCTCCCGTAGGATCCCACGTGTTTACCTCTCGAAAATTTTCACGCCGATCCGCGCGATTGGATGCAGATTTCACCGAGAAAAATTCGTGTTATTTTATTACTGTCACGTGACAGTTTCCCTCCTTCCTTTCGACCCCATCCGTTCGTGACACTACCAGCGCCATTGACCGATTTTAAATGAACGGAAACAAAACGTTACGACAAATCTAATTAAGTCACAATCGACGTATACGGCTTGAGGAATTTCAATTCTTAATTAATTAATTCGATTATTAATTCTTTTTATGTGTTACGCCTTCTTCGGGGGTCGAAGTGAGCGTAGACCGGTGATTTTTGGAATTTTTAATGGGTTTTTTTTTCGTAAAATTTAACGAAAAAATCGCTTTTGTATTTAAATATTTAGCGGATTATCTACTTGAAAGCCTTACGCTTCCAGTTACGGGGTGGTTCAGAAGGCGGTTAACCGCGGTAAAGAGTAAATCTGTCTTATTCGAATACTTACGAGCCTTGTGAAATTTCTCCGTAAGATATTCTTATCCGATACAGAAATACAAACGCTGGTCGACTCTCGGTTAACCCGGGCCACCCTTACAATTATATTAAATTTAATTTTTCCGATTAGTCGGGCACGTTAAAGCGGGTAAGGTGACTAATTCGTTAATAAGGGAGGCGTATGAGAGTGGTAGAGGGGAGTATTGTAGGGTTTACCTTACGTAAACAAGCTAATAATAGGTTTTAATTGATCGGGAAGTCTTTACGCTGAAAGGTTTCAGCAACAAAATATTAATATTTGAGAGAGTTAACAAACACCGGTAGATGATCGATATCGGGTTTACTTTATACACTGGAAAAGATAAAAATAGATTTTCCAGTTTGTCGAATATCTGGAAAGATCCGGGCCATTCTAGAAATTTCCAACGCCTTTTCAACAGGAAAAGCGTCGAATGTCCCCCCCCTTTTGAGAATAATTGATCAATTTCCTTCTTCAAATATTCACGTTGCGGATGTCGTCTCCCTCCTCCGGGTGACTCCTAGTTCCAAATATTTAAATAAATATCTATACTATAATTTCGGGTGCTATGGCCTCCCGGACCCCTCTATACTCTCTCGTCGCTCTCGATCTATCGTGTTCTTTTCCTTCTGCCAGGGCCTTATAGCTTTACGGAGACCGGGCGAATTCGAATTAGGGGGCCACACGTACGGTGTCGACTTCGGCCATTTTTCTTGGAGGGAATTTTTCACGGAAGTACTTTCTAATAAAGATCGGTTTGGGGGTCCCGTTAGTAGAGGCTCCGGGCAATTGCCCCTTTTGCCCGTGCGTCACCAATCCCTGCCTTCGGTAAAGGAGACGAGAGTGCCCCAACCTGAGGACTACGAAATCAGCCCGTTTTGGAACTAACGTCGAATCGAGTCCCCGGGCTGGTCGTTAAGCGATCACCCATTAAGAATCGGGCCTTCGGGCGCGGTACGCGGAAAGTGGCGCCATCTATGAAGATAAAAACGAAACACGAGGGGAAAAACAATTTCGTAATGAAGGTATCTTTTCTTACAGGAACCAGTTTTGTTGCCGTAGAATAATAAACACGGCAGATTCCTTTCTATCTCCCGATTTTTAATTCTATTCCACGGCCTAGATCATTAATCATTTGGAAACTGACAGGGGTTCCGTCCCGACTCTTTACTCCCCGCAATCTGTTAAATTTGATTTTTAACATTGGTTTAACCCAGCAAATATTAATCTGCACTTAAATACAACCCGGCAAAATTGGATTAGACTTTAAAACACTTAACTTTTACCGTTAATTTTCGTTTGTTTTTCGCCTCAAAAACGATAAACTTATCCCGAAAGTAAATTTAATTTTGTGTTAAATAATTTAAAAAATCGCTTTTTTAAAATGAAAATACCTCGTTTAAATCAAATTGTAGACCGTGTTCCACCCCCTTCGACCGAAATTTTAGTGGGAAAGGGCACGAAAACGGTGTGGATTATACCGAAACTACTAAAGTTATATGCCGAAAAGTAGGGTCAAACTTCGATATAGCGCCAATAAATATTCGTAAATGGCATCGTTATCGCCAAATTACGTGACTTTTACGCGCTCAACTTTATATGAGGATTCTTATTGTTCCGGGTGCCTCGGTTTAGCGCCCTGAGGCGCTACATCGAAGTTCGGCCGTATGTATTTATGCGGCAATAACGCGATATAATCATAAATATCGTTTATTAATTAATATTTACCTGCGGAACTGTTTTAGGAAAATGTTGATGTTGAGGCTTCGCTTGCCATCCAGCAAGTTCACCTGAAGAATAAACATTTAGTTTAATTAAAAATAAACATTTATTTAAAAAAAAATATTCCATAAAAGAAAATTAAATTTTGCCCATAATTTTATATAAATCGACGATTAAAATTAGCCTAATCGTTATACGTTTATGGACCAGCCAAGGTCGACTTTACCTTATCCAAAATAGGTATAAACAAACAGGTAGAGGCATTAGTCACCGATTTATTCCATTTGAACGATTTAAATTTATCGTCCATACAAAAACTCGATCTGACTCATTCCTCCGATATTTATAAAAATTCAGCAACGAGTGGCGTAACTTTCCCCGGCAAAAAAAGGGTTAACATTGCGCGTGGCGCCATCTGTTACAATATTTTATTTTAAAAAGCCTTTTATATTATTAAGTATAAACTGGAAAAAGGCTTAATTTCCAGCGTAGTGATGATTTTATTAAAAAAAACATGCGAATATCGTTAAGTCCGAACACATTCGAGTTAGGAAGCGTCACCCCCTGTATTTCACCATTCCTTCACCTTTAACCTCCGAAATTTAGTAGCATCGAGCCTCCTAATACGCAAAACTCCCCGCCAAATTTCGGAAATTTTCGACAAAGTGTACCGGAGTTATTAAGCTTCAAAGAGAATGTACAAAATCGCCTCCCACGCGTAGACTTTCATACATACAGGAAAAATCCTTTCCCCTTTTTTAACCCACAAAAATAGAATTTTAAATAGAAACATTTTATAGGTTCTTCTAATGCGGCACGACCAATTTATAGGTCAATATATAAATAATTTCAAAAAAAATACTAAATTTAGCCATTTTACTTTTCCGGATGTTATAACATATGCATTTGTATTTAACACGGGAAAGTATTGTAATCGTGTCAAATTTCATCCTCCGGGTTTTTCTGCAAATCTCGACGTTTCGAGACTCCCTAGACCCAAAAAAGGCCGGATAAAGGGGGAAATATTCCATAGATGTGCGTACACGCACCAGTGTGTGTGGGTTGGCGTCTATTTCGTTTAATATCTCAGGATGGAGTGGAGATTAGGAAACGAAATTTGGTACCGTAACTCGTATATAAAGGGAATTAATGCTATTAAATTTTGGATTACGGAACTCGACGGGGGGGAGAAATAGAGAGGGATCGAGAATCGTAACTCGAATGGTGAACTTAATGAAAATTTTACTGATTATTGGCATTTATAGTATTTTTAAAATACTCGTCTCTATCCTGAAAATTAAGACTCCTTTTTATAATAATTAAGGATATAAAAACGACTTTTCAATAAAATCACGTAACAGATGGCGCCACACACAATTTTAACTTTGCTCTAATGTGTCTTTGTGTTACGGCGATGTTAGAGATTCCTAAAGAAGTAATTTCGGTATAAAAACTGCGCGTGACGGATAATTAAGAATTCAATAATTTGTGTAAAGAGTAAGTGAGTTTACGTGGGATGCTTAATGTCACACCAGTGGCCGAATGGCTAACACTACCGAACACTGATAGTTAGTGCCTGCCACGTGGAGTTTCTTCGCGTGCGTAACACCTAAATAGGGGCCAGTTTTCCGTAAGAAATCCTAAAGGGCATTTAGCTACGTAATTCAAACAACAACAATAAAAATACTACGTTGCTACCTCGTACTTCGAAGGTTCCAAGGTTCGAACGCCCTCGAGAAACGAATTAAATTCGAAGTACGAGGCACTGGAAACGAGATTTTAACATCCACGATATAGGGTTTTAAGTCTTCGAATCAAAAAAAGACATACTTTGTGACGTGTGTGCACGCGCGTACGTAACATCGTATGTTTTAACACGCGTTCGGTTAAACAACACATGCACAGACCACGCGAATAAATCAAATTCTTGCTTACAAAGCTTTCGGATCACTCCGTACATCGATTTTCTATTTTTAATTTTGGAAAGGCCGAATTAAAATCGTTTATAATCCGTCCTTTTGTGAGGCGAATCGTAATTTTTTCCCCAATTAAACGAAGGGGCGTACTTCCGAATTCAATTTAACCGAGTTATTAATAATACAAGCCACGATAGAGAATCGACCGAAAGATCAAAGTTTGTTGTTAAATTTGTATCTGTTCGTCGATAAAACACTACCGCTAAGGTCACGGCGGATGACGTCACAATGACGAGGTGAGAGAAGGAGGAAAAAAATGATTCCGACACGTGAACTCTAAAGAGAGAATTTATCTGAATAACCTAAACTCGGGTGCTGGCAAATCGATAGTGTATATATATATGTATGTGTGTACGTATGTATGTATATATATATTGGATGCTGACAGGCTGTTTCCATGACAACATCCGAGGATGATTGCGCAGTCTGGTCGTCATGGAAACACTAGCTTACGTGATTGCAGTAGAGACGTTACTACGTAGAAAATAATAATGACAATAATAATAATACACATACCTCCGATATTAATTTATATCGTCGATAAATATTTAAATTGGATTTTTTAATTTTGGTTGCAAATTAATCAAAAATGTGGCCGATATCATTTGAAAGTTATAAATCTGTCGATTTAATATCTTATTTATTATTTTACGTAAATAAAGTTTTAAATTAGTTATCACCTTCTTAGATTTTGCCATGGAGTTTGCTTTTATTATTTTATAACGAGAATAATTCATTAATATTTTATTATATTACTATTAATCTAGTGTGGAACCACAAATCCTCTACTTTATTCTCTGTAAAATAAGAGTAGATAAATAAAAATGTAGGTTAGTAGCGTGCGGTAACCTGCTTAAAACGGAACCTTCCATTTTACACAGGTTTTACCGATGTTTAGAAGCTATTCTCCTGCAGTGTAAACGTTTCGTGTTTCAATTTCGGCGCCGAAAAAGTCCGTTTTAAACAGGTTTACTCTAAGCAATTCATTCCGTTTCCGCTTTAGACAGGTTTTCGGCTTATTAAAATTGCCTCCGCTATAGAACTTAATTATTTCGTCTAACGTGGTAATGTAAGAGTAATCGACCGCATTAAAGTTTACCTCGTAAATCCAATTTAAAAACAAGTCGTAGCGTGATTGTTAGTTCGATTGTACCTTTTAAAAGCTGAGATTTCACTCTTGCGATAATTACAAAATAAAAAGCAGACGTCGGAAAGTGCGTACCGTACGTCTGGACGTTAAAATCTATCCGAAAACTCATTAAATAATTAAAATGCATTTTATTGCGGACAACACGAATCGATGGAGTTGAACGTTTTTGTCGTTTGTTGCCGATTACGAATAATGCCGTAATTATAGTACATTCGAACTAATCATTACTAATTACTGTATCCGTTGAAATAATTAAAAAGTAAGATATTCTAAGTTGATAAATTGGGGATTTGTATAATTATAAACTGGCGATAATGGGGGGATCTTTAGAAATTCGTTCGAAAGCTTCCAATGTTATAATTTCGATAAGTTCGTTTGTATATATACTGACTTATGCGTGAATTAACTCTATGTTTACAATGTAATCTTTATAATACAGTATAATGATTGTATATAAATGTATACGGATTGTGTTTGATTATATACGATGTGTTTGATTGCATTTAATGATTGTCTATGTAAACTTCGTTGATATTTAATATAAATTTATGAGAAAATTTCGATATTATAAAAGGGGTAGAAGCGAAATTGTAAATATTTAAATCCGATTTCACAGGAAGAAAGTTGACATAGGCAAAATTTCATTCAAATATTTCGTTAGGAAGTGGAAATTTCAAAATATTTTATGAATTATTTTTGATAATCGAACGACTAATTGACGAAAATTCGAATTTGATTTTAATGTACTCCGGGACGATTCGAAAGATCTCCGTAGAAAACACAAACCGCGTATTTGTGACGTACTGCAGACGCATTAACGCGCATTTGTATGTACTGTACAGTACATACAAATGACTGCACAAGAAGGGCATTGCCGGCAGTGATTTACGGCGAATTGAAAGGAGACTTTTAAAGAAATTCACGTATAACGGATCTATCACGTAAATGTATTTTTACGTCAGACTGGCAGTTTGAAAAACGCTTACTCACCTCCATAGATTCCCTTTTCTTTCTCTCGAGACTGTCCGTTCTGTCTCTTCCTCCCAATCTGGGGGATGATTGTCCGTTTAGCATGGAACTGGTTTGTTGGCAAAATAGTCCTTCCATAATATCGAAATCCAGGTCGTTCTTACAACCTTTGTGAGTCTTGGCCACTAACGACCACAGATTGTCTTTTCCTATCACTTTCTGACTGGGTATCTTGCACCAATTGAGGGTCTTCATCTTGGTCTTTGGCTTTGGTGTCTCCAGCTGAGGAAGCTTGATGCCGACGGTGGGTGCCAATCCTCCGGGTAAGAACGGCCCTCCCGGGGGAGGCGGCGGCGGGGGCGGACAACCTAACGGTGGCGGGGGCGGAGGCGGAGGTGGAGGTGGAGGAGGTGCGGGCGGAGGTAGACTCGGAGGAGGAGGAGGCGGCGGCACCGGTGGTTCTTGAATTTTGTGTGTGGGCGAATGGCAAGCGTGGTTGGCGTGACGAGGCACCGGAGGCGCCAGACACGCGTGAGGCGGTACGGGTGGAGGCTGGCAGCAGTGAGGAGGTACGGGTGGTGGCTGGCAGCAGTGAGGAGGCACGGGCGGAGGAAGACATTGAGGATGCTCCGAATGTTCCGGAAGACACGGTGTGGTCGGTGTAAAAGGTGTGGCGGGAGTACATCCGGGTGAAACCAGTCCGGTGAAGGATAATTGAGAAGTGACGCGCCTGCGTAATCTACTATCGCAATCCTCCGATTTGTGACACGAACATTGGCACATTCTCAGTCTGGTGTGACTGGGCGATCTCAGCAGCTTTTCCGAATCCTGTTTAGACTCTAGCAAAGTGGCACGGTGAACCAGAGTCTCGGCCGTGTCCCAAATAATATCAGAAATCGGTTGGCTGCTATCGATCCTCAATAGATGCTGAAGCAGATTGAGAAACGGTGCTTCTTGCGGAGTTTCCGATACCTGAGTCAGAAGAAAAGCCTTATAACCAAATCGATAGTTCCCAAAGGGGTATTCGATTGCATAATAGACCTTACCTGCCTGAGTATGGCATAGAACACATCTAAATGGCTATTTAGGTCCACTCCATCGGGTCCGGTTAATTGACTCTCATCGGTTTCACGCTGCTCTTGGAAAACATCCAATTGCACTACCAGATCGGATTCGGGATTGTTAACTACTTCTCTTCTATTCAAAATAAATAAAGAAAGAAAGAAAAGCACACTTCAGACATAACATGCTGTAAATCGCAGGTTATGGTTATTTAATTAAAATAAAGTATTCTTACCTCATTTGAGCAATTAAATCCAGAATTTTCAGACCTGTAAATTAAATTCGATTTTAGTACGCCTCTTATAAAACAACAGTTTTTTAAATCGAAAATCTCGAATGTAAAAAGCTTGTTTGCATACAAACAATGGATGTACGAGATTAAATCGGACGCGATTGCACTTAATGTTTTTTTCCCTCCTGTCAAGACGATTGCTGCAATACTTAAAAAAAATTTAAATAAACAGTTTGACATCCATTATATAAAAAATAACGATAATAATACTAAATTCTACGTCAAGAAACGTGACAGTTAGAATGCATTTGGTTGTTCGCGTGTTAAAACCCGAAACTCCCGACATAATTGCATAAAAATTGAATAATTAACAAATATAACAATGGAATACTTTAAAATTTCGTATGTATTTAAGTACTGTATTGTACGAAATTTGCGCATGAATTTCGCACGTTTCGGAACGTATTATATACAGGGTTTATCTATGGAAGTGCAGTTGCAGTGTTCGAATATAATTTAACAGAAATAAACCGGCAACTCTTTCTCCTAGACACTTTTATTACTTCAATGATAAATCGATTAAAGGTCTGACGACATTAACATAAGTTTTAAAGTCGTTTATATTGTTTAAAAAAAGAAAATAATAGTATCTCGCTCCGCTTTCTCCGAAAGTCTGCCATGTTTACGCGAAACTATAACGTCTTTTTTCGAACTAGTGCTCGGTTAATTATAGTGCAATCTGGCTAAAATTAAATTAGATTTAATTTTCTGATATTAAAATCAATATTTAATTTATTCGCGAGACTCGATAAACTCGGTTTCGTAGTGAACTGGCAAAGAATCCGTCAAAATTCTCATGAAAAAACAACGAAAGACATGAGTTTTATTGATTTTCCACTAGAATTTTGAGATTTGTTGGCAGATTCTCTCAAATTCCATCTGTGAAATTCTACTTCCTCCTAAAATCAAGGTTTCCAAAAATAGAATTTGGGACGTACACCGAAAATCCGCAATTTCTGATCCTAGATCAGAGTAAACGGTACCGGTATTTAGTTGTTTATGGTTTTTCCAGATAATTTGAATGGGCACAGCTATTATAGCTGCGTTCGAAAACATTATATTCACACATAGGAGCAAATCTGAAGTAATTTTCCACGTAAATATATCGTTAGAAAATTAATTTTATCGAGATAAGATGCTGCGAATACTCCTACATTCCACACTCACGTGTGAAGAGCACGTTTAGTGTTTACAATTGAAGATAAATACAAAAGAGGAGAAATTTAGTCGCGTGAAAATTGCTGGGATCCATTTAGTTAGAAGGGAGACGGTGGGAAGAGACAGATGGAAACTCTGCAGATTTAAAGAGAATGCGGAGATATTACAGATACGGTAAATAAAATACCAATATGACGTAACTAGAAATCGTCATAGACGTCGATTTCTATTTCGTTTACAAGTTTAAACTTGCATTCAATAAATGTTTTTGTATCTATTATTCGCGTTCAATTTCTATTGACTGAGCCGTGATCGTTGTTTTTCGTCAACGAATCGGATCGACAAAAATTCCGGCTACGAGTTGCGTAACTTTCCCGACAAAATAGTTAATGTGCGTGGTGAGATTTTATTTTTAAAAACGTTTTGTATTATTCATTATTATAAAGTGGCAAAAGCTTAATTTCGAAGATAGAGACGAGTTTTATAAAAAAAAATTGTAAATGTTAATAACGAATAAAATTTTCATTAATCAGGCACGCGACCTTCTATTCTCCCTATACACTTTACTTATAACCACCAAAATTTAATACCGTCGATGACCCCAACACGCAAATCTCTCCGTAAAATTTCGGAAATTTTCGACAAAGGGCACGAAAGTTATTAAGATTTTATTCACCCACTTTTAAAGTGGGTGAATAAAATCGTGCCCCCAAACATCCGTACACACAGAAAACACCTCCAACATTTTTTGCATTTCTCGATGGTTAGAAGTCCCCCAGTTCAATAATATAAAAATCTTGGGGTAATTTTTCATCTATCGCCATATTTTCCATCTGTTATATGTTAGTTTATTTAGTTATGGCAACGCAACACTTGGGCGATCTGACTAGAGGGATGCCTTCCGGAAAGTCTTTTTGAGGGTAACTAGTCCCTATTTAAGCATTACAGACGTGGAGAAAACCCGGAAAACTCCACGTAGCCGGCCCATCCTAGCGAGGCACGACCCACGACCGAACTCCCAGTGTTCAGGGAACGGAACCGCTTGGCCACTGGTGGGCCCCCTGTTATACGTACGTACGTGTACGTATAGTGTTGGACAATGAATTTGACACTTGTTTATGTAGAATTTCTAACAATTTTTTGCCCAATATATGAAAGAATAGTAGCAATTCTGATTTTAATTAACTTTATTAATTTTTTTATTTAGTATGAACACTTCTGTGCGAAATATATCAGCAATACATTCTTAAAGTTTGCACAAAGTTTTATGTTCTGCACTATGATGTAAATTATAATTAGTTAATTAATTTATTGTATATTGTATTAATCTTATATTTCGGTCGAGACTCTTTCCTATCTCTTGTTATCTCGATAAATTTCGTCACCATAACAGGGCGTAATGGCGCTCTCTCTTGCATAAAAATTCCATTAGAAACTTTAATTAATGGATGATTTTGTAATGGTTTGTACAGTACATTGCAGTCCTGTAACGATTTTTAAATATTTTATACTCGAATCAAATCCGAGATCCGAAAATAAGAACAACGAAAATTCCAACGAATTACGGTATAAAAAATTTAATTTTATTTTCTCGACTTTTAGAATTAGGCCTATATCTTTATGATCCTTTGTCCATTTTGATTGTCTTTCCTTCACCACTGCCGGTTAATTTAGTTTTTTTTTCGATAGTTTGAAGCCTCTTAAATTATATTTCTTGGATCTATCTTATTGTCTAGAGCTAACAGAAACTTCACACTAGTCCAACAATGCTTTTAAAGTTTTCGAGGAAAATTTTGGCTTCTGAGTAACCAATCATTCAATTGCTCTTATCGTCCCTTTCCATTGTTTTTCGTATTCTTTCACAATTTTGGCAATTCGTTGGTGTAATTGGCACATTTAGTCGAAAATTTTGCAATTTTTTAATACTGTTTGTTGACGAATTTCTCTTTATTTTTCCTCTCTTACCGCTATGATCTATCCTTTCCACTTTTTATGTATTTTTAAATGATTAAAAATGTTATCTTAATTTAAAAGATAATTAAGAAAGATTGCCAGATTCATTTCCACTCTGTTATAATCGCTCTCCTTTCTCCGTTTATTTTATTTTATTTTATTTGGTAAATAAAAGATGGTGCTAACGATGATTGAAATAATACATTTCTTTTCTGTAAATTCCCGAAATTTCGTCTTTCCAGCTCTTCGAAAAAAGAATTTTTGACGAAAATAAAGTCGATAATTCTTAATTTATCCAAGTACTAAAGAATAATCGAGTTAAGTGTGATTATCCATTTATTAACCCGGCTAGCCTCGATGTTGCGCTCTCCGAAATAGAGCTACCCCGGTAAAGCCGCGCAGACGAACACTCGACAATATTTAATATTTATGCGAAAGATCCAAAGAAACCTTTATTGTCTGTGAATGAATAAATGCCCGAATTTGCTGTTTGTAATTCTTATTGTGTGAGACATCGGCTACTTCCCATACCCGGTTTAGTGTCAATTTCGGAGGTAGACAAACGCTGGCGTTAAATGGAGGTTTTATCGTTATATACGAACACATTTACGTTTAGTGAAATCGTACGAAAAAATGGGCCTAAAACAATATTTAAAACAAACACGTTCTAAATGTGTTTACGCTTGTTTCCAGAGACAAAATGAGAATAAATTTGAAAGAGAAGTGTGGAGATGGTAAAAATGACAAATTTATTGCCGAATGCAAGACAGAAAAGCTGTCGAACCGACAATAAATGCCGAAGTAACAATATTCCCCGGATACCAGCGTCGTCACTATCAATACTAGCAAGTAAGTGGCGTTGCCATACGCCTCTTCATTGGCTGTCTCTTGGCGAATAACAATATGACGAAGGCAGAGTCGATGGCGACAAATGTAATAAAGACGGTTTCGGTGTGAAAGATATGAGAAATTTCCATTCGGTATAACAACCAGGCCGCAGTTAAATATTAATGTAAGATGGTCTCCATCGGGCGGAACAATACTCCCCATTGCTCTCTCGAGTGCGTTATAAACAGAAAAATCTACCAGTGATAAGACAATGGCAAATCACCTCCTCGCCATTGTCTTCGATGGCAAATTACCTCTTAAATTTCGGCCTTATTACGTCTTATAAAACTATAAATGTCACTATTAATACACTATCCCTTCGTTATATCGCGCCATCCGACATATCGCTCATTTTGCGCGATATAACGAGGAATTAGTGTATTTAAAACGGGTTGAATTCTTATGAAATTTTTAACTGGCATCCATATCCATCTTCCGAAATCCATTACGGGGTGATTATATAACAATTTTAAAATGTTATGAATAAAATCTGCATTATAATCGCATTCACGTTTTAAATTGTTAATGAGTCGGCAAGAAATGAATGATTTCAAAATATAAAATTCGGTTCTAATTATTTTCTATTAAAAGAAAAATTTAATAATATTTAAAATTCTGATTGGAAGATGAAAAATCCAGTGTGAGGCGAAAGAATAACGAATAATCCATAAATATATTTTAAGACGTCATAAATAGTAATTTACCGCGTTTTCCGGCGTGTAACACGCACTTTTCTTATTGAAATGCACTGTCCGAAAATGGGGTGCCGGAATATATAAACACTATATTTTTATTTAGGAAATGCTTTGTTCTTGTCGTTCTGTACTTGAATATTCTTTGTTTTAGTATTTGATTTTCATACTATAAAGTACTATAATTTTCATACAATTAGTCGGCGAAGTCACAGATCAATTGTATGAAAATCACAGTACTTTACTTTTTCCCGGCTGTCAGAGTATGGTAATCTGTCGAAAAATGACCCCGCCCAGGATTTTTACATTTTTGAACCTCGAAATGTCGATAAATGCAAAAAACAGAAAACAAGATGGAGGTTTCCTGTATGTGTGGATGTTTCTGTGTGGGGACGCGATTTTGTTTACCCACTTTGAAGCTTGGTAACTTCCACACCTTATGTCGAAAATTTCTAAAATTTGGCGAGAATATTTGTGTATTAAAAGCATCGACGTTATTACATTTTGGAAGTTAAAAGTCAAGGGGGTGGAGAGATACAGGGAGTCGCGTGTGGTATCTCGAGTGGAGTTTGACTTAACGAAGAATTAACTGGTTATTAGCATTTACAAATTTTTTTAAAAAAGTAAAACTCGTCTCTACCATCAAAACTAAGCTTTTTGCCACTTTATTTATAATAATTTAGAATAAAAAAACTTTTAAAATAAAACTCTTAAGAGATGGCGCCACGCACAACTTTAACTTTTTTGTCGGGAAAGTTACTCATTTTATTGCTGGAGTTTTTCAATTAGAAATATACTTTTTTTTTTTTTTTTTTCAAAAACTTCCATTTTAAGAACTGAAAATGGGGGTGCGCCTTATACGCCGGCATAAACGGCATGTAAAACGTGATTTTGTAATATAATATTAAAAAATAATTTAGAAAATCATTTTTAATATTACATTCAACATTGCGGTATTGCGTTATATCCAGCATTCAAAACTTGAATTCGCGTCCAGGATAGCAAGACAGTAGAATTGTTAAAAATTTCGACATCCGGCAACAATGAAACCTTTTAAGTCTAAATTGATGACAAGTATAATTATGCAAATGTTCTGACGTCACCATTAAGGAACGATTAAATTCAGCCAGGAATCCATTTAATTTATACCGATGCGATTACTGGCTGGTTTGGTTATTGTTTTTACAATTCGAACAATTACGGGTTTAATTAGTTTTAAAAATGGCGAGATAATTGGAAAATATAAATCGGTAATTCGGGTGTCAACTCTTACCTATAAACTCATTTCTGGTTCTGACTCTTTCTCTTACGGATGATGCGGAGATGATGGTGCAGTTAACGAATGCCATTAAGGAGGTTTGATACTCAATTGTCTTCGCCGAGCGTAACTCGTCCACCACCAGTTTAAACCTGTATCTTTCATTCTTCTGGTTCTATAAATTAAATCCCAGTTTAGGTAATCGTCGTTAACGAAAAAAAAAATATATATATATATATATATATATATATACAAGCGTAAGTCGTAACTTACTTTGTAATTTTCTAGTGTTTCGAGTGTTCTTTGGTAACCTTGAGGGTTGTACACGCAGAGGGCCGACAGCAGTTCGAACACTTGCTTTTTAACGGTGACGCTACTGGTGTCTAGAGCTGAAACGAGAAAACAGTAGGGGCGGGACGTTAATTCTTGTACATAAATCTGTTCGACCTTTATAAAATAAGTAACTTCATTTAGAAACGAAAAGAATGAAAATACACACGGTCTCCCGAAATTTGCAAGAGATATTCTTAAAACAATTTAAATTATTTCTCTAGCCAATCACCGTTAAGATCGCCACGCCGTTCGACCAATCGATTTCACTTTTTATGCGTTACAAACGGAGTCTTAAAAAAGCATTTAGTTAATTATTACGATAATTAGTCGCTAGAATAAACGAAATAATCGACCTTTTATCTCCCGCCGCAATAACGAGTTAATAATAAATTTACAATGGCTTAGGGTAAATGGCAACGAAATTTTTACGAGAAAATACGTAAACTCGTGTAAAGGACCAGATTTTCTCCTTCCTCCCCATTAAAAATGGCAATGGCGAAATGAGACGAGAACATAAATTCCGAAATTTAATTAACTTAAAACAATACGGTAAACAATAAAGGGCGATTCTGGAATAAAAACTATGCGACGTGGTGTTATTACTAAAAGAAAATCTATTGAAATATCGAAAGAGATTTTGCAATTTCGAATTGGTTCTGTGCTGGCCGGAATCGTTTCTGCCTTTAACAAAACAATTGTTATTAGAAAAAATGATGACAAAATGATCGGAAAATAACCATTTATTTTTTAAATAAATGATGGCTAAATCAACGGCACAAGATAGTCGATTGATACCAACGCAATCAATTTTGTTATTGGCTACCGTTCGGGAGGACCCGGGATCGAATCCGGGCCAACAACCCGGGAAATTATTCGTCAGCGCTGTGTCCCGGATACGGCCAATCAATTCTAAGCGTTGACAGACGTCCAGACCAACGGGCCCGACCAAATTGAGAATAGCTATGGAAAAATAAGTCCCATTAGCACCCACGGAGCGGGAAGAATTTTAAAATATTCTAAATCCCAGAAAGACGCGATTCTTTATACAAAGCCACACGCCGCAATGGCAACTGCTTCGGACGATATTTTCGACCACAAAATTGGTCACGATTTAATCAGGCAACTCTCGGTTGCGGTTCATCTCAAAACGCATTTCTTACTGCCGATATTTCGCAGCTCATTTGACGAATCTAAAGGCGACGTATTAACATCCTTTTGTATAAAACGTCGCACTCGGATCAATTTGCAGCTACCGAGGAAGGGAGGGAGAGCATGGTGGCACAATTTCTTCTTTAAATTTAATTTATCTTACAAGTATTCGCATATACACGCGCCGATTTCACTAAATCGCCACTCGGAACTTACAAAAGTGCGACGTATAGGCATTTTATCAGGCGATTCTATCGATATATATACAGTATATATAATTTAAAAAAGCAAACTGGCAAAATTCGGAAAGAAATCTCTGAAAGCATTACGAAAATCCTTTGACCGTAGAAGCGTTTGGGTCATAAATTCTGTATAATACTACAGCAGAGCTTTATTTGAATCGCTCTGCCGTAAAACCACGGAAATTTACGATTTTTTTCTTTAATTCCCGCCGGTAATAATGCGATAACGCTTCGATTTTTTTAAAAATATCGCAATTTTCGGAACGGTTCACCTGAAGAATGGGACGATTACAAAGTTGATCTTAAAGCAAAACAAATTACAAAATAATCACCCGTAAAATATGCGGAGGAGAAACCCACTTTTAGGAAAAAACCCGTGCTCCAAAAATGAAATTTATCGATTTTCGGCCACTTATCTCGCTTCCTCCATTTTTTTTAATTAAAAATATAGATAAATGACTCGGTCGCTTATAAAACGAAAGGTGAAATTCGGATATTGGTGAGATAAACGAGTAAATCGAAGTAAAAACCAAGAAAAATTCTTCTTGGCTCTTTATTGTATTAAAATGTATGCGAAAGAGTTAAGTTTTTAATTTGTTATGCTTAACTACTTAAATGATTTCGTGTAAATTTAATATGAAATTTCTTTCTTTTATTAAATTAAGACGACAAGCGTTTTCTTCTCGGGCTGGTGGCGTGATTAATTTGGCAACTTATCTTTTTCTTTCCCCTTCTCTAAAGCTAATTAGTCGAACTTTTTCCGGATAAACATCGTTTGATGCTGCTAATCGAAATTCGTAAGGTGACACTCGACAAAAATAAAACTATATTTTCCACGGTCGTTAGTAAACTCTGTAACGATAAGCATTTTAAAATACACAAAAGTTCGTTCAAACTCTTCGCTACTATGCGAGTATTTCCAAACGTTGGTTATGACAACGAATTGTGTATTGTTGTACGAAACAAAACGATGTCAACTAACTTTTGGACCACCCTTCGTTACTATACAAAGCTACCCATTAAATTAGCACAGCACTTTGTACGGTATTTAGCACGCGCGTGGTCTTTTAGTGTTCGGTGCCCGAAGAATAATTACGTAAAACACGAATGCATAGAAAGTAAAATTAAGAAGAAATTATGTTTGTTCCCTGTCTTAAAATCGACTCTATTGAAATATTGTCTATTTTATAGTCTATGTTTTCACACAAATGCTTAATTTTATATCAATAGAGGGTTAGGTAACCGTTGTAAAGACTAAATTTCTGTCTTACACAAACACTACAAAAACGCTTCGACAAATTAAGTTTGAGATTAATGTTCGCGAGTTGGACCATCCTTCGTGCCGAGCTACGTATCCTATCAGTTAAACATTTTTTTAAAGTTTGATACGCTCGAGGAATACGGCAGAAATGAATAGTTCTATATAAAATTTAAAGATTTTTCGGTAATTTCCGGCAGGCATACGAATTTAGAGAAGCGCATTCGACTGATTATTCTATATTATTCCGTAAAAATGAAAATATATATATATATATAGGAAATAAACCGATTACAATTCAAATTACATTAATCCGCTTCTCGTAATTAAATTTAACACGCAGATTAATCAACAATAATATTCTCGGAATTACACAATTACGACAATTTTAGTCAATTGGAACGACGGCCTTCGTCCATGTAAAATCATCAAAGAAAATAACACGTGCGAAAGATACAATCGAACTTCGATTTAGCGTTACCGTTTGTAAACCCCTAAGATTGACATTAAATGGAGTACGACGCTAAATCGAATCACCTCAAATAACGAGAATAATTTCCGGTTTTTTCCATCCCGAGCGGTAATCGTGGCTGTATACTATTATATAAGTATATATACCACGCTTCACCACTATAATCTAGTGAAGTCTGCGCGCTACTATACAGAAAGATGCAGTATTGACCAGAGTAGCGCTATTTAGGAGAATGTTTGGCCGTAATTCTCGTTGTTTTAGATAATTACTAGTATTTTTCATAAAGAAATAACAGGCGAAAGAATAAAATTGTTAAAATTGATAATAAATGTTATAATTGTAATTTCTTCGCCGTATTCGATTTATATTATTTACTGTACCGTTAAATTTGCAATAACATATCGACTCGTATCGGAATCATATAAAGCTTTTACTAAAATTAAATCCCAACAGCAATTACCGTTCGACTCCCAATCCACAATTTTTCTCTTTCGGGATGGAAATCGTTGAATGGTTTTCCAACTTCGAATTCCGATAATTTTATCGCATCCGCTGCAACAAACTAACTGGAAACTTCACAAAAATTTGCGGTAATAACAGACAATTTGAACAATTCTTCGTTCGACGGAGGAATGACTTTTACATAATTTCAACATTCTTTCGTTTGTTTACGTCAGGGTTTCCCAGGGATCGATGGGAAAATTAGATGCTTATTGTACTTTTTCGAATAAGAATAATAACAATTCATTCCGATTTAGAAATTCACTCGTTATATTACACAAAATCTTGAGAAATTACATAAAAATATGGGGAATAATTCGAGAAAAAGGTTGGAAAATCCCCGTTTATAACGAATATAGACAGAAGCGAAGTTTTAAATTAAAAAACCACCCACTTCTACTAGATTAAATGGTGTCCTGCGACATTTTCGAATCAAATGTAGAATCAAGATTTAAAATAATCGACACGATTTTATAAAAACCTCTTAGAATTTCCCAGAAGAAAAAATTCTGTAAAAGGTTTATCGGAAATTTCCCTAACGCCTTTAAGATTCTAGAGATTCTAAAACATTGCAAACTCCGACTCTTTAAATTCGACTTAATCTTATCACTTTTTGACTTTTATTGACGTCCGATACCGCCATTTTTCTTATAGATAACTGAACTATTCCGGAAAAGATAAAATGTATGTAAATTTCGTTGACGGTATTCCGGAAAAAAGAAGAGGAAAACGCAATCGTATAAAAAGTATTCGACTGGCGGGTCGAACTCCTCAGTCGATAGTTGAAGCTCTGATCGATCTTATCGATCGGGAATAGGTTCTTGCAGACGTCGGTAGGAGAATTGTTGGTACTTTAGCCCTCCATTCGCCTCATCGAGAATGGAGTGTAGACATTTGCAGTTGACAGTTACGGCAAAAGGAATTAAACTACCGTATGTGTAAATGGTAGGCCATAAAAATGGCCGGCATCTCGCGGCACAATTTTTGAAGATTAAAACGTAAACGCCAATTCTAGTAAACCGTGTACTGGCCGGAGCCAAATGTTTTATTGGCAGGTGACTAGAGGGTGGTTTGAATTTTGATGGATGAACGGTGGCATTACACCGCCGCGTCACTACTTTATACACGTCGAATTTATTTAACGTCTCATTCGCGCGAGTCCTACTAAGTTCTACGCATAAAAATCAATCGTTTGAGTAAATAACTTCCGCGCAATTAATTCGGTGTATTCGAGTAATTTATGAAGTTTAAAGCGAACTTCAAAGATCGTAACTTAATTATCACTCGAACTAATTTAATACTTTAAAAGAATAAAGAAAAAATCAATGGAACAATAACTTAATCCCGTCCTTCCTAAATTAAATTTATTCCAAAATTCATTTCGCCTACGCTTAATTTATATTAATCGAAAATAAAAATTAAAAAAAAATGGAATCGAAGCTCGTAGCACCTTTTTAATTTCCAAATTTAAATTAAAAAGTCGTTTCTTAATTAAACACGACGCGTAATTTCCGAATTAGAAATTTTGTGGAAGAACCCCGTATTAACACGCGCCAGAAAATTTAAATAAACTCTAATGGATACTTTATAAACAAGCTGTTGCCGGCAAATTGCATAATTATCGAAAAGCCCGTTCGGAATCGGAAACACAAAAGGTTTTCGCACTAAAATATGGAGGCCTGGCAAATTGATAAAGACGATAATTGATAGTGACGTTAATTCGAACGAATGACTTAAGAAGGAACCGTGCACGCGCGTAAAAAATGAATTCGGAGTGACTGAGAAGAGCAATATCGGCATCTTAGTAACCGAGAGAGATTTTAATATTTCATCGATTATTTCCGTGGATAAAAATAGAAACCGATCTTCCTTTCTAGTTTTGAAAACCGAGAGAAAAGCAATCCGCTGCACCCAAGACTTATCAATTTTTTTCCAGCCGTTCTTATAAGTCGCCCGATAAATAATACCGGTCGAATTCTGTGACGTGATTGCTACGATTAATTGCTACGTAATGATTGATAATTATTATTTAAATAATTCAAATCTATTAAGGAGCGTTTCGTATAAATACAGATATAACACACTAAAATACTATTAAACTATTACTATATACGTATACTCGGTGTATAGCCCGTATACTACTTAATGAGTAAAACATACGGGGCCGAATTTATTCTAAAGAAATCGGGACGTGAGTGTAAATCCGGCCTCCATAGTATACTTCTATTATACGGTACACTATATTAGCCTATTAACGTAACAGTGGGGCATTATATCTTTATGGGGCCCGGGCAAATTCGAATTAGGGGGCCCCGTATATAGTGTTGACTTCGGACATTTATCTTCGAGGGAACTATTTTCTTATAAAAGATTGGTAAAAGGACAATTGCCTGTGGCCCCTGTTGCTAAGCCAATTGCCCTTTATGTCCACAGGATAACGCGCCAATGTAACATAGTACTAGTAAACACACACAGAGAGAGAGAGAGAGAGAAAGAATTGATATATGTATCAATATATACAGTATCTCTTTCAATTTTCATGCTCTAGACGGGGAGAACATTGTGTATTCTTTCTCGAATTTTACGTACAAATCTTAAATTCCTTCCCACTCTAATTAATATAATTTCTCCTCATCCAATTAGGAAGAATTTATTCATTTCGAAGGAATGCTTCCATCAAAAATGATAAATTCGTCCTTTCAATATCCGGAATTCCTTAATTTGACTACCGACGAATATTACTATTTAAAATTCGTTAAAGTAATCGAATAAATTGCTTATAAGGCTAATTAAAATAAATAATTTTATACAGACTTGGTTACAATAAACAGTTTATGTCGGAGGGGGAGTAGTCTAAACGGTCGGAGAATAATTTAAAATTCACGTGTGCCCATCGCATCGACTTAAGTACCACTTAACGAGCGTACGTCTAATTGTTTAAATCGATGTAAATATCAATTTAAATGATTACAAGCGCTCTTATTCACTCGTAAATACGTAAGATTATACACAGGCGCACGTCGGTTAAACAGTTTTCTACGGGATAATATTTGCAGACTTCTTCGGGAGGTAGTCAATCGATAACATTAATAATAATCGATGGACACGCCATCGTAAATTTCCTTTTTAACAAGTCAAAAACCGGATAACCTTAAATATGTACACAATAATTCGCCTAGGGAATTACGTTTTATAAATTTTTAAGTAATACAAAAGAAATTATAAAGTTAAAAACTATCGATTATATCCGTCGAGAGACTGGGAATTGATTTCGTCGGGTTAATCAGTAGGGAAATTAACTTTTTTTTTGTCTTTCCTCTCGAGCTTCGTCTATTGGATTGCCACCAAAACATTCGTTTAACCGGGCTTCTTTTTTTACAAGGACATCGTCTACTTCGGCTCGAAAATCCCAAATCCGCGTTAACCCGCGGAGGCTTTCGTTTCGACAATCGAATCCCCCCGAACCATTAAGTAAACACGAGTGGTCCGGGATTCTATTCATAAATCGAGCGATTTAAAGGCCGAGTACCTCCCCTCCGGTAACGTTATCTCGCCCCTCGTCTATTATCGGCCTATTTAGCCCATAGGCACAGAGTCACGTGTCGAATCCCAGCTTAGGTCAATGCCCGTTGCCCGTAAGTTAACAGAGCAAACCGGAGCGAAGCGGCATTTTCTAAAATCGATAAACGGATATCGTAGACTATCTCCTTCCTCCGACGCGCCTGCTCAGTCGAGAAAGTAGTAAATCACCAATTTTCTTAAAGGATCCGATTATTTGTAAACGATTCCTCTTGCCGACAAACGACCAGACAGACAGTTTTATGTCTTCTTCTACCTTTCGCCTTCCCCCGTCACCAGGCAGGGAATTTATTTTCCTTCCCACCTGTTCGAGTAGCTCGTCCGTCTTCTCCTTTCCTCTTTAACTTTGTTTAAGAGAAAAACCCGAATAAATATTTACGATTCGTGGGGTAATTACGTCACGGTTGCAAGTATTAATACTCGTTTATCCCCTTAACGAAAAAACCCAGCGGCAGATTGGCCGAGGAGAAGACGAAAACGCCGTTAATTCCGGACGTTTCGGACTTTATCGCTTGTGACGTATTTTTAATACGTCACAAGCAATAAAGTTTCTCGTAGTTTAATGGAAAAGTTTAAAGGTCGCTTCCGAATTTCGGCCGGTCGGAGAAGGTTTAATAACTTTATCTTTTCTTCGCATCTCGGGCCGTTTTATCGGCGACAAAAAGGAAATTTCCAGGCAAACGAGTAAAAAAATCTCGTCATTATCGATATCGAAATTTACTGCCGAGTCAAAATGGCGCCGGATAAAGAAACGATAATAAATTCGCGGATCGAAGAGGGAGGTAAAGTCAAAGGATGCAGTTTTCGAACGACCGATCGATGCTCGTCTTTAATCATCCGATTTCCAATGACAACATTGACAAAAGCTAGCATGAGATCGATAAAGTATTAACTTAGACACTACTTCAAGGACGATCCCATGTCTTAGTCTGTGTCCCGATAAGAACTAAAGACTATTATTTCGTCTCTTCCATTTCTCGTCCGACGGATCGTCCACGAATTCCGAAAGGATTACGAACAGAAGCCAAGATAATTTACTTTCTTTCAAAATCCGACTCCATTTAATTTTTTCGAGTATGAAATCTGGTCGAATTTCGTTACAAATGTAACGAAATCACCATTACTAATTTTAAATGGAACGAAACCGATAAATTAAAGCCGCGTACACTAATATAACGCGGCTGATTGGTGTATTGCATGAACGTAAAGATGGAAGTGTGTGAATTTAACGTTCAAACGTTTATATTAAAGTTAAATTAATAATCAACGGAATAAATTTATATTAATTTTAATACCGAACGGCCCGAAATGTATTTATCTGAGTTCCTGGCTTTATTACAGCCGAACGATGGTAAATCTTAATCAAATATCGTTGGAATCTGCACCCGAAGCCATTTGTGCTACGACGTGCACTCTCCACTTCCGCCACGTTATCTTAAAGTATGACTTCGCACTTTAAAGAATTTCACACTCGAGTCCTTCCAACGCGCTATCTCCGTCATATCCCCATAAAAAGAGGTCGCTAGAACCCCGGGATATATCTCGACGTTCGATTGTAATACGGCATTAAATTCGGTAGGTACATTTAAGGCCATCCTGTACATAAATCTGTTCGACCTTTATAAAATAAGTAACTTAATTTAGAGACGAAAAAAATGGAAATTTGTAAGAGATATTCTTAAAAGAATTTAAATTATTTCTCTAGCCAATCGCCGTTAAGATCGCCACGCCGTTCGACCAATCGATTTCACTTTTTATGCGTTTATTTACAAATGGAGTCTAAAAAAACATTTAGTTAATTATCTTTGGCGTAATCTTCCGTGATTTAATGAATACGGATTCCGAGGTGAAAATTCGTATATTAAAGAAATGAGCAAAAATTCTTCGAATGCCGTAATAAAAAAATTGTTTGTTTACCTCCAGAGAAACGGCAAATGAGGCTACAAAGAAAATTATAAATAAATTAAAATTTTTTGTTAAAAAAGGAAAAATATAAATATAAAATTGCCACCTTTCTACAAAGCGTTAACGCGATAAAAACGCTCTCGACTGTTATGAATCGAACACTACGGCGGAAATAATGACGTAATTATTTGGTGTAAATATAAACAAAGAAACGTTCGGGCTAATAATAAGTCGCCAGATTTGGCGGATTAATCGATGGCTGGTACCTACGGAAAGACGACGATAATTTCCTGTGTGGCGGCACCCGTCTACATTGTCCATCTTTTATTATTATTCATTAGCGTAATGAAAACGAAAATGCCGCGCTTTGATTCTCGTGTGCATTGTTCTACGTAAACGCACATTCTGTTGGTGTGGTTTAACCTCTCTTCTCGAAATAACTTCCTTTTTCCAGTAATTTCCCGTTTCCCTGTAATCGTATTTAGAAGAAAATTGAGAAATTTATATTAAAAGCGAGAAAATCCTCGGAATTATTGTTAAGATTTTCTGTTAAAATACCCCATGTCTCTCTTTCTATTTACGTGTAATATCTTATACTGTTATTAACTTTAATACTTAAATTGCATTGTGAATATTTTCTTTATATACATATACTATAATTAGTGTGTGAGGTGTGTTTACGTTTATAATAAACGTAAACACATTATGTATGACGTTTGTTTGAAATGTCTATATCCCATAATATTTGATGCTTCTTTATAAAGCTATTTTATCAAAATTATAGTGTTTAAGACTATGTTATACGCAATCGAAGCTGGATACATCGCTCTCCTAACTAACGTCACCTAGGTAAAGCGTCAACGAATAATGCCGAATAGAATGGCAATCGATTAAAAAACGACCCCCCAAAACTTACATTTTTGGACTTGGAGACAAATGCACCTTGGGACGATGAGAAATGGAAAAACAGTTGAGGATTTTTCCTGTGTGGGGGACAACTTTGAGACCTAATAACCCCCGCACCTTATGCCGAAAATTTCTGAAATTTGACAGAGAGGTTCGTGTATTGGGGGAAAATGTTTCTACGAATTTTCAGGAGATAAGACCCCCACCTTTTAACATCTCCCGAACTAATCCGAAGAGTTAAAGGCAATAGTAGTAATTATAAGGGATGAAAACAAACAAAGAATGCCAGGAGAGTCTAGCAACAGCGTCGTCAGCTTTCTCGTCCTGTTTTTATTTCGAGTTGTTTACTACCAAAGAACATCTCAGCGAATTTAGGAGAAGTTCTTTCACTGTTTATATACATAACAGTTCTTAAGTTTAGTTTCGTGTACATAAAATGCGGGAGGAGTATTTTCACATAAAAGTATATATATATACGGCGAATTTGTGTTACATCAGTAATATAACCACAGATTGAAGTAGAAGGGACGAGAGATTCAACAGCTTTGGTCTCTCCTATTTTACGACCGCGAGACAGTTGACCCGTCAGTAGAGAAAATACTATAGGGCCACGTTACCCACCAGACGTTTATGGCAACACATAAAAACGAACGTGACGACACAAAAGACAAGATGGCTACTACCGCAAAGACAACGGATGACCGCACACGAAAAGAAAACAAACAAAAAGAAAATACAAAAACGAGAATTTCTAACGTTTCCGCAGCATCCTCCACACTCCAGATAAAGCTATGAATTATGTGACAGACCGCCTAGGTGTGCGTCTGTGTGTCTGAGCGTATCGGACGTCGATAAGAGGGCATCCCTAACCTTATAAATTTCCTTCGAATGGAAGTCTGTTTACGATCAAACTTAAAGAGGGAGGGAGGCAGACATCTCGAGAGCGGAGAAAAATCTCCAGTTGAAATTTTAATAGTTGTTTAGAGACCGGGTGGCCGTTTCCTCTCGCACGTTCTCGCTTTATCGGGCGTTACGAGATGTCTTTTATTTTCTTTTCTCTCTACGTCGTCGTAAGGAACGAAACGATTGGCCGGTCGTCGCACGATTTAAAAAACTATTAAAGCGGGTGGAAGAATCACGTTTCGATTGTCCTAAACTCGGAATGATTGGCACATCACCTGACTCGAAAAGTAGAACGGCTTAAGCGTTTAATCCCTAGACATTTGAAAAGAATTCATTTTGCACTTTCTGGGCGCACGTTCGTCGTAGACGTTGGAGAGCATTAGGCGGAACGACGTTGTAGTAAATCTTCTCGTTTTATAACGTCGCATTCCTGTCTTGTCTCGTATATCACGTCGGCGATAAATATGTTATAAATTCGAAGATAACTCGTCTTTCTCTTGTTAAATTCGTCTACGAGACACCGGGACGCGCGGGTGCCACCCTTTTGACGTACGGCACCCTTAGGTCGAATTAAATAAAACTATTACTCTAAAACGAGAGTTCTCTCCGTTCGGCTGTACCATCGAACCTCGATTCGGCGTCTTCCAGCGTGGCGCTAAAACGAAACATCTCAAACATTAATTACGCGACTGGAGAGTAGATATATCGTTTACGACGAAAAATCGCGTAGGATACCGAGTTCGCTACTTAATATTTACCAGGAAAGTTCATTTACGGAATACTCTTTGGCGCTGTTTAGGGAGCGCTATATCGAGTTTCCATCTTGTTCTACCGGCGTTCCTTCGTTAATCGATCGATTCGGCGCATCGATTCTTCGTCCTAATTTATAAAAACGCTGATTTTTCCGTCCGTAAGAAGGACGAGGGTGAAAAATCCCGCTACTTCACTCCCGTCGCGTGACTATATATCGACAGTTATTACGAATCCGCCTCACGTAACGACATTCGTTCTCCAGATAACGTTTAATTCGACTGATTATAAATTGGCTTCTACGCCGCGCTTCTAATCCCGTTAGCGCGTAAATTATATACTCTCCGAGAGTCGTGCGATTTTTCCTATTCGCCGACGGTCACGTGACGATGGCGAGGGGAAAAGTAGAAATCGTCACGTGATCGGGCCCGGCGAAAGGAAGATAAGGAGGCAAACGTTTCGGAAGAAGACAAATGTGGGTCTTTCGAATGACGGTGTCGACCAGCTCCTCCCGATACTTACGCTAATGAAAACGTCGATAAACTTCACCCCGATAGCGATGGTCCGATGCGACGGCGATTAATTAAAGCGAGAGTTTGGAAATTATACGTAAGAAGAGCGAGTCGAGTATCGATTCGACAATAGGAAGAGAAAAGAGGGGACGACGAATTTCCCGCAAACACTTGGAACTCCTCCAATTTAAATATCCGTGAAAGGAAGAAAGCGAGTTGGCCGGAGTGAAAAATTCGCAGAAGTAATAAAAGAGGAAAGAAACTCCAACGTTTTGTTAAAATGCCACTTTTTTCCCCGCATCCCGCATCCTATATATAAACGCAAAGACAAATGATACTGGTAATTCGAAAAAGCCTTCCCCCTATCGTTAACGACCCGGCTTCTATTTATATATAATTCCCGCATTTACCGTCTTAAATTGTTCCGTGGCGATAGCCGATGGCCGAGCTACTCTCGTAATCGCTCCATCCCCGTCGGAAACGAGGCGCGCGACGGAAAACAAAATAGAAAACGAGAAATGGGAACATGAATGGTTCGACTTCCTCGAAAGACGAATAAAATGTAGGAAGTCGACCGGCGAAGAAAATCGCCAAGACGTACCCGCCGCCGGGATAGAAATTCGCTAGCGATTGTCGCTCTCGCGCGTAGTTTCTCATCCGGTGGAGGAATATCTCGGCCTCTTCTCGCTTACACCGTCGTCCATCGTAGACGTCTTACACCCAATGATACGAAAGCTTATAGTAATAAAGATCGCTTAAGTTTATGTTTGTGTGTTACTCTATACGCGAGTTAACTCCGATTATAACTCAATAATACTACTCGATTATTCTCATTCGGCGCTCCTACACCTTTAACGAACAGTAAGTGATGGATCGTGACGTAACCTAAAAAATGTTATTTCGAGGGGACGGGCTGGAAAACATCCTTCTAACCCGCTTATTGTAGCAATCTAAACTCGGCGTGTAAAATCGCTAGGCGAGGATAACGCGGATGGCAGTCGATGCGAGGGAGCATTATTAACATTTGTTCTCGGTTATTTCCACCCACGCATACGTAATGTACAAACATACAGAATAACGTAAGCCCATCGATCGGCAGCGATCTTCCTGGATGTTGGCCAAGGGGTGGCACGTGACCGGCGATGCAGCTCGCGTCGATATTTCGAGCGGGGGGAAGAGTGGACTCTCGCTAATTGCGTCGTCGTTGTTTTCTTTCGAAAAAAACTCTCGCAAAATCCCACTTTTTCGTAATTAATCCTGGCGTGACGCCACTACTTTTGTTTTCCATCTCCCCGGATTATCTCTCCAGTCACGTGACGCGTAACTCTCGCGTGACCGCCAACGCGGCATCGTGACGCG
Source organism: Centruroides vittatus (assembly GCF_030686945.1). Taxonomy (NCBI): domain Eukaryota; kingdom Metazoa; phylum Arthropoda; class Arachnida; order Scorpiones; family Buthidae; genus Centruroides; species Centruroides vittatus. Next base: position 1,943,808 of record NW_027122699.1, read on the forward strand.
ATGGCAAACAGATAAGTTTCGTTTCTATTGTTACACGGGGAGGGGAAAACCCGTGCGCTTTTTTTCCTCTTCGACCTCCCACTTATTCGGGTCACGTGACGACCGTCCCCCCCCGAAAAAAACGGCCACGAGACCGTAAATCGAATGGGCTAAGTAAAGAAATCAACGGTGACAGACGGAATTCGATTTCGCATATTTCCGTCACGTGACGAAGCGTTTGGAAAACCGGACAGGCAAGAATTAAAAATAAAATAGAAATAAAAAAGAAAGAGAGAGAGAGAGCGAGTGAGAGAGAACGGCTCCTTTTCAAGTCGCAGGCTGAAAAGGAGTAGTAAAAGTTTTTTTGTTTATTTTCGGTTTGAATGGAAAAAGAATAGGTTCCCACACTACTCTCGTCATTGTCAAAAAATGGAAGCACTCGTGACGCGTCTGTCCTGTGTCAAGACTTGGCTTCCGTCACCTCCGTGTCTTTCCCACATTCGACGCCCAACGCCACGTGATAATTCGACTTCTGGTACAGACACGGGCGGTGGGTGGGGTGAAAGAATCGGAATGACGTGAGAGGCGAGTCATTCGGTAACGCGAGAAAGTTCGAAATTTCTTAATAACACACACTCTCTCTCGCTTTTGCGCAGTGTCGATTCTCTTTTCCACTCGCGCGAGCGTAACGTGAAAAAATCGCCGTGGCGCTGCGGTGCAAAACTGTCATTCGGCATCCTCCCTTCGCGTGTTTCGTCTTACGTAACCGAATCCGAGGAATTCGACTTCCTTTAAATAAAATGCATCGATGCGTCTCGTGTGTCGTATAGCGCTTCCAATCGTCTCCTAGGATTTGCAGGTTTTTTCTGGCGATATTCGAGACGTTACGTTTTCAATCACGCGATTTATTTACGGCTCGAGCTTAATGAAGTTTAACGCGTAACTCTAAAACTCGGCGTAATTAAAATACTTTCCGTTTGCCTGGCATTTTCTCGCCTAACCTTTTCTAAAATGTCGCCTAGATCCGCCATTTTAGCCAAATAAATCTGGCGTACGCGTTGGAGCGCCGCCGACGACGGAGAGCGCACCGAAACGGGCATTACGTCACGCGACGACGGAAAGGAAAATTGCCCGGGCCGGTCACGTGACGGGAATGGACGTTCACCCGCTTTCATCTGCGAGGAAGAGGCAACGAGTCGTCACGCGTGTCGGGTCACGCCGCGGCACTTCGTGATCGCGTCGAGTCCTTGGTAGAGTCGACCTATTGCCACGCAGGTGCGGCAACGAGATAAAGTTCAATCGTGGTTTACAAATAATCGTGAATACAGCCGAAGAGAGAAAATTCGTGAATCGATTATTTATAATTGGACACGTGATCGGAATTCGTCCCGGTCTCTCGACACTCCGGAAGACTTAATTCCGCGCGTATCGCCGATGCGATGTATCGACGTCACGCGATTCTAACGACGTTAACCATGCTAATTATTAATTAAAATTTACTAAGCCAAATACATCGTTTGTCGATGGCATCGATTAAACGTCCAGGCGCTACCACATGACTTCGACGACCCCCCGCCCAGTCTTAATTCGCCTAATACTATTTCTTTGCGGTTTAAATCGTAACTTAGAATTACGGCGAGGTCGATTTGGCGCGAGACGACCGTAAACCTTAAAGGCGGTTCCTGAGATTGTTTTTCTGCTTTTTTTGAAGCCGAATTCTCGTGGGATCAAGTCACATGACCGCGCCCTTCTAATTGGCAAAATGGGTATTAATCAGAGAAAGTAGCGGATACCTCGGCGTAACGACAGAGAGTGCAGACAAGAAGAGCGTGTAGCGACTAATGAACTAATGCAACCGAGCATGCCTAATGATGACAAATTGGAAGTCCGAAATAGAGATTGATGCTCTCCCCATTACTTTTCCGGAGGAATAAACTTGCTAATGACGTCATTTCCATAAATGGCCAACGGGATCCGGATTTAGAAACTCGGTCTCGCGAAATTTCCGCGCGCGTCGTTTCGGTGACCTCCATTCGGTCACGTGCCACTTCGTTCTTTAACCGGGTTACGGCCGAGACGACGGAATTTTACTTCGGTTTAATTACTTAAAGAAAACTGCAAACACAATTAACGAAATTGCGGCACGTGCGCCGCCCCGGAAAGTGTTTCTCGATCACGTGAGTGGCCTTCCCTCATTTCGTCAAAAAATAAAAAGAATTTTATTTACTGGAAGATAAACAGAATCACCTGTCTCTCCGCGGTCACGTTTCGCATTTGCTAGAGACGTCATCAATTTTCTCTTCTTATAATCTCTCGGTTAAATTATTAAACATTCGGCATGTGTTTACGGAAAGTGTGCAACGTCTGGCCATTCGCACATTCTACAATAAAATTTCCTCGGTGCGGGTATTAACGTCGTCATAATCACGTTATTTATTAACGTCGCGCGTGATATTCCCTCCAGGTTTTAATACAGATTTAACTTTCCCTGTTTTGCTACCCGAAAACTAAAATATCCTCTTATTTTCTTCGACTTTTTAAAAATTTACATGAGATTTAAAAACGGGCTAGTTATAGCTTCGTGAGGCCGGGCGAAATCCAATTAGGGGACAGCACGTATGGTTTTGACTTCGGACATTTTTCTTCGGGGGATTAACGATTGGTTTGGGGCCCTCTGTTATCGGGGGCCTCGGGCAACTGCCCTTTTTGCCCAACGCGCCACTGGATTTAAAACGTAAACCTCCCTAATTATAATTGGGAAGTGGTTCTTAACCGAAAGTTCTCGTGACCCAGAGAGGCGCGAGATATTTTTTAAATCGAATTTATTTTTTAAATTCGAGAGGTGTGGGCAGTGTAAAACGTTAATAACGCAGAGACGCGTTATCCTACGGGAAAAAGGGGCAATTTTCCGATCCTCTATCAACAGGGGCACCAAACCAAACTTTTTAAAGAAAATATTTCTCTAAAAAATTCCCTCGAAGAAAAATGTCTGAAGTCAACACTGTACTGTACTGTACGTGGCCCCCACTAACCTATAACGCGCTACTGAAGAACACCGGACCGAGGCGTTATTTCGTGTGTAATGGGAAATCCTACCGACCCGGGTCCACGAGCATCTCGTTGGAAACTGAACTAGAGTAAATATTCTAACTACAGTCAAGGATATCACCCGAATAATTCTACAAACCAGCAATTTGATCCGTTAGATAAACAATTAACATTCGAACTAAACGTATAGAAAATCGAAAATATGTCGAGAGGGATCGCTAGTTGGGATGTAATTTGAAAAAAGGTAGACCTATAAATTCCCACTGTCGTCCGTCCGTCTGTCCGTCTGTCTTTCCTTAATTTCGAGAACGGAGCTAGATAGACGAAAGAGAAGACCAGAAACGGAAACTTTAGGGGTAGGAGGCCCCGATTAACTATACACTTACTTCTGGTACAAACGGAAGCTTTCCCCGAAAGGTGTTAGATAGACAACCGGCACGACTCTATTGTTAAAAGAAAAGTACGACATACGGGGGCAAGCCACCACTAATTTGAGGTGGAGAGCATATATTTTAAGTTAAATAAATTAAAAATACGATTAAAATTGCAGCCACGTCACACTAAATATTTTCTTGTTTAATTATAAAATTTAAGCAGATAAATAAATAAATACAGTCAACTGCGGCTAGGTCGAAGCCTAATATACTTTAAATATTTATACGCCATCGTCTGATAAAAAACGGAAACCTTTTCCTCGGCGATTTTTCTTTCTTTAAACCAACTGCGACGTGATTTTTAAGTCGGCGAAAAAATCTTCTATGAATTTCAAATGAGACTTCTGTTTTTGATATCGAATCCCAAGGCTTAACTCCGAGGAAAAACAAGTTTTTGACAAGTAAATGCGCACTATACACGGCGTTAGGACTTATTAAATTTCTGCAAACCGAGCACTCGTCTACGCGGGATAACAAGGCGCGGGTAATTAATACAATACATTAATTATCGTTTTTGAAATTGCCAAACGTTACCGGAAACTTCGATATAACGATCGCGACGTAACTCCGACTCGTATATAAATGCCCGCATCTATTATCTAATTAAAACGAATTAGCTAATTTACTAATGAAAATAGATAGGCGTGGGAAACCGTTCGATTTATATCGGGGTTAACAAACCTTAAACATGGACAAATTGGTTATTTATTATAGCTTAAGTAATCCGTAACGTGCCAAATGACGTAAATTTAAAACCGAATTAATTATGATAATCTTCAGAGGACGAATGATTTTTTCTGGAGGTGCCACGAGAAGGGAATCAATCTGTTTACGTAACAGCTCGCTGTGTTACGTCAACAAATCGGATTTCAAATACAGACTAGAATTCTGTAATTTTCTACAAGAGGGCATATTTATGATTAATTCATTAAAAATGTAAACAGAACGTGCCCGAGAAATTATTTACTTTTAAGAAACTGCGTTCAAATCTAACTTAATTTAGTCGTAATACCGTCGACGAGCGTATATTCCGTCCGTCACGCACTCGAATTTAAATTCCGAAACTGGGAAAGAGAATTCCGTAGACGGAAATTATTCATTCGATCATATTTCGAGCTTACACAAACGAAAATTCAATGGAAATTTTCAAGTTCTAAGCCGTTACTTCTATTATCTACGTGTTACATCGATCGATTTCGTTCGTCGTTAATCTTTTACATTCGATTTTCGACGCCGATATTTGAATTTAAAATACTACATATACAAAAATCTACAGTAGAATCGTGGAGTGTGAAATAATTTAAAAAATAACCCGGCACGTAATTAGCAGTTACGATTCATTATGTGGGGAAAAAAACAATACGAGAAAATTTGCAATTAATTTCCACGTGACCACAATTTAAAAGCCATTAGCAGGAAGCGTATACGTCACGTGTTTAGTGTATCCACGGTTAATTCGACAGAAACATTTTAAAATTGACAGTAGAGTCACGTGACTCTCCGGCATATTCGAATTCGACGTCGGGGGCCGAGAAATGGCGCGGATTACCTCATCCGAAACGACACAAACCTCGACAAAAGACGGTTAACCGAAGCGGAAGAAAAATGGAAAAAATTAATTTACGCCGAGTTATTTTTAATCAAAATAAGAGAAGGCGAAATTTAATGGAGAAAATTAATACTTTCTCTACCCTGTAATGTTATTCTTTTTAATATAAACAGAAATTCTCTATTTAAATTATTATCCGGCACGTTCTACCATCATCTACTTACACTGCCTTTTACCTTTATTATACCGTAATAGGTAATAATCGAAGGCGAATTAATACGACTTCCGGCTCCAACACACATTTTTTCGGTGCAGAAGTGTTGTTTTTCAATTTTTTTTCCTTAAATTACCGATATTCAATCTAAACAATGTAAAAAAATGCACTTAATTTTCGTAACGAAACAGTAATACAGCATCGAACGTCATCGATACCGCGCATTCCATCACACTCCCGATAATCATAAATGAATTTTTTAAGGAAAAAAAATCCGAATTAAAATTAATAACTCCATCGACAAATCGTCGTTATCGATCGTGGCCACCTCCTAAATATTTTTCCAAGACAAAATATATATAAAACGTTAAAAAATCTCCTATATGACACATTTAATACCGACGCCCGCTAAGAGATGGCGTTAACGTCATCCGCACACCGAAGGCGATTTTTTAAGGGGGAGGAAAATTAAGAACGGAATAGAAAAATATTCGTTACGTAAATTGTAAATAATGGAAAATAATCACGCGTAATTCGCAACGAGGCGAGGAGCGTAAGTTTAAAGCATCCGGTATCGATTAGAGAAGAGGAGCGGGAGGATAGATGCGATCGAAAATCGATGATAAGTGTGGAAGGTGTTAAAAAATTAATTAAAGTTAGAAAGTAATACGTACCGGTAGCCAGTTTCTGCGTGTATTCGCCGTTCTCGACGATGTAATCCAAACCAAGTCGCGAATCCATAACCGCCCGGACGCAATTGACACATTCAATTTGAAGAAGAGCGTTGTGGAAATCCGTGGAGGCACACAAAGAACGCAAAGAATCGAGTAGAATGGCTAGACCATGGTGACGAAGGAAATCCCGTATCCATTCACCATCCGTACAATTCGATAACCACCGGCGGAGTGTGGTGTAGCGACGCACCGATGGCGTCCTTATTGCTGCCGCGCACTCCTCTGCTTCTAAAGACGAAGGCGGTCGATCGACGCTACTGTTCGTACAAGCCAACCTTATAAGGTCCGTCCAACCGCGGCCAGGATAGGGCCATGTCCGAACTTTCTTTCCTCCTCCCCTAACGTTAGGCTTAGCCTGGCAAACCGTGCCAGACATTTCCTATCCGATTCCCACTTCTAACGCCCTGAAAATATACAAAAAAATATTATTTTATTCGTAAAAATACATAGATTCTAATCGAATTTGCAATTCCTACGCATATTTAACTCCTACTTTCGTTTGTATCGTACATTAAGTTTAAGGGACAGGAAAAATGAAGATTCGAAAAAAATGACGCTTGGACGAGATTAAAGTCCGTCTGCTTAACGCGCGACGCGCGCGCGTTATAGTTATTATCGTCTGTTTTTTTTACTATTTTCTTTTTAATTATTCGCGTTTTTGGAATGGTAAAAATATTTTAAATATAAAATATTTTCGTTTTATGTACTTAATATATTTTTATACTTATAAATCGAATAATTAGGGCAATTAATATTTTAAACAAATTTGCGCGAGAGTATTTTGTTTTACGCGTAATCGCGCGCGCTTTTATTAATATTATCGTCTGTTTTTTTTCTCTTATTTTTAATTATTCGCGTTTTGGAGACGTATAAAATTTTTAAATATAAAAAAATGGTTTTATATACATTATTTTATTAAATAAATTTACGTTAGAAAAATATCAATGAAAGTAATGTTTGAAACGAGTTTGTGCTAAAGTATTTTGTTTTACACGTAATCGCACACGCGGTGATTAATATTATTCTTTGCTTTTTTTTCTATTTTTAAATTAGTCGCGTCGACGAGACAATATAAAAATTTTTAAATAAGCTACAAAATTACGTAAATTTATATTTATGACGCATTTTTATATTTAAAAAAATTTCCATTTTAAATAAATATTAAGGAGAATAATAAATTTTAAACGAAATGGCACGAGAGTAAATTTATTTTACTTACACTCGACGCGCGCGCAAGCAATTATCATTATTAGCGTTTTTTTTACTTTTATAAATTAATCGTATCAATAATTGTATTATTGTAAAAATATATAAATAAATAATATGTTTTTGCACTCGAAAAAATTTTTACGTTGAATAAATATCAATGCAATTATTTTTATAACAAAATAACGCTAGAATAGTTTGCTTTACGCGTCATCGCGCCTCCTATTATCGTTTGTTTTTTTTTAAATATGTATTTTTTTCTTTTATGTTAATCACGTCAGTGAGACTGTATAAATACTTTAAATATAAAATTACGTAATAATGCATTCTAAAAATTTCATTTTAGAAAGTTCGTATTTTAGTACGAATAATAAATTGCGAACGAAAGAACGCTCGCGCGTGAGAGAAAGTTCGTCTGCTTTTGTTTAATGCGCACGCACGCGATACGAAGTTCGTTTGCTTTCTCGAACGTTCCAGAACATCCGCCATTTTTTGTTTTTTAGAGTTAACGAATTGTTTCGTAAATCGTTTAATTTCGAGCGATATCACGAAAAGAAACGAGAGAATTTTGAACGATTTCAAGCGAAATTTATAAATATTTGTTGCCAAGTAAGTAAATTGTTTTAAAAATAAGTTTATTCACTTTCTCAACTCCGTCAATAAATTTCTATTATGACCTTTAATTTTCAACAAGGGGAGATTTTTATTACTCCATGATTATACGACGCGTATTTTAAAATTGATTTTAGTCAACCGTAAGATAAAAAGAAAGGAAACAAGATGTATAAAATTTTAATATCGTCACATAATTTAAAAAATAATATACAAACGAGAAAGATATAATCGAAAAATTCGTGCGATATAAATCTATAAAAAAGAAAGTAAGAAAAAATGCATGTACTTTCGTCTTTTTAAAGATTTGCAAACCGTTTGCACTTAAAAAGTGAGAGAAAACACATTTTTGTTTTTTTTTTACTGTTTCCTCCCTTTTAAAATGCACGGCTTGCAAACTATAGTGAGGGGTGGATTAAAACCTTCCGGGGACCCCTAGGCACAGAAGATGGGAGCCCCTGTATATAATTTTGTGACGCCATAAACTAATAGTGTATAATTGTACAGTACTAACAGAATGATTTATAAATTACGACACACGATTGCAACGGTAAAAATACCGTATTTTTTCCAAATTCGGGGCCTCCTAGGCGTGTGCCTGGTGGGCCTAGTGGGTAATCCGGCAGTGATAGTGAACGCACGCATTTAAATAAAACTGACCTTTTGAACTCGAAAGACAATACTTTTATCCACTTTTTTCTCTTTAAATACTTGTAAACATCGGACCATTTAAAAAAATTTACTGATCTTTTGTGCTTAAAAAAATATTTGAACTTAAAATATACCAAATGTTTGTACTTTAAAAAAAAAGAAAAAAAAATACATTTTATACATTTTTTTTCTTTTCTTAAGTACAAACGGTCTGTAAATTTTTATCGATTTTAAAATTTATGTCTTCCTTTCTTGCAATTTACAACCTTTCCGATTATAAAATTTTAAAATTCCGAGTCTGGCAACTCTTTTCTTGTTGCCGTATGAAGACGATAAGAAAACACGTAGTTATTTAATTCGATAATATAAATTTTCCTCTCAGTTACTCAGTTGTTATTTGAATAATCACTGCAGACATAAATAATAAATAAATTTAAACGTTTATGACCTCTGTAGCATCCGCATTTTTTTCGTCATCCAAAACAAGTTTGTTCCTCGTTTTAATTCTATTCATTTTCTTAATTCGACTATTTTAAAATTCAAATTGAATTTTATACTTTATTATTATTATAAAAATTATTTAATATTTTCTTATCGACTTGATTGTAAAGTTTGAATATTTTTGTTGTTTCCGTCGATCGATTTTTAATATTAAACACGGTTTTTATTTATATTTTGATCAAATATTAACTATTTAGGCAAAGATTACAGTTTCTGATTTATGGAGGCAAGGTCGCGTGATGATTAACGTTATTATGGGACGGGGTGTGCACGGTCGACTGCAGTAAAAAGAAGTGACATGGTCAATACACACTTCAACTTGTTTTATCTCCTTGGAGAGACCAGATACCCATTTAGAATGAGGCTGGATGAGTCTCTCAACTCATCTGAAAAGGTGTAAAACAGATTATTGAACCCATACTTCCAGCCGGGAGTCTGTCGCCGTCTCTGATGTAACCGCGCTGGCTTTTGACAGTTATAATTTAATTCCATTGGTTAATTTCAAATTTATAATACTTTGAACTTGATTGGTTAATGTTTTCTGACACGCTAATATATGATCTAATTATTGTATTTCTTAATGAAATTGTGATATTAACTTATCAAATTTTATTACGTTTATGGAATTTTAAATTTGCCTAAGAATTAATAAAAATTAAATTTTTAATTTATTATTTTCCTCGGGAAGTTTATTTATTATTTAAATTTAAAATCGAATTTTAAAAACATTCGTTAAATTTTAAATTATTTAAATTATAAACGTATCTTATATAATTAATAATACGCATGCATAATTTGTAATTGTTTACTGTTAATTCGATTTTATTTTTGTTTCCTTAATAAATTTGAAAGTTTATAATGAAGTTTAATTACGAGGTAGGATAGATAAAATTTAATTTTTTATATTATTAAAATTAAAAGGACCGGAAATGATTTTTATAAAAACTCAACTCTTTTCGAGGTCAATCTTAAATATAAAACTAAATAAATCTTTAAAGCATTAAAAAATTTGATTATTAAACATATTTACTGCATTTTTTATCAGATAAACTAGAAAATAATTGATTTGATTAGCTTAACAATTAAAAATTTTATTAATTTTTTTCATTTCTCGACTTTTATTTATTTTGCTTAATAATATAAAAGTTATTTTTAAATAAAAACTCGTAACAGCCGGGAAAGTTACGCAACTCGTTGCTGGATTTTTAAAATTTAAAAAACAAAATAATAAATAAAAACTTAAATGTTATATAAATTTTATTAACAACGTTCGATGATGATTAGAATTTATCTTATGTAAGTAATTACAAACTGCTAAAACTGATTTTAAACCGATATCGTGATGAAACGAGGAATAAAATTTAAATCAAATAAATTTAAAAAAAATTATTATTAGTTACATTTTTTGCTACGATAGATTGATGAGAAAGTTAATATGTTTTTACATTAGAAATTAACGTTTAAAAAAGTATATTTGGAGACGGTCCAACTGGATTTCAACAAATGTTGCTAATCTCCAAATTGTATTAAGAATTAAAACAATTATTAAAATTTAGGAAAAAGTAAATAAAGTAAATTCTTAGATTAACATAAACAAACTATATTAATAAGAATACGGCCGTCCGCTTGAATAATTAAATTCTTAGAATCATTATTTTAAAAAGATAATGATCATTGTTAATAATACATTTATACGAACTGTAACAGTTAAGAAAATGGAAAAATTCATTTCTTTTTCTTTAATTTTAAAAATTTAAATCAAGAGAAATTATATTCATTTATCTTGCAATTAATAAAATTGCTTTTAATTATTCTAAAATAATACAGTTTATAGTCTGTAAAAAGTTCGTCAAAACCCATATGTTTATCAATTTATCGTTATCTATCGTAGGTTTATTTTCATTTATATCTAATTTAAATTGGTATAAAAGGATTACGAAAGACGACAAGCTAAGATGAATAGCCTATGTTAAATTTAAATTTGAAATTTAATCAGGAATTATGATATTCATAAACAGCGAGTACATGTTATTCATTGCACGATGCAAATAAGCAATGAATAATATATATCCTTGTTTATAAATGTTTCTTTTCTTCGTAATAATACTTTTTCTCTCTTATTCTTTCATACTCTCCCGATGTAAAACATTGTTACCTCGTTAATCCGACGTTTCGAATGATTACTAAACCCACAAAACCGCATTTAGATGCCACTTTTGATTTATTTTAGTTTATTTTCACCTCATAAATTAATTACTTTTTTTAGTGGAAAGTACATTTAGCTGGATTTTGATTTTCTTTTTTAGAAAAGTAAACTGAATACTACTCGAGGCTCTATTTAATATAGAATTAAGCACTCTTTATCTCGTATTTTTCGTGTTTCCTCCTTTCGTAACAATTCGGCCAATCAATATCGCAAAAAATTTATATTTTCTGTTAGTTAAACACTTAAACCTACATTAAAATTATCGTAATATGAATTATATAATGCTATTGGGCTGCAATTTGCAAATTGTAACCTATACATTCCCACTGTCGTCCGTTGTCTTTCCTTAATCTCGAGAAAGAAGTTAGATAGATGAAATCCAAGATCAGATATGGAGACCTTAGGGTCAGAAAGACCCGATTAACTGTATAATTACTTCGTTGCAAACCAGAAATCATGTTATTTCACTTCAAAACTTTCCCCGAATGCAGTTAATAGATGACCGGCACGACTCTATTGTTAAAGGGAAAGTATGACGTACGGGGCAAGACAATACTAATTTAGGTGGAGAGCATATATTTTAAAATTAAATAAATTAAAAATTGCAGGCATTGTGACGACGTCATAATAAATAATTGCTCGTTTTTATTTATTTATTTACGGAAAGAGTTATTTAAAATTCTTTATATTCGTTGTTAGCAAAAAATGAATTTTTTAATTTGACAATTTATAAAAGTCTAGTTTTCTGCAACATATAAGATTTTATCTTTCTTAATATATAAAAAAAAAAATGTATAAAGATAGGTATCATTCGGGATGGCGGAAAACATATCGAAAGATCGATAAAATCTCAAGCCATAAATATATTTTTTTTAAAAAAACAAAATACACAGACTTAAAACACAAGTATACTCTTTCGCAAAATAGAATTTTTCGTTTTAAATTTAACATTTATAGTGATTTAAATATTTAACGGTGGACGTATTAAATTTATTTAAAATGTCGTTAATATAATACACGAGATGGAAAGTTACCATTTTATAACGAGATAAATAACCTTTGGTATATTAAAATTTGAAGAGTACCTTTTAATCCTTCTTAATGCGGAGAAATAAAAATTTCGAGTGTATAAAGGACACTTTAATTTCTCACCGCATAAAAAATATTTTTTATATCTTACAAAAAAGCAAAATGTTACCTTGTAGTTTAAATTATAGAGCAAGCAAGAAGTTTAAAAGTTTGATTTATTTTAATGCCTGCTAGCTTAGAGGTACGACAATAAAATTCTTAATTAATCCTATTATAGTAAGAGAGGAGTTATTTTCTCACGGCATTCTTCGTTTAAAAAAAAATAAATAAAATAATAATAATAAAAATAGCACCAGCGCTGCCAAGCAATAATTTAATCGAGAATACATCACCGAATTACGACTCTCGATATTTATGGACATCTCTCGGAATTTATTTTCCTCCGACGAATGCCCTTTATGTATTATCAATGGACGGCAATTTAATGTTCTTTTATATTATATTTTTAATTTAAACGATATAAAATAATACCTGCTATCATTTGGCGGAATGTTATTTAAAGGTTGTTTGATCGATTAGTTGTTTTTCTAGATGGAAAGTCTATAGACTACGATGACATAATTCTCCTTACACCTTCTAGCACGAAAAATACAGTAACCAGTTGCTTAACTTTCCCTGCAACATTTAAAATTTCTGTAGCGCCATCTGTTACGATATTTTATTATTAAAAACTGTTTATATTTTTAATTGTAATAATGTGGCAAAAAGCTTAATTTCTAGGGTAGGGACGGGTTTTATAAAAAATTGAAAATGGTGATAACCAGTAAAATCGTCAAGTTCGACCCTATTCGAGTTAGGACAAATCCCCATCCCGTCGACCTTTAACCACCAAAATTTAATAGCATCGATCCCCCTAATACACAAACTTCCCGGCAAAATTTTTAAAATTTTCAACAAAAAGCACGGGAATTATTAAGCTTCAAACAGGGTGGCACACACAAACATCGATACATACAGGAAAAAAAAACCCAATTTTTTTGCATTTCTCGAAGTTTCAAGCTCTTCTGAGTCCAAAAATGTAAAAATCTTAGGGGGATCATTTTTTGACCGATGGCCATACTTCCCTCTGTTATATATAACAGAGCCGGGACAGTAAAAATTATGATTTATGCCGAAAAATAACAGAATCAAAGGTTTAACTAAAACCGAATTAGATTTTTAATTTATAATGCAAATACAGGGACATTGCTGCAAACTAATAAATAATTACACACAAACATTATAGGATAATAACGTTAAGACAACAGTGGAGTGCGATGATAACAGCAAACGTAAACACTATGCGGTATATTGCCTATACAATTTATCGGTAATCCAAAATGTAATCTGGCAGATAAAACCCCAGTTAATCAGGTGGCGAAATAGATGAAGAATATACGACGATGATAGCACGGAACAAGATCTGCAGTAATTATGGAATTGTCATCCAACACACACTTATCAATAAAACTTAAGGGGTGAATGTATCGATTTTTAAATCTGCCATCTAGTGTGAGAAAATGGAAATGTTTAAACTGTTAAAAAATATATTTTCTCTTTCTTTGAATTCACTTTCCTTTGAAAAATTGATGCAATTACTTATTACCGCTTCAAATATTCTATTAATTATTTCTTTTTATCGAAAAACTCTGCGATTCTTTACATTATTCAAAATGGATTACTCTTTGGAAACATTTGTTAAATGTTTAATTAAAATTATTCGTATAATTTACCAGTTAATTATAATAAAGTTATTTTTCTGTAATTTTCGGGAAAGAATAGAAAATCTACTTGAAACAAATCGCAGACTACATATTTATCATTTTTAAGAGGAAAATTCGATTTTTAAAATAATTTTAAACGTGATTATTAAAGAAAATTAAACGGGTTTAACGTACTGATAAATATTTCTCCATTTAAATCGAAATACAGACGTTATGATATTTTTGATTCAACTTAAATAGACAAATAAATAAAGACAAATTTGTAAATATTTAAGACAAATAGACGAAACTCGTTTACTTAAATGATTCTCTCAGTATTTTCACTAATGAATAGTACTTCATTCATACGATTTAATCAGCAAGCGTACAGAATTTTTAAATAAATGAAGCATTTATACAGTCGGAAGGGGAGACAAGAGAATTATTGAGTATTCATTTGTGCGTAACAATCAACTATGGAAAATCCGATTATATCAATGTTTCCATTGATATCATCTACTAGGAAAAAGTATCTTCTAGCTAAAAAAAAAAAAAAAAAAAAAACCAGAAGGGCCAAATGGACATGACTAAATATTCTATTACTCCAGTAGAATAACCGATTTTGGAAAGAAGAGCGATTACCAAAAAGGAAAAAAGGAACATGCTTGAATAGTTAATATAACTGCTGTGTTGGAGTCCCATCAGCAGCAAGAGAGTAAGATTAGTTGAGGTTATTGAATCTGACTGAATATTTGATGATATTCGACTACTTTCTCACGGGGGACGTGCCATTTAAGTGGTTTATGTCAGTTTAAATTGATCACATTGTGTTCCGACATGATGGATACTAGCAAATTTTTTAAATCTTTTTTTAAAAGAGTGGTTTCTTCAAAAGAAAAAATCGTGCGCCATATTTTCAACTTATTTGTATGAATATTTAAAATAATATTACGTTATTTTTAATGTATGGGCCTACGACTTATTCGTCGCTTCTGTTTGACGTAGGAAAAATAGAAATATTAGTATACTTCGTGAAATAGTTTGTGTGTTTCGCTATATAAATTTTCGAAATAAATTATTCTTGTCATAAATGTAAGAGAATAATGACTCGAAATCTCTTTGGAGATTTGCCAAGATGTAGTTCTGTAGTACCATTTTTTTTCCTTTTTTTTCGTTTTAGAAATGCTAAGAAAGGCGATTTATAGTGTAAGCAATGAGCTATCGTCCTTACTGTATAACAAGCAAGTTGTAAGATTATTGTAATATTTTCTGTATTTTTATAGTTGACGAATAATTTATAACCGCTCATACTTTGTTATAGTAGTTAAGCCAACGATCAGTAGATGGAGAAAATACTTAATATAATTTTCTCCATATTAAATTATATTTTCTATCTATTATAAACATACTGAGTGCAATCGAAATTACATACAATAAAGATACATGTATCCTATACTGTATGCAGTTCTGTTCCGCACTCTATTCAAAGTAAATGCTTTAACTTGCGTTATATTAAATATACGTAATTATTTAACACATAAATATAAATTTACATTAGTTAACTTTAGTATCTTTACTGTAGAACGAACATCGAATTTCATTTATTTAATAATTTATATTCAAACATTTCAATTTTAGATTTTATACGATATACAGTAGTTTTTATTCATTCATCATTGTATAAAATTTATTGTGAAAAACTATCTCTATTGCAAAGCAATGCAATTATAAGATAATCACTAGCAATCTGTTTATCGATTATAATACAAAATGAATCAGCGACTGTTTTTTCCTGTACAAAGTTCTTTGTTTATATACAACGATAGCTTAGGACAGTAAACTACTTACATTCGTTTTTATCAAAGTGCTTATTATTACCGAATTATAAACAAGATGCTTTATAATGTTTTATTAAGAAAAATTTTTATTTATTTTAAACAATCAAAATAATAAATATTATAATTGAATTTATATACCACACTTAAATTGAATTTTAAATCGAATTTAAAATATATATTCGAAATATATTAATTTATTGCTACATAAATAAAAAGCATATATACTTTTTTTTTCTGCAAATAACTTGATGTTGAAAGAAGCGTGCGGAGAATTATTCATTTTTTCTTATATTTTAATTAATATTCTGTTAAATTTAATTCTTAATTAGTATTTGAAATTAAACGCATCGTTATGAAGTTTTATTTAGTTTACAAAAATTTAGATACTTATTAATTTTGTTTGTTCACGAATATCGGCATTTCACAATACTAAAATTATCTCATTAGATAGACACGATAGAAGAGTAATTTAAAAAGCGTAGATGACTAATGTTTATTACAACACTATTTTACCAAGTATATAAATTAGGTGTGCACTTCCATACGAACAGATGAATGAACTGTAGAGCACACACGAGACTGTTTTTGATACGTCGTTGATTTAATTGTTATCCGATAACGTTGTTTCTCGATTAACGCGAGGGATAAATATCGAAATATTGGATTACCAGTTGGGCTTTGAACTAAAAAATTCAAATTAAATAGAATTTCCGTCGTTTGTTCTTTCGGTATATCGAAGGAAAAAAATTATATGTATTACACAATTGAAACTTAATGGTGATCAAGAACAGAGATTACATATTATAACGGGTCAGATAGACAGAAAAAAAGGAATGAAATATTTAACCTTTAATACTTATATATATATATATAGTTTATAATAGTTGGTATTTTTATATTTCATCCGGAATATATAAAAACTTGCTTAAATATTTATGTATGTATTTCCAATTTATGCAATATATTGCGTTCAAAAACAGATACAGCGGTAATCGTATTAAATAAAACGGTAAGCGAGGGAAGAACTTAATAAATTTTTAATGCTTAATGTAAATATCAAATATATCCTATACTTACCTAAACAGAAAGCGAGCCGAAATGCAGATAACAAAGACTTGCATGTTCTACTAACATTGTCAAGACGGCAAAGGAAATGACAGACAAGTCTAGATAAAGTTGTGGATTTAGGTTGTATACGTGGGTGAATAGCGTACTTCGTTGACTAGTATCGGTAGGAATTTTTCTATGACCTGATATCGTTTCTCGGTTTTTTTTCCACCGAACTCAGTCACTTATCACTTTCTCGAAATATTCTAAAAGCTATTTTGAAAATTCTAATGCAGCAATTTCACATTTATACTATTTTTGTGTATAAATTAAGTCGGAATTTTGATTTTTTTAATTGAAAATTTAAATTCGCACAGAACGTGACGTAACGTTAAATAAAAATTACATTTAAGTATACTATTTGTAAGATTAATAAATAATTTTTACTTCCGAGTAATAATCTACGAATATCAAGTAGTAAAATTATAACGTGGAAAAAATTAATAATAAAAAATCCTAATGTTTTCAGAGTCCATACAAGGAAAGGATGTATTATAAACGGAAGTGAGTAATACTCGGGCCAGGGTTGAACATCCCCAGAATCAACATAGAGACCCAGTGACGTAGATAAAAACATCTTTGTCTTCTTACACAATGTCTACTATCTCCGTTCTTTAAGTGTCATTAGAGATTTTCTTTCTTTATCCGATATTCTACTTTACCAGCTAATCACTTATCTAATAACGTTAAAATTTTTTTCAAAAGAATTGTTTAAACCGTTAGTAAATTACGAATAAAGTAGTCCCAACGGAAAGATAATTTTTTTATAACTTTTGGAGAATTATCTTAATACTCCGATACTTTATCAGCCGAGAATTCTATATCACATTATTTATTAAAAGATTTATGTAAATTTTTTTTTCAAGAAGTTCAGTTAACAATAATATTAAGTTCTTAACAAAGCCCTAAAACACATATCCTAATACAGTGCCTATTAAATAATTAGCGTTATCACCAAATTACAATTCGCCATCAACGATAGCAGATGGAAAAATATAATCGCAGGCCGAATCCATAAATAGATGAACAGTAACTTACGTTGTTAAAAATTAAAATTACGCTCATTGCCAAGCTTCGATAGCTAATAAAATATTTAAAATATACACTACTTACTGGTAAAGAAAACTTGGTGATTTCCATTTTATGGCAAACGGCCGACAATCATTTAAGTGAGTTGTAACCGCGAATGTGAGAAATCGGCCTATATCTAGACTTATAGAGGGAGCGAGTGGGAGAAAAAACAGAGGAACCGAGTACAGTGCATTCATAAATAAGAAAGGGAGAAGGTTTCTCAGTTAGCCACGTTTATATCACTTTGTAATTGCTTTAAAAAATACGGCTAGTAAACGTCTAGGTATTGTAAAATACATTTTATCTCGAATAACCGCCCAAATTTGTCGAAATTAACGAAATAAAATATAATTTATTTTATTTCTTCGTTTTAAAGTTTACATGATGTTTGTTAGTCGTTGTTAATAATATTAAAGGCGTTAAAATTTAAAAAATATATATATATTACGTCTGATTGTACATCAGATAAAGTTCTGGAGGAATAAATGGTAAATATAGTAGGCGAGGACAGACGAGCAACATCCCGGGCGCCGAATTGACAAAAAAATAAAAAATAAAAAAAATATGAAAGTCTGCGTTTGTCTTCGTATCTAAGAAAAATGACAAACGAAAAAATATCCCTTACACTTTTACTAAGATATTTTATTATACCAATGTCATTACTTTTAAATCTTTATAGCATTTATATAATATTAGAAATAATTTTTATAACGTAAGAATACGATTAGTGTATTAAAGAACAGATCCGGATGCGTATTCCATTTGTAGAATCCAATATATTATTTAGTATTAAGTCGATAGAGATAAGAGCACGTTGTCCAAATTGTAAATTACTGGTTTTAGGCAGTAAATGCGTGGGTCGTCGTAAAGCCGTTTGCTGCGGCAACCTGGATTGCCATAACAAAGCCCATTCAGGGGATACTTAATGTATTCGGGGAAAAGGCGGTCTTTCGGTACCATTGGATGCATCCAGACCAATATACACTCCTTGAAGCTTAATAACTCCCGCGCTTTTTGTCGAAAATTTCTGAAATTTTGCAGAGAGATTTGTGTATTATGGAGATCGATGCTGTTAAAGTTTGGTGATGAAAGGTCGAGGGGGTGGGAAGATAAAGTGGAAGTACACATTGCTATTTTGTAAATTACAAACGCCAAAACGAATTTCGTGAGAAAGTATTTACATGTCTACAACTTCGCTTCCAACGGTATATAAATTTCCTTCATGCGAAATATCGCCGTCGAAATAATTTAATCGTTCGTACCAAACTACTGTACGTCGACTATCAATTGGCACATGTAAAAGAAGCAAAATTCTGGCAGATATTTATCATCCGGATTATATAACGTTCCGTCTATTAATCAATCTTATAATAAAATTATTAATGGAGAGTTCAGTAGACAGAGACAGCAAATTCATTTTTAATAAAAGAAATCATTACATTCAAAAATTTTATATTGAATTAGCTTTGGAAATTTAAGCGGTTTTTAATTTCGGATTCCGTAGACAAAATTAAATTTTAATTTTCGGCCGGAAATTAATCCGCATTAAATCTACGTATTGGAAGGAAAATAAATTATAATAAATACGAAAGGGGGAATTTATATTTAGAACATTAGGACTTAAACGTCAGAATTAACCGCGATGCACGGGTGTTTATTAATATTTACGGCAAGAAGCTTCGAGCAAATTCGTAATAACTTATTTAAGACCGGGATTTAATATAATGCATTTACTAAGTAACGGATATTTTTACTTTTATCGCTACGTACCAATTCTCTTTTTCGTGAATAAATATAAATTATATTAATATTTTTATAAATATTTGGTTTAAATCCGTTTTTTTTCTCACGTAGTGAGGATTTTGTATAGAAAAGATATTTTAAAATGAATTTTTAACGATGTTTTCGTACAGTAATTAATTTTATTTTATGTAAGAAATGTCGTTACTGTTTTAAACGATTATAAAGCTATTATTTTTAAATTTATATACATTTTATAATAGAATCGAGCCTCTCATCTTTGATTTGTAAAATAGATTAACGATTGCTGCAAAATGGCTTTTTTCGGTCAAATATCGGTATGACATGTTAATATTAACCGAGAATTTTACATCATCGGTACTAAAGTTTGAAATGTAACTAAAATAATTTACTTCTGTACGATATTTCTAAACGTATTCAATGGATCTGGGATATGTGAATGGAAGGAAACATCAATGATACGACCGGATGGCCGAGGCGTCGGTCTGTCGCTTCGGAACCCGGGTTCGAGTTCGAGTCGGAACCTCAGAAATTTTCGTGCGGTTTGACCCAGATAATTCGGGATCATTTCCTGTCCGAGAGCCAAGGCAACGAATGCGGTCGAAGGATTCGATAAAAATCCTTCGTAGTGTCCGAAAGGAGTTAAAAAAAAAAAAAAAAAAAAAAAAAATTAAACTTGATACAATAACTGAAGCCCGACAGAAGAGAATAACGAACGTTGAGCGAATATAAGAAATTTCTTCTTTCACTCCTTACAAAAGTAAAAGAATATTTATTAATTGCAATTCTTTTCTTCCAACAGGAGAAAATATCGATTTTATTATTTAAATAATTGTATGAAAAATATTTATCGCTATTAACGCGGCATCTTTTCTTCGATAAAAATCACCAGTGGCCGAAAAAGTTAGGGAAAATGTATTTTAACTCACAATTTAATTTCTGTGGATAAACGAAGACGTTTCAAAGCAAAATAGTTTGCTTTGTCAACGATTTTTATTTTTTAAAACTTTTCTCTCGACATTTATGCAATAATTATTATTAATTATTTTGTTCCATACGTTTTAAGTCGAATATAAAAATTTACCTACTTTACGATCGCTAACCAGGTCTTAATGATAGAGTTAAAACGCTAAAAGCCCGGGCCCTAATTGTTAAATACCGAAAATTTCCACAACTTACCGCCACGAGAATACTAATACCGACAGGTGGAAATTTCGTTCACGTAGCCTAGTTAAAACTTTCCTTTCCGGAGATTCGGGACGATAAGTAATTTATATCCACAATTTTTAACAAAATAAAATTCCTTTTGTTTCGCCGAACAAAAGAAATATTATGTTTAAAGGATAACACTCGTGTTTGAGGAATTTAAACATAAAAATTTTATTCCGTTTAACGTTAATAGTTTAATATAAGACCCGACTATATTATTAACAATAGAATATAAATCTTTATGTTTTTAATTTTTACTTTCCCGGCTATTGTATATAACAGGAAAGTACGGCCATCGGTCAAAAATTTAGCCCTCCCCGAAGATTTTTACACGTTTGGACTCAGATTTTGAAATGTCGAGAAATGCAAAAAAATTCGATGATTTTTCCTGTATGTATGGATGTTTATATGGGGGGAGCGATTTTTCATCCACTTTGAAGCTTAATAACTGTAAAATTTTCGAAATTTGGCGGGAGGTTTGCGTATTAGGGGCTCAATGCTACTAAATTTTGGAGACTAAAGGTGAAGGGCAGGCACCAGGATGGGGAAATACAGGGGGGGTGACGTTTCCTATCTCGAATGTGGTCGGACTTATCGTCGTTATTCGCATTTACAATTTTTTTTAATAAAATCACTACCCTCGAAATTAAGCTTTTTGTCAGTTTATAATAATTAATAATATAAGAAGTTTATAAAATAAAATCTCGTAATACGGGTTTACGTAACTCGTTGATGGATTTTTTAAAATATAATACCGTGGCGATTGGAAGTTAACATAAAAACTTTATATAGGAAAGGATACTAAAGTTTAATATAATAACCGTTCAATAAAATAATGCTATAAATCTACAAACTTAAATCGAATGTGTAGAAGAAACGTCCAATATAAGTCACAAACAAATTTTTATTTTTCGTATAATGGAATATATAATAATAAATGCCTCGACGTCATCGTGCTATAAGATTCTTTCGCGCCTCGTTAATAATTCAGCAAAACGGGATACGGTTTTAGTGGGTAAAATAAAAGCATTTTATACACCGAAAGCGACTAATGTTACAATTCCAGCTATAAAGCGTATCGCCTTTCATTACAAGACCCGAAGGGGGTGGAAGAAAAAGCAATTTTGTTTTATGAAATTTAATGGCACAATTACAAAAAGAAAAAAAAAATTACATCGAAATTATTCGGATAAATTAAGCTATTTTAACTTATTACGCTATATAATTGCATTGATCCCTCGTGTGCTTTAAACTAAATTAGTGTTTAATTCACTTAGAAAATTGCCACGAATTTCGCTCGAATTAAAAAGTTTTTATATTTTTAGTTGCTAAAATTAAAATAACCGTACGAGATATTTTTTGTATTTTTTTTAAAAATTATTATTTTATTCTTTCGGGCATTGGATTAGAGAATATTTTATATTTTGGATGGCATCCAGCTTTCATACGCCATTTACGACTTGGGGAATTTCGAAGTGGGTAATATATCAATCGAGTATCGTCCTTTCTGCTTTGTTAACCGATTAAAAAATAGTAACCGGTTAAACGAATGCCAGTTTGATTATAATGCGCAAGAAAGAATCGGAAAGAAGTACTAGAAAAGTGGCGCGGCCGAATTATTAAGTGAAAGCAAGAAAAGAATAATAATAAAAAATAAATAAAAGAAACACAAAGTAGGTCAGCGAGTGTCTCAATGGGGTCTTTATCCCCATCGCAGACTTATCTGGCTCGTCGACCGCACCGTTATTCTGTGTTGGCATAATGTAGAATTTTTCTCTTATTCCTTAGAAACGCGGCATTAATTCCCGTCGAAAATTTAAACTCTACAAGCGGCATAAAATTAAAACTTAGACATTAAAAATTAAAATTTTTAAAAGCATTTATGTTAATTGAGAGATAAACTACGGTGAAACGGGATCTAGAAAAATAACTTAGACTTAATAGAATCGCTAATAATACGTAAACGTAGTTTTAAAACTTTCTCGTATATCCCATTTGCTATTTATTAATTATTAAACATTTGGAAACAAAGCGCAATAAATTATTTATAAATGTAACAATAATTAATTTTAACGGAATTTTCAAATAAATCTCGCTACGTAATCCATATCGTAAAAGCTCTCGGCTAATAAGGATCTTAATAATTAATAACGACGCGACGAACTCGGAAATTTGACCCAAAGTTGCTACCAAACCTCATACTTAACAAAATGTATAGGCCTAGATGATAATTCTATTTTTAATATTTAACTTTACAAATATCATTTATTTATAGAGGACACCGTTCCCGCGCGGATATTTTTTTGGTTTACAATCATTTGTTGCGAATTGAGGTTATAGGGAACAAATTAAATTATACACTGCCAGGGCACCGTCCATTACCAAACTTTAGAACTATCATTCTCGTATGGATACAGAAATAAAGAATACTCGGGAATCAAAGGAATACACTCGCCCGACGAAATTTCGAAATCCACTGTTCACTTAAAAGCATAAACTACACACGCTAACAGTGAACTGTTTTAATATTGGCCGGAATTGGCATAACCGTCAAAAGAGATATTAAGTAAAAAGGTCGACGACATTGTATAAAAGTTGAAGAAACTTCAAGTTTTGGTGATGGCAGCTTGGCAGATACGTCATTTGCGTCGTGATTGTAAACATAGGTGTCCTTGCGAAGTACGTGACAACAAGTTCATCAGACGCAGACTCATCCTGTATTTCTATTCGGTCAATATTTTGGTAATGACATTTTGAAGTTCACTGCCCATTTAGAAAACTTATCAATGACGTAAATATATCTCATAATAATGATTAATTTTTAAGAGATTCGATGCCGATGGAAGTCCGTTGCAACGTAAAATCATTCCGTTAATGGAAGCGTTGGCTAGTGGAACGCAATGTATTGTAGGTTGTGCATTTTTTGCCGCGTGACGTTGTCGGTAACGGGGACCTACATCCATTCCACTAGACATATTTCAACTAGAATGCTGCAAAACACGTGACCGAGAATTGTACAAGCGTCATCGGAAAAAGTTTAACGAGACCCCCGAAATTTTTTTACCGCTTCCTACGCCATCACGGTCTTTCCGAAGTTCGTACCTCAGATTCGGTACGTGGGTGCCATTTGTCAATAAACTCGGGAGATAGGGCGTCGCGAAATTTAACTTGTCCACACGTGGAACGGTCTCCTCTATATATGTATATCCGAAACATCTCCTCTCACGTAATTGTATCTGTAATTCTGTAAATTTATGTAAAATTTGCATTAGGAAAATGGAAAATGTCTAGTCACTTAAAATACGCCTTGCATCGTCGTGCGCCGCGTGGATACTTTCCACAACGTATGTAATATCCAATATAATAATTATACTCTTTATTACACGCACGAGAATTATTTTTTTATGAAGAATTATTAAAATTTCAATTGTTTTCGAAGACTCGTATTTACCAAAATCCCTTAAATTTAAGTAAATATACTTGTAGCCACTTTAAAAAAATACCGTGTCATATAAACTTCAATATATCGGAGTCTTATCGAATTTCCCCTATATTCCTCTATATATATGGATACGCGAAATATAAAATATATATAGGACATATATCTAAAAAATTTAAAGAAGTAAACAATTTAAAAGGTACTATTTTCTATCAAGAAAATTGAAAAGATACAATTGTTTTCTACTCATCCTTTTCCCCCCTTTGAGAATTACTTTCATTTTTAAGTGCTCTTTCGACGGAAGAAACAGAGCATTAGATGAAAACACTACAAAAAAGCAACGATTTATAGATACAAAAGGCAATTTAACAATATTTTAAATTGTCTCTTCTCTCTGCAAACGGACGGTAGGACGAGAGTAACAGAAATTTAAATTTAAATTATACGAATAAGTAAAAATAATCGACGGAGAAACACCCGAGTCCCAATTGATTTGATATTACATTTGTTAAAGGAAATTTAGAGCCGACGTTGGAAACTAATTTTTAATTTATTATAATTTTGACATAAATAAAATTTCGAATGACAACGTATAAAATATAATTTAAAACATTTTTTCCATTGTCTAAAATCGCTATTATTTCGTCGTATTTTTTGACAAAAATAAAGAACATTTTAGATATTTTTTTTACCATCGACGTGTCGAAATATTATTTTCGACGTTGGATTTTTTCCGAGGCTAAAGATTTATTATAAGGACTATTTATATAAATTTTAGAAAAGTGGAAGAAAGACGACAAAAAATGAATTCGAATAGTAACTTATTAAAAGGAAACGGAGCGAAAAACATCAAAATTATTCACGAGATACATCATAACTAATTTTAAAACTTATTAAATTTTAATGCATGGTGCATTTTAGAAATTCAGATATAAAAAAGTTTCCTTTGTAATTAGCTCTTTGGATGTTATGTGATTTTTTCGGAATGAATATTTGATAAAATTTAATATTTCTTCACGAAGAATATCATTAAAGTAAT
The DNA here is from genome assembly GCF_030686945.1 of Centruroides vittatus. Classification (NCBI taxonomy): domain Eukaryota; kingdom Metazoa; phylum Arthropoda; class Arachnida; order Scorpiones; family Buthidae; genus Centruroides; species Centruroides vittatus. Next base: position 1,969,177 of record NW_027122699.1, read on the forward strand.
TTTAAATATTAATTAGATTATTTTTTATAAAATCATAAACACGTATTTATAATTAAAATAAAATTAAACCGTGTGCGAGTAATTTTAATATTTATAAGTAATTTTGAATTACAGATTTATTTAATATATAATTTTTAATTAGTAGGCTTAATGTCAGTCGACAATTTTGATGAAATGAAAATAAATACAAGCACACAACACAATCAAATTTAAACACAAATACGAAAACAAATGGCCCATATAGTTAAACACACAAACACAAATGTATTGAAACAAACAAACACGAATACAATACATCTAAACACACGAACACAATACATGTAAATACACGAACACAAATATATTTAAAGAAACAAACTCGAACAGAAATACATTTCAGCACACACCCACGTACTGTACAAAAACGCTACTTCCGCCATCTGTCGAAATCGATAGAAACTAAACACGATAACAGAAAAATGCTTTTATAGATGAAATCGCTGCAAGTTCCAACATCGATTAACGAAAAACAATCGCCGCGGCCGCACGTACGCACGTATTTAAATAAGCCTTGAAGTTTGATCCATATGACGCCAACGAAAGGCAGCCGAAGGCGTTTACGGGTAAAATGCCACCGACACGAACAAACGGAATACGAATAAAGTCGTAAAGACCAATCGAAAACACAAATTCGTATATTTAAACTTTTTTATACCCAAAATTAGAACGATGTTTGCGACTAGAATCTTAAGTGCAAATTCGAAACTGGCTTATAAATAATACTTACTCTCGTTAGGATTTTACAGCAGGAAAGTTTAACTCGTAACACCCGAGAGCATTCTCAAATATAGATAATAGAAAGAATTGTAAAGGAAGCGATAGAGAACGTGGAAACTTTGAACCGCATTATCTTTGAATTACCGCGATTACCTTTCAATATTATAAATTCCTGATAATTTATGAAATACCGGACTTTGCCAGTTATCAACGTATAGAATTTCTTCTTAATTTACTCTAGAAAGAATATATTTAAATACGAAATTATCATCTATACCGACGATTACAATTAGTGCGGTCGGCGAAACGTTAAATGAAATTATACGATAATCTCGAAAACCGAGTGTAAAATTTCTGCAATTACTTTTAAGCGTGCATATTGTATATTTTAACATTGTAAATGCAAAGAGGCAAAGTCTTCCAGGTTCACAGAAGGTTGCAAAATTATTTTCGCTTATAACGTCCGTTTTACAAAATATGTTTATTCCATTTAGTCATTAAATACAACAGACGTTGTTACTTAGGCAATTTATGCAAATTAAATAGAATAATTCTGAAAACTTATCCGAATTTTAACGTTAGAGTTTATAACCGGGGCATCCGCAGGGGGAAGCCGAGAAGGGGTGTTGCCCCTGCCGAAATTTTCTTTATACACTATTGTTTAGGCCGCGGTTGTGTGTCCGCGGATACCGCGTAAAACGAAATTCCGCGTAAATTCGTGTTCCGCCAAAGTAGTGCCGGATGATTGCCTAGACGCTTATTCAGCCATTTTCAATTAACAGAAAAACGTTAAAATGTATTTTAAAAGTTCTACCTATGTTTTATTCTATACTGCACATTGAATTTCTTAATAAAAATAGTCAGCGAGCCGTTAGTAAGGATTATTAGTCGGAACTACCTCTGTACATCCAATGGATTAGCCAAACTATTCTCCATCTGCGATAACACGAATCTCATCAATTTCGCGTAAAAAACGAGACCGTCCTATAATTTTTTCACTTTCTTGCTTTTATTTTTCATGCGTGTTTATTAATTGCCTCTCACGAAGACAGCCGAAAATACTATAAGTAGGTGGTTTTCGACCCAGGTGCTGCGAAATATATTGCCGTGCAGCGTCGAAACACTACTCGTACGGTATTACTGCAAGTAAGATAAGCGCAATAACACTTCGGTACATTGATAATGAAGGGGTTCTAGAAAAAAAATTACCGAGTTAGGAGCGATGCAAGAAAAAACATCCAGCAACGAGTTGCTTAACTTTTCCGGCAACATTTGGTGACGCCGTCAATTATATTTTAGTAAAAACTATTTTAAACTATTATAAAATGGCAAAAAGCTTAATTTTGAGGGTAGAGATGGGTTTTATAAAAAATAGTAAATGCTAATAACTCGTAAAATTGTCATTAACTCCAATCCTACTCGAGATACCGACCCCCTTTATCTCTCCATCCCCTTGACTTTTAATTACCAAAATTTAATAGCATCGATCCCCCTAATACACAAACCTACCTGCAAAATTTCAGAAAATTTCGACAAAAAGCACGGGAGTTAATAAGCTCCAAACAGGGCGAATAAAATCGTACCCGACACACAGCAACATCCATACAGAAAAAACCCCCGAATTTTTGTCGCATTTCTACACGTCCCGAGTCCAAAAATGTAAAAATCTCGAGGGTCATTTTATGACCGATGGCAATACTTTCCCTCTGTTATATATAACTTGGAGAGTAAAAAAGGGAAAAAGAGTCTATTTGCCAGTTCTTAGGGTATTGAATTTGGACGCCATATACATGTATTTAGCAAAAGGTTTTGAGTCGGCCGCCGGCCCACTTACACCCCAAACCCGCCGACCTAAACCATTTTTTACAGAGGTTACAATTTATTAAGATATTGCGAGTCATAAGTCAAACGAAATCCAGCGACGAGTTTAATAACTTTCCCGACTATTACGAGATTTCATTTAAAAAATAACTTTAATATTTCTAATTACGATGTAATAAAATTGTGTATGGCGCCATCTGTTACGAGATTTTGTTATAAAAATATTTTAATATTTTTAATTAATATAAAGAACTTAATTTCGAGGGTAGAGAGGAGTTTTATAAAAAAAAAAGTGTAAATGTTAATGACGAATAAAATCTTCATTAAGTCCGACTCTGCTGGAGATACACATGACCCCTATTATCTCTCCACCCTCTCGACCGTTAACCACCAAAATTTAATACCATCAATTCTCCTCACATGCAAGCCACTAGGCCAAATTTCGTTACTTAATCTTTACTCATGCCGAGATATTAAGCGAAATACACACGTACCTACACATCCATGGAATTTTTTGCCCTTTGACATTTTTTCGGTTCAGGAAGTCTCAAAACGTGGAGATTTTCAAAAAAGCTCGGAGGGTCAAATTTGACACGATTCCAATACTTTCTTTTGTTATGTATACATAACAGCCTGGAAATTAAAAATTACCGAGTTAGGGGTGCTTGTACTAGAAAAAAGGCGAAAACACTGGTATATGTAACACGAAATCGTCTTATACCAGTGGTTTACGGAAGACAATTTTAGCGAATCGGTCCGTTAATTGATCTAAATCCTACATTTTTTGTCCCCAAGACAAAATCTTTCGTCCGCAAGCCAGCGTAAAATTTATTATATCAATAAAACTTACTAAGATAGAAGTTATATTTCACGTCAACTCGTTCGATTTTCCGATTTTAATTGATAAAAGTCCCTTATTAATCTCGAGCGGAGAAATTGTAAAGTCGAAACGTCTTTTGTCATTAAGTATTCTTACATAATTAACCAAACATTAATTAGATCGGATGGCGAAAAATAACGATACGCTAGTCTTATTTAAATAAATTAGACGAAAAATTAGTTAAAGAAGAGCGATTTCGGTACGAAACCAACGGATATATTAATATTAATTACGGTATATAAAACGTGTCGTTTATTCAAATTACACCAAAGAGAAAACAGAACTTTCGCACGGAAACAAACACGCGCGTCAATAAACAATAAAATTTTAAATAATGGAATGAATGAATGCATAACATATTTTTTAAGCAATGAAGTCGGGCGGATAATAAACAGCGCTCCTTTCTTCTTTTTATCGATATCAAATATTACACAAAAGATAAAATCGATCTGGAATTTCCCCGTTCCCCTCGTAGTTAGGAGCGCAGAAATTTTAAAAGATGTAATCGTCCCCGCTGAAACGAAGATCCGACGTCCTTCCAACGAGAGATCGATTACGACAAATGACGAAAGGAGATAACTCGCTACGTCATAAAATATCGATTGGTACCGGCTACTTTCCATAATTGAGAATCCAAATTAGCGTAGGCCTACGTATCGATATACGAAATTTCCGCTTTTCCATTCTTATCGTCGTCAAAAATATTTATTTATTCCCGTCGTTAATTGCCGAAATATATACGAAAGATGTGGCCTTCTGAGTAGTGTTTTAGAACAACAGTAAGTTGGCCGTCTTCGAAAGCCATTTATATTACGGAGAAACGAGAGTAATCTTCAGATTGTCGTACGGTCCGTTAGAAAAATTGAGATTGTCAAAGATTGATATTGACATTGTTGATGGATGAGCAAAAAACACGGGGCACGATGTGTTTACTTCTGCAGAGAAATATGCCAACTATCTATTGTTATAATTCTTCTCCGTTGATTCCGTTATAACATTCGAATTAATCTTCCCTTACTAGCGGTTAAAAAACAGATAGATTTATTTTTGTCAGTCGACCAGATTTAATATCTAATCATCTTTTCAAACTACGAAGAAGATTCGTAATATAACTATCTTCCAGTGTAGAATTATATAAATTTTTTTCATGTATTTTCGTAAAGAACAAAGTTAATTCGCCGGAAAATTAGTTTTAAAATATACGAAAGTGAAAATTGCTATAAATTCACAATGCCGATTGTTTACGCGATTGTATATTGTATAACTTTGTGTTTTTTTTTTTAAATTATTTTTGATAACAGCAGTAAGTGAAATGAGGTAATGAAAGACGAGTTTAGAACCGGTGGTTTTGGTAATGTTACGAGTCTTTCCGTAATGTATTCGAACGATTTTCAAAGGAAGGGTGAAAGTTATTAACATAATTCTATCGTTTTCACAAAAATATAAGTTTAATGGTCAAAAATGCATGCGCGCACACTGTATTTACCGTGTATACACGTGCCCACGTATAGGACGACAATACAATTCGACAGCATTACGCATTTATAGTTACGAAAATTTTATCGAATCTGCCACGCATTACGTAACGTTACAAACTCGTAACTGTATACGGCGCGTATTTTCTCCGCGTGAGTTATTTTCAAATACGTTTAACGAAATAAAATACCGAGCATTAATAATAATAGACGAATGCTAAATACGATTAACGATTAACACAATCGACGTCTAAGGTCAACAATGGTAAAACTTATTTTCCAACAATATGGCGTATTACGTAGCACGATTTCGCGCTACGTTGCACGCAGATGAAATGGGAAACACGCACATATCTTACTGTTTATAGTATTATGTATAAGTTTCTTCTACTTTTGTGATAATTATAAGGTGTTTTCGAATATAATGCAAACTCGTTCTGACTCGATTTTGTTACATTTGCACCAGGTAACGGGCTCTGACTGGCAAATGCCATCTAAAGTTACGCGTTTATAAAGTCCAATAAATGTATCTCTAATAAATAAATAAAACTCTAATAGCTTCTTTCGAATACGATACGTCGCACTGTAACGAATAATACAAATTTACAATTAAGTAAAAATTCTTCGTTCTCCCGATTCTAAAAAGAAATAATTACCGAAAAAACAAAGATTTTCTAACGTAATTTGCACAGACCACGCAGAGGGATATTTACTTACGTTTTATCTAAGTAATTACTGGAGTAATAAATTTCGATTTAATTCTTAATAAAATAAGGAAATATCTCGCAGAATTTAGAAAGTTTTCGATAGAACGAGACCGGGTCAAAGGTTTCGAATAACGACAGAATTTTGTCGTTACACGCGTGGCGAAAAGACGCATCGATAAGCGCCTTTCGGCATTACAGTTTCGGTAACCACGCACGGAATAAAACGAAAATTATTTTACAGAAATTTGGCCAACGAAAACTGCAAGGAAAAGATAAATGCCACGAATTAATTTCGAACATATTTCATTAAATATACGGGGAAATATTCTACAGTCAAAAACCAGCTCAAAATCCTCTGCAAACAGATTTTTTCCAAAATACACTGGGTTTAAGGGATGGATCTGGCATGCCGAAAGTCAAGTCGGTTTGGTTTGAGAAAAATATGGCGACGTCTATCTTCCCGTTTAGTGGGAAATTGGTCCCCATTTAGATGTTAGACGCGCGAAGAAAACCCGGAAAAATCCACGTGGCCGGACCCCAACCGGCCATCCACAACCGGCATTCGGTAGTTTTGTTCGTTTTCCAGCGACCGAACTTTTCATTTCATACACGGAAAATTGCGTTTTGATTACGGTCCACACTACACGGCGTGCACCAGCTCTGCAATTATGTATATTCGTCGGCGGAGGACATTTTCGGCAGTTCTAAAGCTTAGTTCACACTGAGCGAATAGCGAAAGCGAATGAGAAAAGCGAAAAACGCGTTTTATTCGCTTAGCGAAATTGACCCATACGACCAAAAGCGAAAAGCGATTGCGTATTTTAAGGAGCCAATCATTTGCAAGCGAGAGAAAACGTCATCTCGAAAAATAAAATGGCCGCTTCCGATATTCCGTCGTTAACCACGTTTGTTTATTTATCAAGAAAGAAAGATACGTCAGACAGAAAACAATGCTGGGTGAGAGAAATATTAAAAATCCGTAATTACAACATTTACGCTATTGCGTGAGAAAGTTTCTGTAGCCGTCTTGAAAACAGCACGAACCACGTGACAACTAGCGAGAATACGATTGGTGACGAAATTTTTTCGCTAGCGAAACAGTTCAACAGTTCCGAACTTCGAAGCGATTCGCGAAATGGTAAAATTCGCCGGAAACGACGTCCTGTCTGACCTGTTATTCGCTCTGTTTTTCGCTTTCGCCAGCGAATCGCGCTCAGTGTGAACTAAGCGTAACTGGCAGTGTTTAAGTCGGTAAAAACGAATTGTTATTCCGAGTAAATTTACAATGAAAAACTATTTACTATATACTATATAACCTCAAAGCGAAAAATACTTCGTTTACGTTTATTACCTAGGGCCTACCGGGTCAACATTTACTTACCTCGTCCACGCGAGTGTATAAAATACAAAATAACTCGAAAGTGTCGACGACTCGGGCGTTACTACTTTGGAGGAAGTTTGAAAATTACCTTTTTACTTTCCGGTTGTTATATAACAGAGGGAAAATATGGTTATTGGCCAAAAAATGGCCCCTCCCGTTAGTTTTTTACATTTTTGAACTCGGGACATCTCGAAACGTCCAGAAATGCAAAAAAATAAATAAAAATAAAAAATAAAATAATTCGAGTGTTTTTCCAGTAGTGTGCGGGGGGACACGATTTTGTTCACGACGCGGTTAAGGTGGCAGCCTACCGCTCTGGGTGACCCGGGATCGAATCCGAACGGGTCGAATAATCCCCAGGAATTTTTCGGGGGGTGGTCCGTTCGGATATGTCGGGCCCCGTCCCTCACCGCCCGGTCGCCCCATTGTGGGCCTGGCCGAACCCATAATGGGCCTACTAAAAGAGGCCCTCTTAGTGCCCAAATGGGCGGAAAGAGTTAAAAAAAAAAAAAAAAAAAACGAGTGTCCAGTAGTGTGCGGGGGGACACGATTTTGTTCACACTCTTTGGAGCTTAATAACTCGCCTGCTTTTTGACGAAATTTTCTAAAATTTTGCCGGGAGGTTTGTGTATTAGGGGATCGATGCTATTAAATTTGTGGTTGTTAAAGGTCGGGATGAGGAGATTAACTACGACACGCGACCCCCTTTAAGTCGATTTTACTGGTTATTAGCATTTTCAATTTTTTATAAAACCCATCTCTACCCACAAAATTATTATAAAATGAAAAAGCTTAGTTAAAAATATAAAAAGTTTCTACTAATATATAAAATCTGTTATCATATACGAAGTTCCGGCTTACATCGGAAGTTTGTATATAGTTAATCGGGGTCTTCTACCCTTAAGGTTTCCTATCTGGTGTCACTTTCGTCTAACTCCGTTCTGGAGATTGTAGGCCTATAAATTTCCGCTGTCCTTAATTTTTTCATATTGCAGCCCAAAAATTGTAAATAACGTGAGTTTATTCGTTTTAGAAAGATTGCGACAGAAGTTTTCATTTCTAAAACGTGAACGTCGAACGTCGAGCAGCCTGTAAGAAGTTTGACAAACGTGCTTAAACGTCTGCATTTTTGTAATAAAATAATGATTATTTAAGCATTTGTGAATAACATTGTAAAGAAACGAGTAATTTTTGGATTAAAATAGTCTGTTTATTTAATTTTTTTGCAAGTGGTGTGAAGTGCCTATAGAAATTATATGTATGTGTTCATAATAGCTTATAATAATTCTGTTGAAATAGGTTTGTTCTTTCACGACATCATCTACCATCAACAGCATAATTCGTTTAAACTATTTCTAGAAATTTACAAATTGTTTATTTACCTTCACTGTTCTTGAATGTTTCTGCCATTTTCCAACAATATCCCATGAATCAGTGCACGACGTGAACGTACCGCGCAACGTGTTTTGCTTGGAGTTCAAACATCAAACGTGTACTTCCGCTTGCCGTACAAGTTTAAAGTTGGAACTTCGGCCGCAACCTCTCGTCTATTCATTTTTTTCACCGGATGCTCACCGTTTAGTGTCTAAAGACAATACTACTTTATCTAGGTCGTTTGAATCATTCTTAGGTATTGTCGGCAGTAAAGACGAATTGAAAAGGCAAAGCTTTCAGTTGAGCTCCAAATTGCATTGCAAAGCCGTACGGGATCCTGATGTAAGTTTTTTTTTTATTTATTCCATATAAAAAATACGATTATTCGGAAATCAGAATTAGGAGCAGCTCTTCATGTAACCGCCCGAAAGGGTGGATTGGAAAAGAAGTTTCCCGATTGTTCGGCTTTACATCGGTAGTTCCCAAAGTAGGCGCTACCACCCCCCTTGTGGGCGGTGAGTAAATTAATAGGGCGAAATGAAGCGAGTGGTCAGCAAGGGGCACAGGAGACAGAGGACCGAACGGTGACTATAGGTCCCTTGGAACTCCAGACCGTAAACTACTAATTCCATACTGTAGCTTACTTGTAAATCCTGCCCTAGTGGAACAATGTCAGCGCTCATGTGTTTTAACATACATGTATAGAATGATCTTGCTCACTTGTTTCGATAATACGACTTAAAATGGCATAAACGCCAGCAATAATTGCTCTATAAAATTTCTCGATAAACAGCTACAAGCAGCATATATCGTTATATCGGACAGTAATACATGATTAATTTTACCTTGACTAGTTACATTAACTTTGTTGTCTGTTTATTGTATTAGCTACGAAGAGTATATACCGGTGGCATAAACAAAAGAAACCGGAATAGCCTCATCGAAAGCTGATTGTTTACCGCGGCGTATGACGATTCCATATTGGCAATGATAATGGGATCAGACACGCCGCCTCCGAACCGCGCGGTTTTCCACGTAAGGTTTCCCTAAGTTCACTCGTAAGTCGCTGGAGATTTTTTAAACTGTTTTCTGGAAAATGGGGTGGGAAAACTTTGTATAGTTTTAATTATTATAAAATGGCAAAAGGCTTAATTTCGAGGGTGGGGACAATTTCATAAATAATTGTAAATGCTAATAACCAGTAAAATTGTCTTCAATACCCACACCACTGGAGCCACGCGACCCCCCTTATCCCTCACTCCAACCTTTAACCACCAAAATTTAATAGCAACAATCCAAATCACCTTGCAAAATTTCAGAAATTTTCGACATACGCAGACGGGGGTGAACAAAAATCTCGCCTCCCACACACAAAACCTCCGAAATTTTTGCATTTCTGGTCGTTTCCAGGTCCAGGATCCAAAAATGTTAAAATCTTGGAAAATCATTTTTCGATCGATGCCATACTTTCGCTTCTGTTAAAATGAATATCCAACGTCTTGGCCGAATCGTGTATTTTAACCTAATACAATAAGAAACTTACGAGTAATTTTCCCATTTTCCAAATTAGGGAAAACTCCAAAGCATCAATTCTATTTTTGCGCAATCGGTACTTGTCGGTGGAAAACGCCATTTTGAAATTAGCCAACGGGAAGCCGAAGGAGTAATTACGTCGACAATCGTCTGGCGATAACCGATTCTCTGGTAGAAATATTTGGAACCCGTGCTCTTCGACTGGCCGAGCGGATGCCGCGGTTACTCTCGATCTCCGCTTCGACGATTTAATCGAAAATTACCAGGTTTTCCAAGATGGCGACGGGGGTATCGGAAAGAATGCGGTAAGGAGGCAACTGCAGATCGGAACCATCGACGGATCGTAGTTTCTCTGAAAAAATCGAGAACAAAGCGAAAAACGCCAACGGAATTCCCCACGCGCAGATCAGAGCGGCACGGTATTAGGGATTCGAATATGGGTTAGGGGAAGTTTCCAACCACTAGTTCCGCAAGCGATCCGGAAAGCCGAAAACTCCTTCCCATTGTGTATTTGGTTAAATAATCTGACGAGTTTAACTTGTCTGGCCGTTATCGGATTAAAAATAACTTTTATGTTATTAACCACAAAAATAAATGCACTTGTGAGCGATGCCAGCTCTTAAAAATTAGAAGGCATAAAATTTACGTAACTATAATAAACTGGCAAAAGATGTTACTCGCCGTTTGCCCACCACGAGAAATTAAACTAAAACAGCACGGAAGTCGAATTTTTGTTTGGAGTATTAACGTTTACATTTTAGTATTTAATTTCCGATCCAAACTTAGTGTTGAATTCGTTCGGCGTATCATTTTAACACTTAGGTTTAGGTAGACGGCGTTACGACTTCCAAAAGTAGTTAAATATTTTATTAGAAATCGTCTCGGTTTACGAAAACGAACGGGCTTAAAAAAGCCAATACACAAAACCCGCGAAAAACGAAAAGGTAAAAAGAACTGAACGAATACATCATTCGAAAAGTAATTTCTTTTATACTGCGTCGTCTGCACACTTATGCTCTAATACGTTACTATCCGATTTAAATATTAACGTCGAGTGTACAGTACTTACCGTATAAAGTATTCCACGTTCCTAACCTTCCACCGTTCGGGAGTATTTTTACAGTGGTGTTGTTGGCGGGTGTTTATTTACGCAACACTGCTCATGGCTACAGCAAAAATAAAGCGGCTTTTACCTCCGCTACACGCGTAAAGCAAAATGGACGCTTGTGTATAATACGATATGCTGTGGAAGTAAAAGTCGAAGTGACGTCGATAAAATTATTAGCGAGGTTGCGGCCGACGTTTTCGTCACGAAAACTTCTTAGGAGAGTGGACGCTGGCTACGAGGCTTTTGTGTCCCGTAGATGTTTGTAGGTGCAAGGTCTATATAAGAAGGTCAGGGCACGCTGTGGACAGGTTTTTTTTTTGTAAATTCTTGTTCTCGAAAATTAATTTAACTAAAATTGCATAAATTAGTTAAATTAATGTCGTATAAAACTGACTCTCGTACAAGTTTGTTTTAAACATGCGACTCAAAGTCCCAAAATGGCGGCTTCAGTACGCGTGCCCTGATGTCCCGACCTTATATAGATGGGAGCAGTGATGGCGACCTCTAGTAGCGGTACACTTTAGTGTACCCCTTGAAATTAGTAGGGCCTCCGGACAGGTGGAGATGGGGAGATTAAGGTAGTCTGAAATCTTTGTACTGTTTTTTGTGTTAAGTGGGTAATAGAATTTTTTGCCCAACAACGTTGTACTGTACGTTCAGCACCGCCTTCCTGTAAGCCTAGAAGTTTGACAATGGCCTTTGGAACGTCAGTGGAATCATGCTCGACGTTCCAAACGCCTTGAAAACTTCGGCCGCAACCTCTTTTATGGAAAGATTAAGATTAGGACAGAGCCCAAACGGTTAGGATTTGAAAGTCGGTACACGCGTTAAGTCATGAGAAGGGATTTTTTCGAAATCCCCCCGCGGGGGAGAGGGATATCTCTCGGGACGGCGCGCGTTTCGATTGTATGGTAATAACAGAAGGAGACGACGAAACCACAATTTTTAGTTTACCCTTTCCGTCGTCCGTTTCCGCACGAGTACCGGGGCTCTAGCCGCGCACGCGGTAAACGTTACGGTAACGACGGCCACCCGGGTTTCCAACCCGCCGATCTTCTTAGTCCGACGCGTGAGCGTCGGATTAACCAGACGGTAGTCTCGTAAGATTAAATTAAGATGGTAGTGTGGACGGTTCCTATTTTAACCAGAGAAGAGACACCACGATTTTAGAAACAGTGTAGATCGGTATTTGTCTACCACGACGATGCTCTATTACCATGGCTATTATTTTCTTTCCCGATCCTCCGTAACGAGACCGTCGGATTAACCCGAGTCCGCTGAACCGCCGAAAAAAAATCCAGTTTCGACGAGGTCTACTCTAATCTCGTGTTGGGATCGGCTCGCCGTTCCCGACGACCTTCCGAAGATTTCGACGCGATTTTTCGGCAATTTTTAAAATTATCGAATTTCGATACCGACAACCGAAAGATGGCGGTTTCCAGCGGTCGAACGTCGGTTGGACGTCGCCAAAGTCTAATTGGTCGAAGGTACGGTCTTTAAGCCGAAAGTGGGGAGAAGGAAAGGATGAATTTAACGGTAATTTCTTTTAATTTGTCTACTATTTGGTGACGAGTTACATCTTCGTGGAATCTACTTCCATAACCCAGTTTTTGTTCTCTACAGTTTCTGTTTCGGGTGGATGCGAAACGGCGTCTCCGTCGCCAACTCTTCTGCCGGTCCCCGGATTCCCGGCGTCCGCCGGCCGTCCGGAGAGCGGTGCGGCTTTATACATTATATATATAATTATTCGAATTTCTACAACTGCGCTTTGTGGTCGACTTCCGAAGAAAACTTAAAAAAATCGGTATTAGCCAACGAACGGGTTACGACAGCGACGGAAACAACGGAAATTATTAGAAAAAACGTTAACAAATAAATAAGATGCGTACGAAACGAGTCGTCGTCTTCCCAAAAGTTAAAAAGTGCGTCCGGCGGCGTCCGGAATCCAATTAACTTCTTTGGACCCGACCGGAGCCACGAAAAGAACCTGGACAATTCCATTTTCTAGAACTTTTTTTTCGTAAGAGTGAATATTTAGCAAAACATGAAGTTCGAAGCCGAAAAACGGTAATACTGCCGAGAAGGAATGCGCACGAGTTACAAAGCCCAATTGAACAATTCGTCCCCGCTATGGACAGCTTTTTTGTAAATTCTTTAAATTTTTTACATACTACGGATTTAAATTAAATTGTCTGTTCCGTCTCCATTTTGTCTTGGCCCTCCGGCTGCTGCCGCTGGCAACCCGCCTCCGATCCGTTCTGTTGGCCGGCCGTCTGCTGCGCGTTCTGACCTTCCTTGGCTTCCTTTTCCGGCGGCGGTTCCACTTTGGGTTTCGGTGTGTTCAGGATGGGTTTGATGGTGTTCTCGAAAATCTGGAAGACAAAATTTACGCGTCAAAAGCGTCGCCTCCTATCGCGTTTTATTTCCCTGGAAAATGATCGTAGATGTCCGAGTCTGGTAATTTAAATAGCCATTGAAAAAGTACCGCCTCTAAGATTAAAATTAATGCGAAAACCGGTGGGAATTAATTTCTGAATTTAAACGCCAGTAAGGCTTTCAAATATAACTATGTAAGATGAATGTTTTTACCTCCTTTTCTTGCCAAAATTGAGAAACTAAAACCGGTGGAGTCTGATGTAACGGCAATTGCGATACGCAGTTCAGTTGCTGATCCAGCCATTTCTGTTTCTCCTCGATGGCTTTTTGAACCTGTCGTTTACAAATTTGTTTTAAAATAAAATTGATTAAAATTTAAAATAAAAATGATAGATTTATTACCTTTTCCATCTCTTTGCTATCGATGTGATTGTACTGTTCGTCTTTGGCCGCATGCATGGCCACCACCTTCCTGGCTCTTTGTAGAGACCTTCCGAATTCTTCGATGGCCAGAGGCCTTTCTTCGTATTCTCTACATCTAAAGACGACCGGATCTCCGTGTTTCTAAGAAAATAAAAAGTTTTAAACTCCCGTACATTTGCAATTCGGGAAAAACCCCAGCTTCGGGAGTTAAAACCTACCTTCAGTTCGGATAATTTCTCCACGTAGACGCTCTTCTGTTGTTCCTCGCCTTCTTCGTATAGCCAGTTCTCGGTGTTCTCTAGTAAGTTCATGAATATTTCCCTGTCCTAAAAGGAAAATCGTTGGAACGTGTTCCGGAAAGAAACCGATCGAAAAAATTATAATCACTTACTTGATCTGAAATAAATCTGCTAAGCCTGTCGGAAAGTTGACCCCTGACGTCGTAAACGTATTCCTCCACCGCATTTTTTGCATCCGCTCTCTCCTTTTCCATTTTGTCTTGCATGATCATTTTTAACTAATAATGCGACACCGAACTTAAGTTACTTATAAAATTTTTTAAACTATAAATTAACGAAATGCAACACACCTCTTTCTCTACCAGATAATTTAGTTCCGTGGTGGAAAGCTGAGGTACTTTTGCGTCTATTGGAAGATCTATCGATTTCACTTTCTTTGATTTCTTCTGTAAGGCATTTTCTTTATCTTCGTCCTGTAAGTATATTGCAACATGCTGCTATACTAAATATCTTATTATTTCACGAAAACTGAAGACGTGGAGCTTTTAAATTCTATTTCAAAACCTAGTTCAAAATACTAACCTATTGACAAACTACTTCAGCCAAACATAAAAAGAAATAAATATGAATTAAGTAAGTTGTATTCAATTTTAAGCACTTACAAAATTTGTATCAATTTGCACTTTCACCAATAACTTAGAGCTTTAAATTTATTATTAAGAACTTGAATTTAAATGCCCGTAATGCTTTCAAATATAATTATGTAAGACATGTTTAGACCTCCTTTTCTTGCCAAAATTGAGAAACTAAAACCAGGAATCTGATGTAACCAGTTGCTTACATTAGAACTAAGTTTTAATGCAAGCAACTGATTAAATGCTAAATGACAAAAAATTTAACAGTGGTCTCGATCAAAACCAAAGATATTACCAATCCTACTAAAATAAACAGTATTAGGATTATTTCTATTCTCAATACATTCGTGAAATCGATTTTCATTAAAATTATGTTTAAAAATTTAGAATATAAAATTTTTGACCTTGATTATCTGGGGCCACTTAGTCTAAGTTCAGACAAGCATCCAATTACGTGAAAAAGTTAAGGTATGGAAAATCGCAAACGTTTGAAATTTAGTGGTAAATTTGTCGGTAAAAATGATTATTGCAATGATTCAATTATTACCATTAACTCAGACTACAATTAAAACTATGAAATAATAAGAATATCCTATAAAATTTCAAACTGGGAAAGTGCTCCACTCTTGCCAAATAAAAACAATGGCAAAATGTTTATCATATTCAAAACAGACTTTTTTTCTAATGTTGGCTGGGGATTCTTATCAGTAGTTAAAGGAGATAATTGGTCAGTTATTTTTGTAATTATTTACTATCAATTAATATTTTCCTTATACGGTAAAACTTGTCAAAAATGGAAATCCATCTTAATGGAATAAAAATTCTTCGAAAAGTTGATTTTATATCTAAGCTGAAAACTTGTCAGACGTGAAAACGGGAGAAATTTCTGGATACAAAGAATATAACCAAAATAATGAAAGCATAAGATTCCACCTGTAGGCAAACAAGTGAAAATTGCCTCTGGTTAGGACAATTACTGCCAAATACAGCAAACTATTTTGAGTTATTTCAAACTTTGTCAGAAAACCAAAAAGGTTGTGTCAAGAGGACACACAGACAGTCTTTGTTATAATTAACCAGGGGCAGAATTGAATGCTTTTAAAAGTAAACAAATTTGAGAATCAAGCTCTAAAATAAGCAATGAGATAATTTATTGAAAACTGAAAATAAGATAAAACATGTTGCTATTTTTCTTCTAATTGACTAGAGCAGTTACTAACTAACTAGTATCAAATATACAAGAACAAATGCATTAACATTGTTGATAATCAGAGACTGAAGTTAATGATTAATTAGACTACTAAAATTTTTCAAGAAGTTGGATCACAGAATCTTGACAGACCTTTTCTCGTAGGCTGAGTACAGTGTCTCTTGAAAAAAACTTTCACCAGAACAGATAACTTTCTTACTAATGTAAATGTGATTATCCTATCTACAATATAATAGACTTTACAACAATTATGCTAGATATCATTAAGACAATATTTCATCAAGTGGAGACATATTTTGATAGTTCACAAAATTCTTGTAATCTTAAATATATCAATTTACAATTCAAAGTATATTACACTAGATAATTGTTAAATAAGAGAACAAACTATTATCTAAAATTTACAATTTACAAATTGTTTTACTAACAAAAAGCTTTTCCATTCTCAATGAACATATTAAAGAAAATACCTCTAAATTTGCTTAGTATACAAATATTCATGATATCTTTCTTATTTTTTGGTTTACGGAAAAAATATAGTAGTTTACTTTTCTCTACTTTTTATCCAACAAATCTTTGTACTGTTAAACATTTGTTTTATCAATCTCAATTAAACATTTTAAAATTGTGTCAAGCTATTCACATAGTTGATGGTTTATTCAAACCAGGCATCAGATCTTTAAAAAAAAAACACACTTAAAGCACTTTGTTCAAACTTGTTATTCTTGAAAGTTAGAATCCTGATATGTGTAATCTCAAAAATGTTTAAATAAACCACTGAAAGTTTAGCCTTTTAGACTTTTTGTCTTAACAAATAGAAATTAACAAAGGTTTGCTGACATTTTCATACATTGTTTATTTTGATTAATAAATTAGTCAAAAATTTGAATAAAAATTTATGCAGAATATTGAAAAATATCCTTCCAAATTATCCTTCCTAATTTTTTAAAATCAGTTAATAATTTCTCTGCCTTTTTATTCTAAGTTTATTAAAAGCATGTAAGTTATACTCTCAAAAGCATTTTACAAATATGATATGATTTGATTGATGTTTCACAGTGCAACATGCTATCATGTTTTAAACAGTACTAGAAGCAAATGTGCATCTGATTGTTTTTGATTGTGAATAACAGCAAACAGAACAAAAGAACACATTCTCTCGTTTTCCATTCTCACAAAATACATGTCAGCAATATGTTCATAGACTAAGGTGTAAACCTAATGCCGTAGAAAGTCTGGATACGAATCTGATATAAACCACCCAAACAATCATAGTAGGGACCCAAGTATTGTTACCCATCCCTCATCCATACTGGCCAAGCCATTACAGATTGGGCTCAATCTGTAATGGCTTGGCCAGTATGGATGAAAATTGTAGTTGGTAATATAGCCTTAATGTGCCGATGCCTTGCCTGTATTTATGAATTAACACAAAACCAAACATACCTTGTCACCTTTTTCGTTACATGGTTGTTGATTTGTATTTTCACTTTCCGGACTGGCCTAAGAAAAATATTAACTTGTTATTTTATGCAAAGTTAAATTCTTCAAAACAAAAGATAAAAATAATCACATTTTGATTTGGAACTTGGTCCACGTGATTTACTTCTGGTTCAGAAGCATCGGCAGTATTCGTAGACTGCTTTACGGCATCGTCGACCTCCATGGCTTCGTCGGGTTTTTGTTTGACACAATTCTGATTTAATTGATTCTTATCATTCTGCTCATTTTCTTCAATTTTCTCTATCTTTTCTAACATGGAGGCAGAGAAAACAGAAAATATTCCATGCAAATTAACTCTAACCTTCACTTTCACCTTTGTGCTTTCTCCTTCAGATGTTGGCGAGATATTCTTTATGGTGAAATAACCTAAGAAACATTAAATTTCTTACTTAACTCTGAAGAAATTCGAGAGGCACCAAGTTAAAAAAAAAACTTACCAATGTGTCTTTCGGGAAACGGAATGCTTGCATTATCCAAATATCGTGCTTCAAGAGTAAATGGTTCCTTACGGTAGAAGGTTAGTAATTTTACAAATGGAACTTGATGAAAACGAGGAAATACTTCCATTTCGCTGCAATAAGATTCATTATAACAGACATGACATAAAGAGTAAAAAGTTAACTTAATTAAAATTATAATAATTACCCTTCTTCGCCTTTATCAGCAGACCAAAGTAGTTTTATTGCGTAAGGCTGCACATCAGCAATAGCAAAATCCCTTACTTTGAAAGTGGGAGATAGCATGGCACACTGAAAATACAAACACAGATTTCATAATATTCAGTGGTTAACAGAAATAGGAAAGAAAAATTTTTAAAACTTTCAGTTATAAAAAAGTAAAATTACTTAAAACGATGAAATCAGATTAATTTCCTAATCTTACATAATTGTATTGTAGAAAAACACACAAAAATTCAATTTTTTTTCCTTTCTGACTTACAGAGGATAAGCAACTTCCAAATTCTAAAACATTATGTTAATAATGAAGTAAAATTAAAGTTAAGATGGTAAAAAACAAACCAACTTTGCAGAGAGAAATACTAATTACTTTGGTATATTCCCTAAATGCATTTTGCCAGTAAATTTGGCCTCTTCAGGAGGGTTATTTCATACATTATTAACATAATGTTTTGGAATTTGGAAGTTGCTTATCCTCCGTAAGTCAGAAAGGAAAAAAAAAATTGAATTTGTGTGTTTTTTTCTACAATACAATTATGTAAGATTAGGAAATTAATCTAACTGCATCATTTTAAGTAATTTTATTTTTTGAAGATATTTTTTAAGAAGAATGAATTTGGAGGAAAGGTTAAGGAAGCTGCATGAGCAGAGAGATTGACAGACACTAAAAATATACAAAAACACTTCGATTAAGAAAATCAATTAGAAGTGATATCCAAAAAGAAGAAATATGGAAAATAGAAAGATTAATATTAAAATCAGTCATCAGAAAGAAAGGTAAAACAATTAGTTATATTTCTAAACAGATTAAGTAAGATTAGGAAATAGTTAGGAAAGATTAGGAAAAGTTTTTAATTTTTAAGTTTAAACATTAAAAAGAAGTAAATAAAAATTTAAATTTACAAACTTAATAATAGAAAGTATATAAAAAACAAGAATGTTAAATTGTTAAAATTATTTGATTATCCACTAGACAATAAAAATATAGAATGGCAGAAAAATGTTCTTAATTTGTCTACAAAGAAAATATCAGAGGATTATATGCACTTCTTGTCATACGGTGTTAGTATGAATTTACCTTTCTTTAATAGAGTAATAGATACAGTAGCAGATATAGAATACGCAACATTTCAAATGTAATCTTAAAAAATTAAAAAAGAAGAAAGAAAAGAATTAAAAATTAAAATAAGTGAAGATTTGAAGAAACTGAACATCAAGAAAGGCTATATTAGGGACTGTAAAGCAAGGCATTACATAGGTAAATATAATAGAATCAAAAAATTGTTAAAAATATATAATCTTTGTTCAATAAAAGCAGATAAATCGCACCAAATAGTAATAATGAATTTACAAGACTTAGAAGATAAGAAATTATATTGAAAGAAAGTTTGAAAAGTTGGAACAAGATCCATCCGTTGGAATACAAAAATATGCTAAATAAAAAAATTGAAGAAATTATTAAAAGGCGACACCTTGACACATTAAAGTAAAGAAATACTTTCTAAAGGAAATGTAAGGACTCCTAAATTAAACATCAGAATTAAAACACAAACAGAATAAGTGCCGACAAATTATAGATTTTAAGTTTATGTTATTATATAATTTAGAAATATTCATTAAAAAGTCCTTACATGACTATTAATTATATATAATAGTATAATAACAACACCTGTTGAAATATTGAACCAAGCTAATGAGATTGACTCGAATATTAAATTCACCCAAGAAACCGAAAATTATAATAAAATAAATTATTTTGATATAACAACTACAAGATTTATAAATCATCAAATTTATTGTAAATTTGAAAAACCATGTAGTGCTAAAAAAAGTTATTAATTTTAAATCATACTGCCCCATAAATCAAAAATGTAATATATATTTAATGGAAATAAGAAAGATATTTTCCAGAACAATAAAACTGGAAAGAAGAGCAAGAAATTAAAACAACACACAAGAAATATAATCTAAATGGATATCCACAGAAAATATTAAATAACTGGTATAATCATTTCATATTAAAGTGTGAGGTGAAAGAAAAACAAGAAATCAAAAAGTACATATCATTCCCTTACATAAAAGGTTTATTTGAAAAATATAACAATATCCTTAATCTTTAAATTAAACTGGCTCCAACTCAAAATAATAGGTTGTCTGAATTCATGGTTATAGAAGCTATTAAAAAAGGACTCATTAGAAGTAGTAGTAGTCTATAAACTCCAATGTACGTGTAATGATCCAAGTTTCTATATTGGAGAAACGAAGTGAAAATTGGAAGATCAGATTGTCGGAACATCTAGCAGCCGTAAGATTGAAGGTTAATATTTCTCCTGTTTTCCAACATTGTTGTATTAATAATTGTCAGATTAATGTAAATAATGTAAAAATTGTCTATAAAGAGAAGAATATTGTAAAAAGAAAATTTAAAGAACATTTTGCTATAATTATGCAAAACAATATTGTTAATTTAAATACGGGCATGTTAACAGCAGCATGCTGGGAAACTTTTGCTGGGTATTAAGTGGTAACTTAACCCATGATGGATAATTGTTGGAATTTGAGCTGTGTACAAAATAACACTACTGAAGAGGCCAAATTTACTGGCAAAATACATTTAGAGAATATACCAAAGTAATTAAAGTGTTTCTCTCTGCAAAGTTGGTTTGTTTTTTACCTTTTTAACTTTAATTTTATTTCATTATTAACATAATGTTTTAGAATTTGGAAGTTGCTTATCCTCCGTAAGTCAGAAAAGAAAAAAAATTTGAATTTTGTGTATTTTTCTACAATAACAATTATGTTTCAGTTATAATTTGTATATGGATAAATTATGTAGCAAATTTTCAACAAGCCAACAATTCTAGTTTTATCATAAATGTTAACTTAAAATTACTGGGGGAAAGAACTGAAAACATCTAAAAGAATCATTCTGGAAAAATTACTTTAAATGTGATAATTTTTTTAAAATCTTATTTTAAAAACTTTTACTGGAATATCATATTTAAATGCAAAAAGATATATGATATATATAATATATATAGATATATAAACAGTATAAAACTACTATGTAGAACTTATTATACAAAACATACTTGATTTGTACAATGGAGTGGATGTGCAATTTCAGGCTATTTGCCTTTCTTCGGTCTTTTTGTACAATTGTTAATACTGAAATATTTACAAAATGGTTTTTTTAAGTTAGTTTTATTCTTTTTTTATGGTTGTGTTTTTGCTACATTTTTAGCAAGTTTTAAATTTTCAACTCTTACAGTTTTATCCCTTTCACTTGGTTGTTTTTATTTTTTAAAAAACATCACTATTCCAGCAGTCACATGTAAACATTTCGGTATTAACAACGGTTAAAAAAAAAAAAGTGAAAATGGGCAAATAGCTCAAACTGCATATCTACTTCACTGTACAACAGTATTTTATTCATCAAGTTCCACACAGCAATTTTGTGCTTTTTCCAAAGAAAATAGAAAAAACAGGAAGCAATCAAGTAGTACAAAACTATTTCAGTAAGGAGTTTAGAGTATAAATTCTGTACAGCTCTCTACCTTCTTTAAGTAAAGTATGAATTCTGTACATAAAATTCAATCTCAGTGCCAAAGAAGGGCAACAGGATAATTTTAAATTTATCATTTATCTGTACCTTATACACTATACTTAGTCAATTAATATAAATTTTTTATCTTATAACTTAAGATTATATATAATAAATTCTCAGTTTATATAAATTTCATTTATTTGAAATGTTTATTTTACAAAATTAAAAGAATTCATTATATAATTACCTGCAATGCACAACCCCGAGCAACGGCTTCGTCTTGATTTAACGTAGTTCTTGGTTCAATACCAAACACCAACTGAACCAATCTCTTGATTGCAGGAATTCTTGTAGAACCGCCAACAATTTCCACGGCCTCAATATCATTTTTTTCTAATCCTTTAGTAACAAACACAATTTTAAAAAAATTGTATAAAAATAAACTTATGCAATTTAATTATTGAAAGCTTACTCGTTTCCATCAGAATATTTCTCATTGCAACTTCAACTCTATTTAATAAATCAGCACAGATCTCTTCTAATTTGTTTCTGAAAAAAGAATCACTAATTAAATACTGAACATTTTATTTAAATTAAAAATTATATAAATACACACCTGCTCATTTTACCCATTACATCTTTATCTTCCATGAAACATTCAATATTAAGTGGCAATTCGTTGGGATTTGCACTAAGCTGTTTTTTCAGTTTTTCACTTTCCGTCAACAGCCGAATAACAGCTCTGCGGTTGGAGAGAACATCCAATCTATACTTTGTTCGGAATTCTTCGGAAAAATAACGCACTATGGCATTGTCAAAATCTCTACCGCCGACATTTGTATCCGATATACAAGCTAAGATCTATAAATTTTACACACACAATTTTATGATGTATTAATATATAACACATTAATATTGACTATTATACATATCAAATTAAGCACACATACCTTTAATTTTCCTTTACTGAATGCACAAGCAGAAATCTGAAGTGCCGAATGACCCATGTCTACAAATATGATATTTTTTGGTTTATCTTCTGGAAGATCTTGCTTATAAAAGCCATACGTCAATGCCACTGTAAATTTCAAAGCATTACGTTGTGTTTATTCCTCCAAAGGGGGCAAAAGGAGTTTCAATTTGCAATTAAAAGTAAACTTACCAGCCGATGTTTCATTCATCAACCGTAGTACATTCAATCCAGCAATCTGACATGCATCTAACAAGGCTCTTCTTTCAACATCAGTAAAAAATGAAGGAACCTGTAAAAAATTTACAATTAAAGTAATTCTAACAAAGAAACAAGCTATGACTAAGAAATTGTTTTCCAACAAAATTTCAAAAATATTTGCATTATTCTTTATAATTTTCCACTGAGATCTTTACTCTCAGAACATCCAATTGAGAAAACTTTTAAATAATAATTTAACAGAATCTGCAGCTGTAATGCAATAGTCCATATATCAAGGAGAAAATTTGACTCTGAATAAAGAGAATTTAAAAACATTCATATATATATCTAGTAGGAAATCATTACAAAACACATTACTGAACCATTACACCAAGTGTATTTTTCCAATTGACTATATTCAATTGCCAAAATCAGATTAAGATCAAATTTAAAAAAAAAAAATAATAGTTCACAAATAACAAAACTTCAGAAAAAAATATGACTGACTAACCATTTAGATTCTTCAAACAATTTCAAAGCAGTAAACATCAGCAATCAAAGCTAATATTCATTCAAGAAAACATTATTTCTGTTGTTATTGACAAGTAAGACATTTACACCACACTCAATTATCAAAATAAACAGTGTAAGTATTATATCAAACAATACAGCACTTCAAATTGACACGAGAAGTATTAAAAAAGCAAACAAAGACTAAAAATTAAATTTGTATATTTTCTTTCAAGTTATGAATTCATACAGAATGATACTGTAAATCTATTTGTAAAATAAACATATCAAAATATTTTGGTGTTTATGAAATAATGTTACATATCTGAAAATCTAAGATCGATAATAGTAAACTGAGTTGAAGGATTACATAAGTAACATGCAGATTGCAGAAAACATCAGTTCAGCCATCCTAGCAAAACAGATTGCATGTATGTAATCTAGAGTAAAAAAGCAAAACAATCACCTTAATCACATTATCTACAGTTCTGAAAGGATAATATAATTTTGGGCTAATGAGTGTAGGAATGTTAGATTGTGTGTGTACCTTAAGATAAAATTTGAAATGAATGTTTGTTCTTTTAAGGTAATTTTTTCCTAGACCAACTGAGTGTTTACAGAAAGAATATAGTACAAATATAGTGTATTAAAAAAAATCATAAAAGAAAAAAAAATGCATATTTTCCTTACAGAAATAACACAATCATTGATTTTAATTTTCAATGCTGCCTCTGCTATTTCTTTCAGTTTGGTGAAGAGCATTGCAGTTATCTGTTGAACCGTAAAGGTTGTGTCCTCTTGTAAATATTTAACCTACAACAAAAAACATACTATTAATGTAATAAACATAAAATTTTTATTATAATTTATTAATTAAATACAAAAAACATTTCAGGTTTAGAATTATAAAAACCTTTAGTTTTTATTAAACAATTTAATATTTCTATTGTTATACAGAAGTTTTGTGGATTTAAAGCAACAACAAAACTACATTATAAAGGTCACTATTGCAAAATTAAGTCAGAATATTTCAACAAACTTTGAAAAATAAAAACACAATAAGTAAGCAGTTATTTTTAAAATTAAGTTATAAAAGAACTTAGTTAATAAATGTATTTGACATAATTTATTATATGTTTTAGTGGAACTAAAAAAGCCTTATGTAATTTATCTTTCTATATTCAACACCAGAAACTGCATTATGTAAAAGCTTATCAAAAGTCATTGTTTCAAAACCATACAAAAAAATTCATTCTTAGAGTATATATATATATAATCCATACTAATACAAGTGCCACCAGATTAAACATTGTTTTTAATATGCTGGACTGCAGATTCAAGTAACATTTTAGTTGAGGATGCTAGTCTAATTTTGACAAAAATTATTGTGGAGACAGCCACTTATGTATTATATATTCAACATGCATATCCTCAGATTCATAATCCAAAAAGAATGTAGACTGAACAGCACACAAAACGCAACTACAAACTATCCATTCAGCAACTTTCTCCACACCTTCTTGTCCAGACACTCATGTCTATTCTAGCCCACTTCCTCAAATTCTCTTTGAACACCTTATGTTCTTTCTGATACTGATCCACTCATTCCAACAAGACTTTCTCGGCCTTCCCCTATCACACTTCCCCCATATACTCCCTTCACACTTCTTTTATTCTCTCAGTGTGGTCAAACCACCGTAGAGCAATTTTTCCACCTTTTCAACCACATTCCTCTGGCACTTACTCATTTCTAATAGTCTTTCCTTGTTATTCCACACACTCCTCTCAAATACCTATCTCACATGCAGTAACGCTACTCTTGGGACTCTTCTGCCACACCCAAGTTTCACTACCATGCACGAGCACTGACGCAACAACATTCCCCCCATATAGCCATTCGGACATCCTTTTATCCCATGCAAATCTGCTCACTGCATCCACCACCTATGCTCCAGAATTTACTCTTCTGGTGATTTCACCACCTATCCTTTCATTCCTATCAATTAAGCTTCCCAAATACACAAACTCATTCTCTTGTTCCAGTTGTTCACTACCTAGCTCAATCATGTAATCCATGTGTTTGAATGCAAAGATAAGATTAATCATTTAAGTTTTACTCATTACCAGCATGTATTCATTACATGCCTCTTCAAGATTAGACACAAGTGTCTGAAGCAAACACTCAAAATCAAACTTTTAAATTTTTATTTTGTACTCTAGTAATTACTAGAAACTGGTTCCAATCTGCTCCAATTGTATTACTACACGACAGACTTTTTTTATTAGTGGCAATGGATTTAAATAATCATCAGTATAGTTATTTTAATTCATTGCATTTTAAAGAAAATAAAATTAGCTTTATATTCAAAATTGAAGATAAGATTGAAAACAAAACTGACCTCAATTTTCAGGTTTACAAAAACAAATTAGTCTTCATTTCAAAAGTTGATTCCAATATTTTTACTTAAAAACAAATATCCTTAGCAAATATTTACTAACTTTATAGCCATAATATGTTGCATAATACTAAAGTAAATCCTTTGTAAACCTTTACTCAATCTGTTACAGATGGAATGAACAGAATTTAAAGAACAATTTTAGTTTAAAATCCAAAAATCTAAAATTATTTTAATAATATTCTGTTAGAAATAATTTCAATTATTCTTCTGAAAATCTTTGTTAATTAAAGTAAACAAAACTATGATTCTCAGTAAATTTACCTATGAAAACATACCTAAGCATGCTCAGTAATTATAATTTTTTTAATTCGAAAGCAAAAACATTCTGTTGAATTGTTTTTATAAATTTATATGAAACAGTTCCAGGATTGACTATTTAAATAAAAATTCTAAACACGCATTTTAATAACCAAGCTATTTTATAATTATTATTCCTTATTCTTAAACAAATTGACCAATCAAATTTAGTACTTTAATTAAAAGTCATTAGTTTTAAATTGTTAGCTGTTTACTTTTTAATTCATTGTTTTTATAAAACCTCACTGAACGATTGCCTAAATAATCACACTATAACTCTGCTAATTTAATAATTAATAAATAATAAACTACACAAATAACCTTTTTACTCTGCAGCTATTTTTACTGCTAATTCAAAGGTTATTTGTGTAGTTTATTATTTGTTATACAAAGCAGTCTGTGAAGAGTTTAAAGAGTTTAATAATTAATATTAAGTAATTAGCTATTAGAGGCAGACATTTAGAACAATCAGATGGAAAAAAATTCTTTTCTTCCAGAAGTTCTAAATTATTTAATAAATTAAAAATTATAATTATTAATTTAGTTAAAAGATGGCATCTAACATCTACCTCTAGTAGCAGCTTGCTTAATTATTAAATTAGCAGAGTTATAGCCCAATTATTTAGGCAATCATTTGGTGATGTTTCTATATACATATCAGGCTTTGCAATGTTTGTTATACTTTTATAAAACAAAATATTACAAATTTACTTCTTATATTCATAGTTTTCGAAACACGAATGCAATGAGAAAATCATTTAGAGAGACCTGCTACGTTTCAAGTTAACACATTAAGAGGATTCTAGCAAAATAAAAATTAGAAATGTTTGTTATTTAACAGGCTGATGCATGCTGCACATAAACTTAAAATTTATTTATGTTTCCCTAAAAAATCTATTATAGTTTAAGTTAATTAAATTAAGCTCTCCCATAATTGTACTTCTTGCCAACAACATAAAAGTTTATCTATGCCATTAAAAAAGTTCCCCAAAGGCATTTTTAAACCACTTCATAGCAAAGAAAATATTCAGCAATGAAGCAGTCTAAATTAGTGGCTTCTGAGTCTTCTAATGGCTGCAGAAATGCCAAGGATATTTAGCTGGTGGATGTATAACTGTTTATTACATTAACAATAGTAATGATAAACAGCAGAATGCCAATTATCCAAACTATCACTCACCTTCCTTTCTCTCTCCCACGATGTCATGTTGCAGTCTCTCTTACATCGTGTGACTGCATGATCAGTAGGACCTTACTTTCACAATAATGAATAAATACAATACTGTGCTGTTGTTACCCTGTAGTTTCATTCTTTACATGTTAATCCACTTACCCAAAATTTTTGATTATCTGAATCACCTGCAGAATGAATCCATTCAAATAATCAAAATTCTAATGTAGATAGGATTTGTGTGTAAATTTGCAGAAAGTTGCATAAGTTGAAACAGGCCTCAAAACAGAAAATGATTTCAAAATACATGAGAATAGTACTGCCAAGCAAGGAAAAAGTGACTGAAATAAAATTAGTTGGCCATGATGATATACATTATTTGTAAGGAGTCGAGTCAAAATGTTATTTTATGTTTATGGGTTTTGTTTCATTTGGTGTTATAATTTAGTTTGAGAACTTTTTCTTTTGCTTAAAGAATAATAACTTATTTTCATTATTAACTAATAGTAGTTATGAATAAAACATTCATAATTTGTAGTAATGACCAGAAAATACCACAAACAGAGCTTCTGGCTATTGGTGCTGTTTGCTACACAGGGTCTAGACCAGGGATGGACAACCCGCAGCCCTCAGTAATATTTTTTGCGGCCCACGTTGCATAAAATTGAATAAATATATCAATTTCCCAGCTGAAGGAAGCATTCAACAAAAATTCAAATGTTATTTTCTACAACTTATGTTTGTGAATAGTTTTTTTCACAATAAATTTAGTAAAAATTAAAACAAGAAACCGGCTAACAGACACATCAAAACTAATTTAAAACTAGCAGTGACTAATATTTAACCAAATATTTCCAATATATTATGTTTAGATCAGTGCCGGACGCTATATTAAGTATACCTATGCTAATTTATAATTATATATGAATAAAGAATTGTGATTTACCGATATTTTCTCCCTCTTTTCTCGTGTGTGGCCTGTGTCAGTTCAAAAGTTCAAAATGCAGCCCTTACATAGAAAAAGGTTGCCCATCCCTGGTCTAGACCAGTGTTTCTCAACGGTTTCTCAATCGCCCCCATGTGAGCGTTTTTCCATGTTGAGGCGATTAGTAACAATTTATATTTTGAGGGGCAACAAACAATTTTCTAAGTGATATAATAAAACATTATATTAAGAATAATTAGATATTTTGTTCATTATATCGTACGATGATTAAACAAATAACATTATACTAGTCACTAGTCTATTCAATGCAATACGAATTTGGCGTTAGCCTTGGTCCTTAACATTGGAATTTTGAAGGTTGCAAATCCTGCTGTCATTGCAATAAATAGCATTATATTTTTATGTTTGTTAAAACTTATGTTTTTTAATTTTGTTAATTATATCAAAATCTAATATGTATTCTGAGTAAATGAATGTTTAATTTTTTACAAGTATATAATTATCAAATAAACTAATAAACACAACAAAATTTTTTGAAGTGAAGGGGGCAATACTATGTAATGGTTTTATTGAAGGGGGCAACAATTCATTGAAGGTTGAAAAACACTGGTCTAGATGTTCGTGTACATTTCTCCTTTCTGCATAAACAATGTTGCGGTTGCAAATTCTGATGTGAAAAGTTCGTCTTCATGTGTTTTTCACTCTTCTTGAGTTTGCATAAATACAGCCTTACAGTGAAGACTCAAATATAAACCATTCTCTAATGAAACCAAAATGCAGGAATGTCTTGTTTCATTTTTGAATGCATCAGATCTGAGTTGGTTGATCAAAATTGGCAAAAGGGGTCATTAATTTCCTTTGCTATAACTGTATATTTTAATCTGTTCTTTACTCAGTTTCTTTATTTTTTGTAGAACATAACTATAGGCTAATAAGTGCCAGGTTGGTCAGCCAGTTCAGTAATTAAATGTAGGAGACATTTATTACAAGATATATGGCGTCTCTCTCTTAAAAAAATTGAGAGGGGAAAAAAGCATGTATATATTTACCTTTCTTTCTAATGAGTTATCTTAAAAAAAAATTTTAATTTGCAAAATTTATTAATTAATAATTTTAACTAATTAAAAAGTTTCCAGAGTCACAGAATTATTAAAGCTTAAAACAAGACATTTCATTAAATAAAAAATCCAAAAATGCCTAACTTTTCTGGTGAACACACAACAACATAATAGAAGAAATTTATATACGAGGGCTGTTTGGAAAGTTTGCAGCCTTGCCTATATGCGGCGCTGCAATCAATTTAATTTTTGAAGGAAATAATTCAGCCATCTTTGCTAAAGATACGATACCAATTTCCGCTTGATTTGTCGTAAAGTTTTGCCACAACAGCTTAGCAGATAGTCAGTGTGCACATGCTTTGTCAAAAATGGAGAAGAGAGACTCGTGTGGTCATAAAATACATGATGAAAAAGGAGTTGACCCCATCTCAAATCAAAGCTGACATGGATGAAGTTTTGGGAGTCTGCTCCTTCGTACACCACTGTGAAAAAATGAACAGCCCTTTTTAAATCTGGCAGAGAGAGTGTGGAAGATGACCCTCGCAGCGGACGGCCGTCAACTGCTGTCACTGAAGAAAATATCGACAAAGTCCATGATTTGGTGTTAGCAGATCGCCATTTGAAAATGTGTGAGATAGCTGAGACAACAGGCATCTCTGTCGACCGAGTGCACCACATCCTAACCGAAAATTTGGGTATGACGAAGGTCTCAGCAAAATGGGTGCCGCATCTGCTGACTGCCGAGCAAAAACATGTTCGCACTTTGATGTCAAAGGAGTGTTTGGACTTCTACCAGAAAAACCTACAGGATTTCTTGCGTCGGTTTGTGACTACTGACGAAACGTGGATCCACTACTACACTCCTGAAACAAAAGAACAGTCAAAACAATGGAAACACCACAGTTCGCCACCACCAAAGGAGTCAAAGACAGTTCCATCAGAGGGGAAAGTGGTGGCCTCGGTTATGCCTTTAGCATAACCGAGGCCACCACTTTCCTCGCTGATGCTAAAGGCATCATCTTTATTGACTACCTAGAAAGAGGAAAGACCATCAATGCTGTCTATTACTGTGAACTTTTGGAAAAACTGAAGAAAGGAATGGAAGAAAAGAGGCCACACTTGAAGAAGAAAAAGGTTCTGATCCACCACGATAATGCACCTGTGCATTCCGCCAGAATCACTGAACAAAAGAGAAATGAACTTCGCTTCCAATTAGTTCCACATCCACCGTACTCACCTGATTTAGCCTCCAGTGACTTCCACCTTTTTCCAAACCAAAAACTTTTTGGCTGGAAAGAGATTCCACTCAAATGATGAAGTCATCTCTGAAGTGAATGATTATTTTACACACCTTGACAAATCGACCTATTGTGATGGCATAAAAAAGCTAGAACATTGCTGGAATAAGTGCATTGCTAACAAAGGAGACTACATTGAAAAATTAAAAAATTTTAATATTTTGTTTGTTGTTCTATTTGAGGCTGCGAACTTTCCGAACAGCCCTCGTAAATAATCATCATCAGCCAACCCGTAATACATAAAGCTACCACCAACCAAAGCCGAAATTATAGGGCTGGAAACGGCTAATATAGCAGTTTCGAGCCCGATAAATTCGGCTTTGGTTGGTGGTAGCTTTAGAACAAATTTAAAATTAGTTTGCAGTACCATCCATTATGAGACTTTGTAAAAAATTTTTTATATTATTAATAATTACCTAACTGCAAATAGTTTAATTTTGAGGGTAGAGATTAGTTTTATATAAAATTATAAATACTAATAACAAGTAAAATCTTCATGAAATCCGACTCCACTCGAGTTACGACACATGATCCCTTTCTATCTCTTCCCACTCCTCAATCTATAACCACCAAAATGTAATAGCATCAAAACCCTTTTATACACAAGCTACCACAAATTTCATTTCTCAATCATTACCCATTCTTAAATATTAAACGAAATAGATGCCAACACATAAGATATTTTTTTTTTTGCCATTTTTAGATTCAGGTCTCAAAACGTGGAGATTTGCAAATAACTTGTATGATCAAATTTGACATGATTCCAATATTTTCCCCGTGTTATATACATAACAAGCTGTTTTATTTATTATTCATCAATAAATCCTGTAATCTGCTACAAAGCCATAAATTTATTAAACTGTCTCTTAGTAAACTTTCTAAATTTTATAAAATATTAACTTAAAAATAGTTGAGTAAAACTGACTGACTAAAAGATAGTGAAAATACTGATTCCTTCTGAGGCCTTTAAATCCTAAAGCAGCAGAGAAACAAGTATTTGAATTGAATTTTGTCAAACTAATAAAATTGTAAATACTCTAATGCTTGCAGTTTAATAGAAAATTTTAAAATATCATAATGATGGCAAAACCGATTATGTCATATTTCAGTTTTTAAATTTTCTTTTTGAATGTAAATGAATTATACAGGGTGGCCATTTTAATCAATCCACTGGAATAACTCAAAATATGCATACTACAGAAAAATTCATTAAACCAAAAATGTTAGACTTCAAGGAGGTTACAAAACAAGGGCATTGACTTCCTCATGGATGAACTGCAATTAGCAAAAATGAGATAGATTTCATTTTCTTAAAAATGGGAATCCACAGTTTTTATTGCATATTATGAATCTACAAAACAGAAATTCTCATCTGAAACATTTTTTGAAAGATGTACTTATCGAAAGTTATGAGCATTCAAAGTTTTATGTGGCTGTCACACAATGCATGTGTGAATTTGCGGTTATCTTCACTAAAAATCTAAATGTGGTCACTAAAAAAAATTAGAAGTATTACTGTTTGGTGGAATCAAAATCAATGTTTTATCTATCACAAGCTTCATCACTAATACACTGTAGTATTAGTCTTTTTTTTTTTATTAGTTCAGTAATTTGAAGAAAAAGAACAATTCCAAATAAGAAGTTTCCTAGATAATTTTTAGCATTTTTCTTCCCTTTTCAGTGAACTTCACTAATACCTAGATTTACACAATATGGAGGATGCATAGAACTTCAAACACTTGCAAATTCTAAGTGCAAGTTTTGAAAAAATGTTTTAGATAAAAAGTTATTTGTTATTGATGTACAATCATAATATGAAATAAAAAAATGTGGATTCCCATTTAAGAAAATAATGTTGATCCAGTTTCTACCAATTGTAGCTCCATCTGAGAAAACCATTAGACTGTCAAGGGATTTTCAAATTCAAGGGACTTTCAAATTTGATTCTAATTTTGTTATTCTTAAGTTTATATTGAATAATTTTAAATAAATTTTATTGAAAATATAAACAGTTCATTAAGTACAGATTAGGATTTTAAGTTACATAACTAGTGGCATTTGTTGTTGTTTTTTATGAATTAAAATTAAGAAAATAGTGTGCAAATTTGCCATTTTGTATGCAATAACCTGATACTAAATTTACAGTTTATAATAGTAAATTTAATTGCCTTTTCAAAGACACTGTAATAAAGTTTTTTCTACAGTTGTATATGTGTGTGAAAATATATTAACAAAACTACAAAGTTACTTTAAAAAGTTTCTTACCTTAATTCCAATATCGCCATTAGGAAGTTCAATCACTTGATATGGTAAATATGTTATTTCAGTCTGTACTGCAGGATCCCTGAATTTTCTACCGATTAACCTCTTGAATCCAAAGACTGTATTTTTGGGATTTGTCACCTGTTTGCTCTTAGCTGAAACACCCAAATCGCGATTTTTCTCGCCAAAGCCAACGTAGGACCTAATTTCAAATATAATAATGAGTTTGATATAAACGTATCTTTAATAACATGTCAATTTAATATTAATTATATTACAAATATAAGCAATTTTTATTCATTTAATCACAATGATTTTGGAATTTATGGCATCCAATGTTAAGATGTTACTTAAGTTAAAAAAAATTAACTATGATGTATGCATGAAGTAACTTATTAAATCTTGGATTATTCATGTGTTGAGAAACAAACAGAAAAAAAATAAAGTTTATTCAAGCACTGTGAACTAGTTATATAAAATTATTTCACCAAGGCTAAAATAAAACTAAAAAATTCAATAAAAACAAGTTTTGGACAAATGTCATTTTGCTTGAAGAAAGATGTGTTAAACAGACGATTTACTAATTAGCAAGTTCAATTTTAATATTGAAACAGAAATAATAAAATTTCAGGTTGAAGTCAACAACTTCAAAATGATGGTTCATTCAGGTTTAGACTTCACTTATTCAATAATTAATTTTCCTTTCATCCATACTGTTTATGAAATTTAACTGCTTCAAAAATTATAATTCATGGACTGTAAATAACTTATGAAGTAATTTACAAATACATCTCACTAACCTCATATAGCTTTGCAGCTAATACTTAGAATGGGTATCACTAACGTTTTCAACCCATTTCTAGGGTCTTCTTCAGGAGTTCCATAATTTTTCTGGTTCAATTTTTAAACATTCCAGTCTCCAACACTTCTATCTTCAAATTTATTTTTCAAAATTTAAATCTCTGAAAGATGTGCGCCTGTGCCGGCTGTTATAGCATTGCATCATAAATAGCCTGCCATGCTCTCGACAGCTGTTTTTCTTGTTTAAATTTGTTTAAAATTGATTGACAGGCCTTTGCAGTCTGCTTTAAAAATTTCTAATGCCTCCAGATTTCGCAGTTAGTTTATACGATGCAACACTATAACAGCCGACACAGGTGCCCATCTTTGAGATTTAAATTTTGAAATATAAATTCGAAGATAGAAGCATTGGAGACTGGAACATTTAAAAATCAAAATCTAACCAGAAAAATTTATAGAACACCTGAAGAAGACCCTAGAAATGGGTCGAAAACGTTAGTGATAAGTTCTAAGTATTACCTGCAAAGCGATACAAGGTTAGTGAGACTTATTTGTATTATTGCTTTGTTCGTTGGATGGATTTGATTGAAGTAATTTATTTTACAATAGATAATCACATGTTAAAGATAAAATTTCAGTTTATGTAATAAACTATTTCCCAATTGAAGATAACAATATTTAAGACAGTCTGAATTTATAATTTCATGCAATTTATAATCTAGTTTGATACAGAATGAAACTAAAAAACAACTAGATAAATCACTATATATTCCAAAACTAAAGATGTAAGCACTAATTGTTAAATATTTTTATGAAAATTATTTAGGTTTTAGAAAACTAGCTATTAAATTATAAAACATGTTAGCTAAACAAAAAAAGAAGCAAAACATCATTCAAGGCAATTTAAAATTTGACAAATGTTTTGTTGAATTATAAAAATTATTTGTCCAACGATAATTCTTGCTTCATAAATTCCCAGATTTATGAGTTCTCTACAATTGTAAATATCATCTTAGTTGCAATAAATAAAGACCAAACTTCTTGACTACTATATTTCCAAACACACACACACACACACACAAAGATGAACGGACAGATAAGAATGTCACTCGTTTCCAGTTTGCTGCTAATGAATTTGGATGTGCTGATTTTCATTTTGCTGTCATTATTCTAATATATATATTTTTAAAATTTATCCACTCCTTTCAACATATAAGAAAAAAAAAAAAACAGCCCCATAATCATTTAATCAGCGACAACAACAATTAAATAAACTTTTTTGAATATTTTTCGTTTGAGAAGTTAATCCTTCAAAATTTAATGTAATGCAGGCATCTCGGCAATTTTTAAGAAGTAAAAATGTAGGACAAAATCCAAATAAAAAAATGCAACAATCTTTTGAAGTATATCCTATGACATGTTCAACAATAGAGAAGAATTGTTTTATATACAAGAAAATGAAATTTATTCCAAGCTATTCTCTTTGGATCTATTCTTCAAAACTCAAAAATCATAACACAAAGTCTATGCTTATTTCAGTGAATGACCTGAAACTGAAAATTATTTCATTTTACCCTTTACAAAATATTATAATGCACACATGCCAAAAAAAATTAAATTTTGGTATCTAACCTTCAGACTTTTGTTTCCTTACTTTCTTTGCAAGAATATTACAAAAGTAATAATCAAGCATAATTCTTTTGCTTCTTTCTACTTTTTGTTTATTACACACGGTAACAAGGGAGAAATGCCACACAGGATAATATGCTTTGTTCTCTTTAATTCAAAACATTTCAATCAGATAGTCATGTAGCCTATCCTGGTTTGGGACATGCCACATTCTAGAGCAGTTTGGAAAGTTTTGTGGCCATATAATCAATCTGTCAATATGTAGGCAAAATTAACACAGCGGTTCTCAATCTTTTTGAAGTCAGGGAACACTAAACTTTGACATTTTTTTTTCCCACAGAACACTTACAATACACCAGCTTTAAAGCAGGGTGGCAAACCTTTTTGAAATCAAGAACGCTTGGCCTAGTAGATGACGACATTGACATTTGCTGATTATATTCCCCATACAAAAAATTATTTTACATTGTATTGATATTTCTTTTGCAACAATTTTTAATTGTATATTTGATTTTTCATGAAACACTTGAAGTGGTTTCACAGAGCACCCGTGTTCCGCGGACTACAGATTGAGAACCACGGGGATATGGTGCCTGTATCCTCTGCATGCACCGATGTTAAATGCAGAGATATCACAATAAATTAATTTTTCTGGAATTTAAAGGTGCTAGTTTATCTTCAAAGATGTTCAAGATTCTTATGATTTCTATATGTAAATAAATTCATTTAATATCACTAGAAATATAACACTGTTGGATTTTAAAGGCCATTTTCACTTCTTTAATATATTATTAATACAAACTATTGTTTTTGAAGCCATTTTGTTATCCTATGCCAAAATGCATTCTTGAGAGCATTATATATAATTTTTCATATATTGTTCATAAAAAAAATCCACACCTTTAAAAAATCCAGCAATGAAATTTACTAAATAATAAGGTTTTCGATCAGCTTCACTGACTTTCTTCAGTTATGATAGAATAGAACATGAATACAAAAATTTTAAAATGATATTTATTTTAGAATTCTTGTTAACAGAAATCATAGTTGAGATTAATAAAATAAAAAATAAAAATAAATGAATAAATGTCCATTAATTAAATTAACTTTCATAAAAGGACTGCCATGCGATAGACAAGCTGTTCACATCTCTGATTGATGCAACCAGATTTTTTGTGCACTTTAAAAATGTCTAAGACTATACTGTAGTTCTGGTACATTATTATTATTAATGATGATGTGTTTAGACAAGCCATAAATGACAACCACCTGGACTCCACATGCTTGAGAAACACTATGGGCAGTCCCAGGTCAGCAATTCTTTGTGAACTGGTTGTGCAACAATTAGAAAACAACATTCTACCCAAATTCCAACACCTCATTATCTTATACGCTAGATATGTTGAAGATATCTTTACCTTGTGGCAGAGAAAACCAAACCTGCAGCAGTTTTTAAAAGTGGTCAATGATAACCCCTACAGATTACTCATACAATTAGACCAGGAGAATGAAACAACAGTAAACTTTTTGGACATTTCCATCTCCTGCAAATATGGCAAAATTTGGACCAAGGTATACAGGAAACATTTTCAACCCAATTTAATTTCACATAACTCTGCTGATCCCCAGTACATCAAATTAGCAGCCTTTAAATCCTTGATAAGAAGAGCATATATACATCATACTAGCATATGGGACCTGTAACAGCTGAATTACATCTAAAAGATTGCAGAACACAGGACTATCCAATAAAAATAATACAGAAATTGATCGCAACCTTGATCAAAATTGATTTCAAACATCAAAACGTCAGCATACGTCAATAGACCGGAAACAAATAATGATTTTAAATTATATCCCATCTTTAAGAAGGATACATAAGAAAGCGGCCAGACTTAATAATGTTGCGGTTGTATATCAACGCACCCCGATGATCTTCACAATTTTAAGGAATGATAAGAAACCATAACCATAATTCGATTGTGGGGATTTACTCCATCCTGTTAATTGACCAATGTTTCATATCAAAACTGGTCCACGTGGGTGCCACTATGCATAATCTACAAATCCTCCTCAAAGAACATAAATACAAATTGATAAAAATCTCGATAATATGATGCTGACAGCTTACTGAACATCAGGACATACAAGTACAAATGGAGGCAGGCATCCATCATCAGACCCACATCTAATGTATACACTGAGGTATCTAAAAAAAAAATTGGAAATTTTTAAAACACACAAAAACTCCAGTTGCATCAACCATAGATATTCAGACAGTTTGTCTACTGCATGGCAGTCCTTTTATGAAATTTAATTTTATAAAAGGACTGCCATGCGGTAGACAAACTGTCCGCATCTCTATGGTTGATGCAACTGGATTTAATTTTATTAAGGGTTATTTGTTTGTTTTTACTTTTTATTTTATTTCTGTAGTTATTTTATTAATCTCAATTATGATTTCTGTTATTTATTTATGTATTTTAGAATTCCTGTTATCGTTTTAAAAATTTTTGTATCCATATTTTATTTTTCATATTCTAATCTATTGTAACTGGAGAAGGTCAGTGAAGATGATCAAAAACATTTTTAATAAATTTCATTGCTGGATTTTTTAAAGGTTTGATTTTTTATAATTATCTATCCAGTTGATACAAAATATATGGATATACTGTTTATAATAATTTTTCACTTTGAGTCTCTCTTTCCAAGTGATTGCAAGAAATGAATTAACTCAAAAGGCAGAAAACACTCATTTGTAGTAGTCATCAAGCTATTTTTTATATTTCAATTATATTAAAAATATTGATCAAGAGATAAAAACAGCCATGCAACAATCAGTTTTATAACGAGTAGGAAATCTTTGAGATTATTAACATGAGAAATCACAGATGAAATTTTTACATGAAGAATTCTCATTTCTACTTCAAATTATAGACAAGTTTTCAGATTTTTTCATATAATAAGTAATTTTATTAAACTTTGATGTATTTCCACTATAATTAAAAATTATACTAAATCTGTATTTTAATCATAGTTAATATGAAGATGTTCATATTCTCATTCAAAATGCTTTTGAGCTACTAATTCCATTACTATAAAGATGAATCTTCTTCCTTCACCATAAAGGAAAAAATAATCAAAAATAAACCATATCTGACTTAAAGGTATCCTTTACTTAATGCAGGATTTGATTAACACACAAAATTAACTGGGGCAATCCCTTTATATACAAGACAGAAGTTTTAATTTACAAGGCTTTACTGGCTGTCTTTACTTAACAAATACACTCTAATACTCTAATAAAGAAAGAGGGGCTGCCTGCTTTTGCAAACAGCCCACTAGGAAGAAAAAGAGGTAAAGAAAAGGTTGAAGGAAAGGTTCTAAAGGGAGAAGTATAAAGGAAAAGGGTAAAAGTAAAGATGAAAAAAGTTCTTAGGACCTCAGAGCACCACATCAGAAATTATTAATAACCAAAATTACAACAATTGACAAAACTGTTATACCATATTATCAATTACAAGAAAAGGTCCTATTACAAGTAGGGTAGATGACAGTTGCACACCCATCACTTATGGGTAGGAAATTAACAACCTTGATCACTTCAAGGTTACAATAATATTAAAAACTGATTATAATTTTAATATGCAGAGAATGTAAATATTAGCTTACAATGATATAATAATACTGATTACAAATCCTATTTGCAGAGAAGGTAAGTGATTTAAGTT
Source organism: Centruroides vittatus (assembly GCF_030686945.1). Lineage (NCBI taxonomy): Eukaryota > Metazoa > Arthropoda > Arachnida > Scorpiones > Buthidae > Centruroides > Centruroides vittatus. The sequence goes on from NW_027122699.1 coordinate 2,008,155, forward strand.
ATTTACAAGTTCCCTGACAATTGATAAGTTAACTGACAAGAGGATAAATATGCCATTCTAATTACAGTAACTAGAATATAGAAATGTTGATTAATGTTTTTTACAGGTTCACTGGCATATGACAAGTTAATATATTGAACATTGCTGACATTATAATTCACCAAACCAATTACGGTACAAAACACAGAATAATGTTTGCAAATAAAAATAAAAAACAATGATACATGAGGTCTCGAGGTCACAATACGTATTAATAAAAATAGTTTTCTTCTTTTTTTAATCTAGAATCTAAAACTAAACTAACACTAGACAACTAAACTATATACAGAAGTATTCTACATGGCCAATCAATCGCTGATAATGTCACTTTTCCATTGTTTCACAGTCTTCCTGGTCATCTTGTCTGTTCTTGTTTTCATTCTCAAGAATTGTTTCTTTCTTGTAGAAGTCTGACAGAAGAGCCCTGGTGCTTTCAATAAACCTTTCAAAACATTTCCAGACGTTTTTCTTATCAAAAATGTTTTATAGTGTTAATGGCCAATTAAGTCCTCCTTGAATGCATTCCCTATAGAATGGAATGCATTGTTCTTCATATCATTCACAGTGAAATATAAAATGTATGGCATCACCTTCACTATTATTGTTGCACTGACATTTATTAGTGTTTCTCTTCTTAAAGCAGTAGAGGTAGGCCATAAAATTACTGTGCACTGGTCGTTTTGGATCTAGGGGATCTAGGTTCGTAATACTTAGCCTTGATGCATTTAGTAATAAAGAGAAATAAACTGAAATAAACGAGGAGACTTTGCCTGGTGGCAAAGTCTCCTCGTTGTAGAATTATTCCAATCTTCCTGCCATTCAATTAGTGCCCATTCATGTAAGGAATTTTTCAGAGTTGATTTTTGTAACCTGGTATATGTATCCTGTGTCTTGAGAGTACCAGCTGTTTTGGCCAAAGAATCAGCCAGTTTGTTTCCTTTATGAGCTGGTATACAACTGAATTGAATGTTGCAGGTAGTACTGAGATATTGTGCTACTTTAATAACTTCTTTGCCCAATAGCATGATGCTTTCAGTTTTTGCCAAGACATAATATAAAATTCCTTATTGACAGTAAGGTAACCACCTTACTGTCAAAGAAGGAATTTTATATTACTTTTGTATTTATTTAAGTTATCTCTTATTTGGATGATTGCTTTGTATGTGGCCCATAGCTTTGTAATGCTACAAAGTTTAGCAAGTTTTAATCTGGCCTGATATGTTGTCTTATTATTGTTGTTTAGAATGCACACATCTTCCACTCTGCACTCTTGCTTAGAGCCATCCATGAACACTATCCACTGAAAGTATCTGTTTGTTTTTGGATTATAATCAAAATGTATTTGGGTGTAATTCGAGGTATATATAATTTCTATCAATTTCATGTTTTTTAATATCATCAGATATCTTCAAGTAGTTGTATTAAAAATAAAATGATTCCAAACATTTTTCAATGTCCTCCTGTGTATAACTGTGTAGTCGAATATTAGTGCAGAGACAATTCCAGACTGTTTTTCTTGTTGTGATATGTATTAGCATTAGTCCAGCCAGTACCAGTATTGCATCTGTAGGGGCTGTTTGATAAGCATGAGTAATCTTTATTGCTGCTCTTCTCTGTACAAACAGCAATTTTTTACAAGCGTGTGACGTTAAGTGCCTCTTGCCATGCTGGGACAGCATATAAAATTGCTGGCTCAATTGACATCTTATAAATTAATTTGCTGTTTATAAAGTTTAATCCCTAGTGTTTCCAACACTTAAATAATGTAGTTTGATTAACACAATTTTGATATACGTGGTAGGATCAAGGGATTAATTAACTGAATTAATCAAGGAATACCCATATAAGGGGCATTCAAAGTTTCCAGAAAATATAAACAACAAAGACAGCAAATTTAGCACTTATTTTTAACATAATTATGTTCCACTTCATGTCTAGTTAGTTTTGGGGTATTGGTACAAGGGCCTAAGTAGGCCAAACAGTAACAGGTATACACAATTTTCCATATGATATCACCACTATTTGTAGCTTTTGGTAGAAATCAGTGCTCTTTGCTTCTAGCCACTGCACTACAAAACATTTAGCTCAATCTAGTGACTGCCATGAACACCTTTAAATGTCTCTCTTAACTTGAGAATAAGAGAATAAGAAGTTGATTGGGTTAGACCCATACCTGATAAAACAATTCAACAAGTTTATGATCACATCAATTAATTATAAATATAGCATTCTGTTTAGAAATATTAACCACTTTCTGGAAACTTCTTAAACACCTCACCAAAATTAGCTACAGGATTTATATGTCAACATCAATTTCAATAAATGGATGCATTATGTTAAAAAACTAATCAATACTGCAGCAAACTTATGGCACTATGTTATCATCATAAAATAAAATTAGAGATTTAACCATTAACTGTTTAGCAAAAGTTCATTACAATAAAATTTTGAAAAGAGTTTAAACTTATTTTTATGGAGATAAAAATATATTTCTGTAAGAAGTTTGTTTAATTTAATGATAAAAATGTAATACAATCAAAACTAAAAATGCCGGCCATGTACTTGTATTAATTTTTTACTTCAAAAAAATAAGATTGTTTACAAAATGATTTCCATTAATGACGACTGTCATATGAAAGAACTATAGTTCCAGTATACGAATAAATGAAATGTTCATTCTTTAAATCAGAAAAACAGTCAAGTAACTAAGAAATCTTGTCTTGTTATCACATTAAAAGCTGTGGTACTACTCCACTTAAACTTAACACTGTAGATAAATACTGTTCATATTAAATTTTTATTTTAATGCAGTATTTTGAAATTTCACTTTACAAATCTATTCAAAAATCAATCTAAAATTCTCAAAATCCCAAAAAACATAATAGTTGAAATCCTAAAACTGCTTCCAATTTCATTTTATATAATAATGAATAAAATAGCAACTTAGATGAAAATTGCTGTGTTTCGGACAATACTTAATGTCAAATATATCTTTCTAAAAATAAAAGATTCTGGTAAAGAAAGAGTAAGAACTGTTATAAATTCTGACTGACTAGTGTTAATAGGCCATTAGAACATGTTTAGGCTTTCTGTTCTTTGGAATATTGGTAGGATCTGTGATGCTTCTTCCAGCACCAACATACAAGATATGTGTCTTTATTGACATTCAGCCTGTGGTATTTTGGAACTGAACTATAGACTTTCCCCGCATCATTTTTTTAAAATTGCTGTATTGAAACACACATTGTATGAAGTTTGGGATTTAAATACAATGTTCTACTGGGAAAACATTAACTAGATGTTGTTTGGGACTGTCAGTATTACAGTTAAAACAAACACAAATTGATGTGTATAAAATAACTGCACTCATTAAATAGAATTTTAATTAATTTCTATAATGCAATACTCATTTTAATGAAATTAAAAATTACAATAAATTTGACACTTTTGTTGCAGATTTACAAATTAATTTTATAAAGTCTAAAGTTGCTTTTCCCATGATTAAAGACAAGAAAAATTTCATGTTTAAAAACCCCAATTAATAACTACTTATTAAAATACTCATTCGTAATGCACAAGTATATTGAAAATAAAATGAACGTCATAAAAAGAAAGTAAAACATAGTGTGGTGTTAACATTTTTTAAATTTTTACTAGTGCTTTCAACGAACAAAAATTTAAAGACAAAACATAAGTTTGTTGAGCATCGACTATCCGACCCCCGATCAACCGTCACATCGGTTAACCGACCACGTTCTAGTCGGCAAATTCAAATGTCCACTAGTGATGTGGCGCTACAATATTTGGCTGTGTCTTGGCTACTTTAATATTATTTTTGTTAAATTTTTGCGTGGGTTTAGCTGGAAACACTGGCTCGACCATGAAAGGGAGGCCAGTATTTAAACCAGGCTTAATTTTTTATTTTTTCTTTATTTCTGTATTTATTTTGTGCAAAATAAATAATTTAACGATGATTATTATTTTAAAAAAATTTTGTTAGGCTTAACGTCAATGAAAATTCAACGCAAAGTAGGTTAATAGCGATATACTAATACACTATACTAATAATGTATTTTTTCATACTTTTCAGTTATCCGACCAACCTCAGTCCCCAATTGAGTCGGATAATCGATGCTCTACTGTACTGTTAACACTGCACTCAGTGTGTTCTTACTTTCTTTTTATGTGATAAGAAAAATTCTCAAAATACACATTTAATAATTTCATAGTTCTGCTATGATTAAAAAAAGTTTTCTACAGATTCCATTTCAACTAATCTATGATAGTAGTAAAAGAATTATCATAAGTGCTCTAAAAATGTCAACCTCTTGGCTAGTAAGGGTTGTCGTTTGCTCATTTTCGATAATCATTTCACAAGACAGAGGAGAATTGCCACAAAGATCTCTCAACAGCAGTTTGAATTTGCAAACTCAAACTTTATTGTAAAATTAGAATGAAATATTGTAGGACAAAATTAACAATGTATTTTTATACAAATACAACTTTATATGATCAACAGACTCACCAAAAAAAAACCCTTTGAATATCCAGTACAATATTTAATTGAAAAAATGATCACATATTGATATGATCACATATGATGCCAAATATATCGTAAGAATAAATAGTATTGTCTTTTGGTGTTGGATTTATTTGTCTGATGAATTCATATATATTCTTCAATCTATACTCAGATTCTTCAAATATTGTATATCAACAACACCTTATTACTGAGAAACTTTGTTTATCATCAAATATACATACTCACAAAAAAACCTTATAAACTGCAGCCATATTTATTAACAAATTCAAATGTTTTCGGTCATCTTTAATGACCTTTATTAAGAACAAACGAAAATCAAATTCTGAGAGATTTGTATTAATGATAAATACATTTTGGAACGATTTTAAATGATTTTATACAAAACTTTTAGTGTGCCATCTCTACTAATAGGTTATCAATTAAATGAAACAAATACTAGAACATCCAAAAAAATAAAATAAAAATAAAATATAGTAAAGCAAAAATCTTAAAGCATGTGTAGAACAACTATATAGCACACATAATATGCATGCTCTTCTATCTGTTGTCCTACTAGTTACTGCCACTTTGCCAAAAGGTCTTGGAACTTTGCATTACGCTTGAACTCCATGCTGCTGATATCTTACTTGCTTCTCTAAAGTTGATTGCTTGCCCTTCTTGACTGGTTTTGCAAATATGCCTAGCTTCTGCATACTTGAGATGTTCTTTTGTTGTGAATTACTTGTATCAAACTTGCTTTATCCCATTCTGCTTTAACTTCTGGGGGTCTGCTAAAATGTAAGTCGCAAGTGCCGTGCTTGGTTGCTCATTTCTTATGTTTCTTTTGTGTTCCATCAGTCTTTCTTTAAGCAATCTCTCTGTGGCTCCAATGTAAAACAGCTTTTTCTGCCACCTTATATCTGTTATAGGAATTCTATATACTCCAGGAAGATGGCTCCTGTATCAAATGTTAAGAGCAGACAAAGATGCATTAAACTGTTCGATTCCTTTTGTAAATTATTTTTTTGTTTGTTGCTGCTCCTATTTGTTTATAGACATTGTTTAGCGGGCCCTGTATTCCATCACTGTATACTCTTCTATTTTATTTATATTCTCTAATGTTGCTGCCTGGTCTTAGTTTTGCAGGATATAGCCTTAATATTAACCCCAAATTGCCTGCTAGTTTTTTGATATATTGCAGCTTTTCATTTCTATATCTCGGATTTTGCTACTGTGTGCATGTGCGCACTCTCTTGCAATGAGCGCTCGGAATGCTGCAAGTTTATACATTGCTGGGTCGTGTGAATTCCATGGTATAAACAATGGGTTGTAAGTAGGCTTTCTGTTGACTTTTGTAATATCTCCTCTGCTGTCTATTTGTATTGATAAATTCAGAAGATGTATAATTTTATCGTTCTCTTGTTCCAGTTCAATCTCTAGGCCAAACTTGTTGTCGTTGATGTCATAAATTGCTGTAATTTTGGTTTTACTTTCCATATAATGAAAACATTGTCGCCATACCGTGCATAAATTACGATTTGCATTTCATATTTCGGTATGATGGTGTTCTCTAATGTTCTTAAAACCATCTCACTTAATGTACCTGCTACTGGACTTCCCATTGCTACACCTTTCTGCTGTGCATGTGTAACTCCTTTAAAGTTAAATATTGACAAATATGTGGTTAGATGCATCATTTCTAGTATCTGTTTTCTCTTCTTTTCTGGATATTTGATTTTGTTTAATAAGAAATCCCTTAATGAGAAATACTTTTCAAAATATTAAAAGTATCTGCATGTAATTAATTCATTAAATAAATAAATCTAATGCCAAAAGACCGTACTATTTATTCCATAATTACAATTTTTATGTAAAATATAATGGTATAAAAATTACTGGCTCTGTCTTTCGTTAAAAACAAATTCTTAACAGGTCAATTTAGAATTAAAAAAAACTGAAAAACTGCAAATAATAGATTAAAATTGCAGACCTCCACTTTTTTTGAATAACCTCAAAAATGCAGTCTGGCATACTCATAATAAATCTTTTGAATATGGAAGTTGGTATAGTATGCCATGCTTTCTCCACTGCAACTTTTAAGTCTTACTGAACTGTATTGTTTGCCATCAGCATATACAATTTAGAACACACCCAGATATTCTCAAATCAAGCTTAGGTCTGGAGATTGAGGTGGATGATCCAACAGTTAGACTTCTTTTCGCTGAAGTCAATTTTTTGTGGTGCAAGATGAATGGACAGGTGCATTATCTTGCATAAAATAAAACTTTCAACCTGCTAATTTTCGTACATTTGGAAGTAAAGTAATTTCAATTGGCTCCTGACACTGTTTTAAATCCATTCATCCATGTATGAATTCAATATGTGACTTTCCCTTGCAAGAAATCCACACACCACACCATAATGGAACCACCATCCATCCGTTGTTGAGATGAAATCCTCTCTTCTTTGCGCAAATCACGAAAATAATAGATCATACTACCTGGACCATCCAGACAACTTTTTTCATCTGAAAAAATAACCTATTGGCACATTCTGTATCCCAGGACATGTGATCTCATGCATAAGTCAATCTTGTAGTTTTATGTGCTTTAGTTAGAAAAAAATTGAAAAGAGAATATCCTAAGTCATCCTGATTTTAACTCTGAACACTATGGAGATGAACTTTTAACTCTAATTGATTCACAATGTTTGATGCTGATGTCACACTGTTGCTTGCAACCCTCAAAATTTGCTTCTTATTTCTTGCATTAAACTCAGGTCTTCCACCATTGTTTTTCAAGTTGTGTACAACTATATTAGAAAAAATGATAACTACAACAGTGTGATTCCTTCCTATTTGGGTAGCTACAACATAATAGTTTTGTGACTGTGGCCATAAAATATCAATTTGTCATTCTTTCTCTGCAAGTTTTTCACCCTTTTCCATGTTTGACAGATGATTTTGTTTCTGCTGCAGATTTAAACTGAAATGTTATAAAATTGTAAATAAAATTATCACTTTTATGGAACATAAGTTATTTACTTTCTTTAAAAATTCAATTAGTTGCATTTAACACCCTTGTATGATATTTCTCAAAGTTTCTTTCAGCTTTGTCCATCACAGCTTTTGCAAATTCCTTTGCATCTTATTGCTAATATTTTGCCAAATTTGTCGAAATTCTCTCAAATTTTTTGGTTGCAACTTTCATCTTCCATATTCTCTTTTGCAGAGTGCCCAAAATCTTTCAACACTTCTTGTTTGTGGGATGTTTGATTTTGTACAGAAAATGAAAAATGCTCCAATGTTTTCTTCCTTTAAGGTATCTGACTTTTCTTGCATGATGGACTGTTGCCATGTCTGGCCAGAAGAAATCATCATCTCTCTCGTAATGTTGATTTATGAAAGGTATAAGCCTGCCTTGAATGTCTTTTTTAAAATAAACTTCACTCATAATAGTGCCTTTAGAAATGTAGGATTTATATTGTCAAATTGGTTCATCACTTTCCAGATGAGATACTATTTGTAGAATTTAGATTGAGATTTGACATTTTCATCCTAGGCAAATTCTTTTGAATCTTCTGCATGATAATACTTCTTGCTTGGTACATCTGAAGGATTGAAGGAAACATTTCATCATTAATAATGAGGAATTTCCTCAAAGAATTTTGGTACACACTGACATCCTGACTTCACTTAAATTTCCTGACTGCCAGAGTACTTTGGTACACTTTTTACATGTGCCTTGATCTCCAGCTTCTTTGTTTTAATATAGGATATCATAGACCTTGGAATTTTCAATTTCTGGGCTGTAGCTCTTATGGAAATTGACAGGTACTTACGAAACACAGCTTTTACTTTGTTTTCATTGTTTTATTTGTCTTTAGTGTCCCTGAATACCCAATTTGAAGCTTGTAACCCTCAATTCCATTCTTGTTATAAAATTCAATGATGCAATAAATGCTTGTCCTTCTGACTTCTTCCAAAAAGTGATGAACTGTTGCTTTTTGTCCATAAGATTTGTAATATGAAATTATACATTTTGCTAGACTCTCCTTTTCAGCTCTGTATACATTTTCATAGAAAGAAGGCTTGTGATTACACTTCCTATGCTGCACAACAATACCTTTTCACATGCAACAAGAATGCATGTGCAGATGTTCTAAAGTTCTAAGATGAGATTTGATAGTCTCTCTTCACTTTGGACATGCCTTATTTAAAGTTTTGTCAACAGAAATTACTTGGTTTTCTACTATTTGGAACAACTATTCCAACACTATTCTTTCATTATTGTATAAACATATTAAATTTACTTTTGTAAACATATGAACATGATCGAACCAATAATTTTAATTAAGTTAATTGTTTAGGTAGAATTTTTGCTTGTCTTTAAAGTTTTTTCCACCACTGCAAGTGAAAGTGTTTAAAAATTTTTGGCTTAAAAAGAAATCACGTATATTGTCACCAAATTTACTGGTAAAAAACATCAAATTATTAGTATAGTTACTAATGCACTTTTTAATGCTATTGGCAAACCAATGCACTCTTCATAATTTAAAACAGACATTAAAAATATAAAAATTTCACATCTTACATTCACACACACAAATCAATTACTATCTACAAACTAAGATAGCAAATAGCATTTTATCTGTTATTTAGACAGTAACTACTAAATGAGAACACTTTTAATTACTAGCAAAAGTTTTTTTTGCAAGTAAACAAATGTTTTTGAATGCTTATATGTAAGTAATTTTCAGATTAATAAGAATTTCTATACTTTAGATCATCATGTAAAGATATCATACTTACAATACATAGTTAAATCTGTAAAAGAAAATGTTATATAAAAATATCTAAATTCACTGAGACAAGCAACAGTTTTTAAAATTCATATTGTTCTCAGTTCTATTTGATAAACTAATCCTAGAGTTCATTGAAATTTTCAAAACTTACAAGAAAAAGTTTAAAATCATTTAAGCCAAACCTGGGGCCTTATTCTGGTCACCGTCTCTGGTCTCTCACAATGATTAGCCAATCAGCGACTGGCTTGTGAAAGAGACAGTAACCAGAATATGGCCTATGTTTTAGTTTACATTGGTAATTAAATTAAACATTTAACAAATTGTCAAACATTCTATTAAAAAATAGGAGAGTTAAAAGAAAAAAGATTAAAAATATATATATATATATATATATTAGAGTAGACAAATCTTTCTTGCACTATTAAGTAGTTAATAAATAAAATAGAAAAAATATATTATTGCAAATAAAATCCAACTATTAGGGCACAATAGTTAAGTAACTATTATTTAACTGAAAAGTTAATCACTTTCAGGCAATTAAGTCCAAGAAATTGAATAATGGCAGTTTCGTTAACTCATATGCTCTAATAAGGCAGAGGAATTTGTATGTTATCAGCAGTGTTAGAGTTTAGTTTTAGTATCAATGCAAATAAATTTGTAAATTTTGGAAAAGAAATACAATTCAGTTGTACATAATCATTAAAAACAATTTTTTCTAAAGTAAAAACAAAAACATTAACAATAATAATGTATTTAATCTTTTCTGGAAAAAAAATTTTAAATGCAGTATACAGGATACTGTATTTAAAATTTTTCCAATTAAAATGCTACAAAAGGAAGTAATTGTGTAATATATATTTAAAACCCACCATTTTGTATTTATGATTAAAAATTTGTCATTTCAGAAAAACATGATTGATGAATTGTTGATCTAAAGTTTTTACTGTAAATTTATTCCAATATACAACAACATATTACTACTCATTCCATAGAAAATTCCTTGTTTACTACTTTATTCAACACAATAACATTTGCTTTACAGAACAAAAAGTCTTGTTACTAAAACACTTCATATTACAAAAAGCATTTGGAAGGAAAAAGTTTCAAATAACTTATAAGTTTATTCATGAGAATAGTTAACATGGAATTACTTATTGAGTTTTGAATATATTGATTTTAATGCTGTGTAATAAAAAGTACAGGAATTGGTGTTCTGCAGCCTCAGAAAAGCTGAGAATTGAACTAAATGATCAACCAAATTTTTTAAATCTAGTAATAACATCTTGTAACTGATCTGAAAGTTTAATGTCCAAACTTTTGTTTTGCTGATTAAGATAAAACATTTGTAAAGTAAACATAACTAAAAAAATACAACACAAGAATAGCTTATATCAAAACAAAAGACTTAACTGAAGTGTTTCAAAGAACAAAAGTAATATTTTGAATTTTATCATTAACAAAATTTATAGAAAATATTCAAAGATAATTAAATATGACAATATTAGCATTGAAAATAAACTATCATCACAAAAACCTGCTTAAATGATAGTCATTTTAGCAAACATTTTCCTCCATATTAAATGGACATCTTCACGGTCTTCTGATTTTTGTGATGATAGTTCATTTAAAGTTAACCAGTATTTACTAGTCATTATCTGAAAATAATAAAATATACTTTTGAACCAAATTAATAATAGTTATCAAATAACCATTATTTTCTGAAACAGCAAAACATTCTTGTGCAGTGCTGTAATAATAATGCCATGCTATTTTATCTCTGTATCATACACCATCATATTTGCATCATATTTTAATTTAAATAATTTTTAGTAGCAAGATCTTATAATGCTGAAGACTTCGGTATCAAGTTTTCTTCATAAGAAAGCAGCAATAAACATGCTGTTTGTCTGAACACAAAACTATCATCATGAGTGCATTATACTAGTATGAGCTGCCCCACTACAGGTTAGTATCATCATTGTTGTTGCTACTGCTGCTATCATCTCATTTGAACAGATTCATTTAGTTCTACATAGGTAACAGTAGTATCATTATTACAGTAAATGTTCATGGTTTATGATGAAGCATTTAGCAGATTAAGGTAGATGGGCAAAAAACTCATTTATACTTAAAATTCATTTACTTCAACATACAGTATTACAGGATTTGCAATTTATAAAGACAAATATTTATTCAAAACTTTAATTACTTAAAATATCTTATGACAGTTTCAATAGTAGTTTGTTAATAAGGTTACTATTAATATTTGACTTAATAGTTTGATTTAGCAAATCAAAATCAATTCTGAATATCAGATATTCACAGAATACCTCATTGACTGTCTTTTATGTTTGAAGTTATGTAGCCTGACAAAGGCTTTTGAACAAGATCAAACATTGGTTATTAATTAAAGAATTTGTGCTGGAATTTATGGTTGTTCACAGTTCTGTTAATAAATCCAGCCCATCATTAGCCATCCTAGTTATTACTGTAGAGAAGTTACATTGCATTGGTTAGTGAAAATCAATAGCATTCAAAAATAATGCCCACTAGGCATGTGAGGCATGCACCTCAAAAATGGAAAAATAAAGCAATTTTATAGCTGCAATTGTATATCATACTTCTCTAGCTACTATTAGATGATATAAGTCAAAAAATAATGTAGAGCAGCTCCCAATCTTTGTGCCTGAAGGATCCCTTAATTAGCAACTACCTGGAAACAAAGAAAGCAATTCCATGTGTAAAGAAATTACATTTAATTAAAGTAACCACATGAATAAACTTGTGCAAATGGTTGCATTTCAGAGATAGATTTGTATAGAAGAGACCAAACACATTGGAAGTGGGCACAAATCAGAGATGATCAAAAGATTTACAGTAACTACACCTATACACACTTATGTTTCTGATATGCATATTTATAGTTATTTCAATTTAAAAACACACAATTATATAACAGACAAGATTAACATGTTCATAAGCTTACGTCTAATAGATTTGTATAATTCATCCTACATGAAACAAAATTACATTTGTTTATAAACAAGTAACAATGAATGAGTTTTAAACACATTACACAAATTAGATTTACCATTAAAGTTTATTCTTATCCTTTTAAATTTTAAAAAATAATAAAGCACAGTGTCCTCACCATTTATCTGCAATTGTCATAAAGCAGTGGTACCTAATCCAACCCAGGCCCACATACTCAATACATCACTTATGATAGAAACAGACCTTGTTTTTTGTACATTTAGAATATAAAATATTTTTGGCCTGAACTCGAAAAGTTTGGTCACCTCTATCAAGTAACATGATCATCAATTATAAAATATATTAATTTTTAAAATCAGTAGATTTGCAAAGTAAAGTAAATTTAGTCCAAATACATTTAAATATACGCATGATCATTAGAATTCTACTTACAACAATTTTCTTTATAAAAAAATAACTTTCTGGCATTTATTTTCCTCTTATGGATTGAATTTAATTTTATTTGTATTATATGTGATGAGACAATATAAATTATCACAAAATAAAACACACATTTATATATTTAATGTAATTTCCTTTTGCAAGTCAATCAGTTTACAAATCATCTAATGAGATTCCAAAAATTTGTTTTTATAAATGATAATTTCAATATTTACAATCTGATATCCACTGATATATAATCAATTTATACTTAGAATTATTGATAATAGTCATGTACTCATTATCCCTTCACAAGTATTACAATTACTTAACACGGGATATCAATATATTACGACTAAGAGCAGCCAGTTATGCCCATTAAGCAGGCCTTATCCAGAAGAGACTCAGCCAGCATGGATGAGAACATAAAAAACAACAGCCCAACCTATACCACTTTAAATAAACTACAGGGTTCAAAATAAGTTTGAACCCGGTAGTTTATTTAATTCCCATGGCAGCAGACAGACATTACCATACAGTCATCTGGCCGACCTCATTATGCTAAAGTTAATTTATAATGGACACATCTCTCAAGAATCTGCTAATTCACATTCGTTACTCGATCGTTTATACTTTGTTAAAAGGGAGGTTGTAATTTGAACTATATTTGTTCTTTATTTGAAGTTTTAATAAATTCTTGTTTTAACACTTATTTTGCATTTATTTTAATAATTGAAAAAAGTATCTATAAAAGTATTTTTTTATTGAAAAATTACATTGCTTTCAAGATGATTATAATAATCTCATGAGTGAAAAAACAAAAATCATCTTATGGCATTTATATTTTTACAACTTTAATAATTCTGAATGTAACATGGAAGGATCCATTTTGTAATTCTGGATTTATCTTCAAGATCACTGGCAACACTGAAGCATTTGTAGCCAGACAATAACATTCAAACCAAAATCACTCCCCCCCTTTTTTTTTCTTTCTTTAAATTACATTTTGAAAACGTAATTTGGTCAATTCATAAAGTCTCCTCATACAAAAAATCAACTAACGAAAAAAAAAAAAAATGTTTTAGTGCCGTTTAGTTAACGCTTTCACTTCTAGAACCAAGTCGTTTCGAGTTCATTTTTAAATAAAAGACGAATTTTTTCATACTAATACGTCATCGACGACGTCATCATTGCCGTTTTATAGAATTTTTCTTGAATGGAGACTAGATAAAGAAAAGATTTGTCGAGCAACGACGAAAACAAGAAAGGAAATTTTACCATTTAGGAATGGCGAGAAAATAGTTATACACACCCACTCAGAACTTTCACATTCGGCCAGTCGTCTTTAATAAATCATATGTTTGTAAGTTTGGCTGGAAACAAAGTCATAGCACCATTTTACCTATTTAAGGTTTTAAAAAGGGTTAACTTACGGTGTAACTCTTTGACTATATTCATTTGCGATAGTCTCAATTCCGCCAGCTCTTGCTACTGCGATGAAACAATTTTCGTTGCCGAAATCTATACCGATAACTGACATCTTTCTTTCCCCGTTATCTCAATGTTAACGAAGAATTAAAAATGAATTAAATTCTTGTATGAAGTACTTATAACTCACTACTTCTTTCTAGAACCTTCTAGAATGCAGTTGCCGGTTGCTATAGTTACTGTCGAAAAGACACCTAACGGCGTTAGATGTAATCACGATTTATCGTTTGGTCTTTTTTTCTAGAAATGATGGATATAAAAGTTAAAATTCTGTTAACGCTATATTAATTATTTTTATTTGTATTATTAATTTTTAAGCAAATTAATTACTTATTGTAATCTTTAAAAATATATATGTGTTAATTATGGGTCATTAAAAATTATATATATATATATATAATTTAGTAAAAACTTCGAGAATCTTCGGATGTTGCTAACGAAATTGGAGAAAATATTATTATATACAATATAACAATTACGTAAAGTCGCTTTTATTTTAATTTCTGATGAAACATTAATAATTCTAATGCTTAGAAGAATATTAATTCATTTAATGTAATAGAAAATATTACGCGATTGAATATTAATCTATTAAAATTTCTAGAATTTCAGAAAAAATTTAATATTTAAAAACTGAATAAATGTTTCTATTAATATGATATTTATTTATTAATAGTTTCGCTTAAGTTGCTTCAACTTTTAAATCTTTATCCCAGTTTTATAATAGTTCATGTATATGAATATGCAGCAACATCGCCGGCATTGATTAAATTGCAGTAGTTTTACTTCGTATCGCTACTTATAATGTGTTAATTAAACTAAATTTATATAAAAAAAATTAAAACAATTAGAAAATCTTTAGCAAAATATCAAATACCTGTATAAAATTTAATTTATAGAAAATTCTGATGAATAAAATTAGCCAACCTGATGATTTTACAGAAAATCAATAACATGTATGGGTTTAGAGTATTCATAATCATTTCCTATAAACGTTATTACCCAAAGGAATTTTAAGAATGCATCAAATATAGTTGTTTTATTTTTCGTTTTTCTTTTATTCGAATAGTGATTTTTGGATAGGAATAACGTATCTTAACCTGGATAAAGCGGAAAATTAGGATTTTGTTTGTAGACAAATAAAGAAAAAAACGCCTGTAATGGTCATCGCATAGCGTGAAAAACTGTATCCGGAGAACAATTTCGAACCTTCACATAGAAATGAAAGTAAATTTTTTGAAAAAGCTCTTTTCGTTACGTGGGCACTAAAAAGATTCTTTTAACAAGCCCATTACGGGTTTGGTCAGGCCCACAACGGAACTGCCGGAGTGGTGAGGGACCCGACGTATCCGGGTGAATATTATTAATTCCCGAAAAATTCCCGTACGGATTTGATTCCAGGTCCCCAAAGCGATAAGCTATTATCTTAACCGCTCGGATTCGGGAAAACAATCCAGGAATTCTGTCTGGGACACGCCAGGCCTTGTTCCTCACCATATAATATGGCCACTCCATTATAGATCTCGCGGAACTCAGAATGGATATGATTAAAATGTTTTCTTAGTATCATATGGAATGAATTTCAGATAAAAATATTTAAATTATATTATAAAACACTTAAAAGCATGCCTAAAATTTATTATTTTCTCATAAAATTTTTAAAACTTTTCAATTGTGTTTGGATATTGTTTTGCTTTTTATACTGTGTTGTTTGAAATTGAAAAGTTCCAATTGCATGAACTTTGTGATCAGGATAATGTTTTAATCAATAGGCAATAAAATTTAAATATCAATCCAACTGTATTGTTACAACTCGTATTCTTATGGAGCGAAAAGGTAGAATTTGGGGAAAACGAAAACTTATCTTTGTCTTCTCACGTTATGAGACGTCCTCAACATGTTTCTGTCGTTTTATACTATGTATTAGATTGACGGACGCACGACCGTGGTAATAACGGTGTCGGCCAACTGTTCTACGGAATTCGGGATCGAATCAGAACGGAAACCCTACGAATTTTGTGCTCCACAGTGACTAAGTGGATAAAAATGACGGAACACGTAATAGTTGGTTATAGTTTTGCAAATGACCAACAGGCTGATCATGTGGACTTTTCGCGGTTTTTTTTTTTGCCTTTTTTTGGCATTTTTCTTTCTGTGGGAACTAAGAGGGCCTCTTTTAACAAGCCCATTATTGGTTCGGCCAGGCCCACAATGGGACCGCCGGGTGGTTAGGGACGGGGCCCGACATATCCTGAAGGATCATCCCCGAAAAGCTCCTGGTAATTTTTTCGACCCGTCCGAATTCGATCCCAGGTCCCACCGGGCTGTAGGCTGCCACCTTGACCGCTCGGCCATCCGGCCGTCGACTTTTCCAGATTTACTTTACATATCTAACACCTAAATATGGGCTAGTTTCCCGTAAAAAGTCCTCCCAATAGGCATTTCCATTTTGGCAGATCGCCCATATGTTGTTTGTTACCTTTAAACCATTGGTCAATCCAATCCACGAATATTTAATAGGTGGGCTATCCCAGATACGTTGGTGCAGTCTCTCATTACTCGGTCGTCTCCGATTGTGGGTCTGGAAAAAGTGCCCACAGACAGAAAAATTAAGAAAAAATACGCACTATGTGACTTATTCAACGTGTTCATAATTCTATACAAATGACTGGAAATTAAGTACTCCGTCTTCCGGAAGTTTCGTTAAATTCCCAGATTATTTTCGTGTCTACCAGTGGTTTTGGATAAAAATCATTGAACACTGTAGTTGGTCGTTCGCGCCTGCCAACGGGCTGGCAACGTGGAGTTTTCCCGGTTTTCTTCACGTCAGTAACATCTAAATAGGGACCGTTTCCCATAAAAGTCCTCCCGGGAGGCAGTGCTGTCTTTAGAACGTAAGGGGTTTTGGCCCAGGACCAAGAAGGAGGCCATCTTAAGGAAACAGGCACAATAGTATATTACAGGCCTAGGGATGCATTATTTGTTTCCTCCCGTAGAGTATATACGATTTTTCACTTCCCTTGGCCAGGAAGTGGAATTTTCTTTCCGCAGGATCAAAGTACCGTTTTCGGTCGAAGTGTGGTGAATAAGAAGTAACAAAAATTTTTTAAGTTTTCTTATTCTAAGAATAACAAAAAATATTATTTTAAAAATTAAGTTAATATATTAATCATTGAGTTTTTAATTTTAATCAAACTTTTTAATCAAACTTCAATTAATCTATTTCAGTTAACCTATTTTTTACTTGTAACTTTATTACTTTCGGGTTAGGGGGCCCCGTAAGCCCTGCCTTAAAACGGCACTGCCGGGAGGCATCCCTCCTTGGCAAATCACCCGTGTCGCGTTGCCGTATCCAAATGAACCCAAACCCAGACTATTTTTTAATACGTTTAATTCGTTTTTTAACTCTCTTCGCCCTGTGGACACTAATAGGACCTCTTTCTAACCATTGTGGGTTCGGCCAGGCTTACAAAAGATGATGAGGGACGGGATTCGACTTCTCCGGATGGACCAAACCCGAAAAATTGTTGGGGTTTTTCGATCCATCCGGAAATGGTTCCAGATTACCAAGAGCGGTAGGCTGCCATTTTATCTGCTGAACCATCCTGCATTCTAATTTATTAGAGTGTGAAATGTTTCAGCGCCCACCAGTGGCCGAGTGGATAAAACCACTGAACACTGGGAGTTGGTCGTGAGTTCACGACTAACTAATGGACTGGCCACGTGGAGTTTTCCGGGTTTTCTTCACGTTCATTACACTTTCCCTTAGAAAGTCCTCCCGAGAGGCACCCCCTCGGTAGATCGTTTTCGTGTCGCGAAACAAACTAGCGAACTCCTGATTTCACTTCAACGTTTGAGACTGCATTCATTACTGACACGTGCTTCGGTATGTTAAGAACATACTATTCTGTTAACATAATGCTTTGAATTGAATAGTTTTAAATTTATTCCAAGGGTACACAAGAAAAAATCATGCAATTAGATTGAAGTGTAATTGAGGAAAGGCAATTAAAATTTATCTTCTGTTGGATCGACATAGTTTTATTTAAATGTATCATTTGATAATGATGTTATCGTTAAGGTAAATAACAAGAATTTCTTTATTCGTTCTTATCGCTAAAGTTATTTATAGTTCTGTTTAACGTAATCTATATTAGTCACATTTTATCATTGAGGAAGTGCGCTGAAGTGCCTTCCAAAATACGCAAATGCATTGATATTCATTGAAAAGATTTTAATTATGGCAAGTGAAGCAATAGTAAAGAGCTATTTATATACTGTTTATATTTTTATATTGGAGAGTGATAAGTTTATTATTTTCTTTATTCTGAAACTAGCAAAAAATGCCCAGCATTTCCCGGGAACTCGGGGAGGGGTTGATTTGTCCTCGTTGTAGGGGAGCGTATGTTTTCTGCAGAGTGGCAGAGTGGGTCTGCAAAATTTGTCCAATTGCTGGAAAACTGGACCCCTCCTCTCTGATTCCATCCGGAGATGAAATCAGAGAGGAGGGGTCCAGTTTTCGAATACGAGGTAGACTAAGTACATGGATAAGCTTTCCAATGGTCCCTTGACATGGATATATTTCGTGACAATTCAGGCTTTCCTTAAGGCATTTTATCGTCGTTAGGGTCACTGGCATATGCATAAATCCGAAAAATAACCGAAAGAACTCAATTTATGTAGGTAGATAACATAAGACTAATTACTATTTTTAAATAATGGTACCGCAGGATTAATACTAAAACAATGATCATAAAAATACTAGGTGGCAAAGAGGATAGACCAATGACATAAAACTACTTTACCCCGAATCGGATAAAAGTTAACGTAGAAACCATAGAGTTATCTTAACAAGCTCTAGCCCTCGAGCGGGCATTAATTCTAATTTATACCGCTACGACGAACAGCAGGACTCGATTTGTAGTATTTTCTGGTCATAGTTACAGATTATAAAGTCTTTATTCGTTAAATAAAATGGAATGTAGCGAATATGGTTTAAAATATAGTTATAGTTTAATTAATATGCCTTTGTGTCCTGAACTTAATTTAAACTTATCTCGTCTACTAGTACTTTATCAATTAACAGGGCTTATTATACTGGATTAATGGATGCAGCAATTAGGTCTTATAGATCAGAAATAATATAGTTTATTTAAATCACCTGAACACATACACTTTAACATTGTGTTTCGGACCTGTTTGTCCCTCATCAGCAGGCATTTAAAAGACATTTTCTACAAGTAAAATTTTGTTACAATCATAAATAAACATAAAATTCCTGACAATAAAACAATAGAATTCCTACAATTTCTGGGTTTTTAAACACATTCCTAGCTCCGAGCAAGACGGCCGGATGGCCGAGCGGTAAAGGTGGCAGCCTACCGCTCTGGGGGACCCGGGATCGAATCCGAACGGGTCGAATAATCCCCAGGAATTTTCGGGGGTGGTCCGTTCGGATATGTCGGGCCCGTCCCTCACCACCCGGTCGCCCTATTGTGGGCCTGGCCGAACCCATAATGGGCCTACTAAAAGAGGCCCTCTTAGTGCCCACAGGGCGGAAAGAGTTGAAAAAAAAAAAAAAGCTCCGAGCAAAAACAAAAAAAAAAAAGAAAAAAAAAATACAAAATAAAAAAAACCCAGAAATTGTAAGAATTTTATTGTTTTATTGTCAGGAATTTTATGTTTATTTATGATTGTAACAAAATTTTATTTAATTGTAGAAAATGCCTTTTAAATGCCTGGTGATGAGGGACAAACCGGTCCGAAACACAATGTTAAAGTGTATGAGTACAGGTGATTTAAATAAACAATATTATTTCTGATCTGCATCCATAAATCCAGTATAATAAGTCCTGGTAATTGATTAAGTACTACCGGTAGTAGACGAGATAAGTTTAAAATAAGTATAAATATAGTTATAGTCATCTACTATAAGAATAGATATGTATTATATCAATGGTGCGGTTTTCTTTATATTGCTTTAAAAATCAATTCTTTAAATACCGTATGTCTTCAAAAAAATGATGAGAATTCATGGGTTAAATCCGAAGAAGTTAACAGATGTTTTTTTGTCTTGACCGCATTTCATCAGAGACAAAAACTTCCGAGTGTTATCTTCGTTATATTTATTCACTATGCATTTCAAGTGCAAGATTTTTTTGTGTAACTTGCACCCCTCATCAGGTGTTACATTTCTACAAATTGGTATAAATACAATTATTACAGTGATTATTATGGTAAATTACAACTATTATTACAACTTCCATTATTTGGATATATTTACACAATAGTGAACTAACCTGTTTCATGTTTAGACATACAGCTACGCGGTGTTGATGTTGTATCCCTTAAGGCATTTGAATGCACAGCAGGTTTGGATGCACAATCAATGAAAAAAGTGTAAAAATAATCCACAGAGAAAAAGACAGTTATCTATGTAAATTCAAAGAACACTTCGCAATTGTTAATAAAAACAAAACCATAAACTTAAATAATGGCATGGAAATTGACAACGTATGGGAGGAAATGGGAGCTTAAGCCCTGGACCCCCAAAATTGAATTAGTATCATAAATTTTTAATACTTTTTCATTAACAATGAGCACTTATCGATATAAAGTTTGTCATTCAACACCATTTCATAAATAAATATATTTCAACTCTGATTTTGATGTTATTAAAAATGAATTTTAAACCACAATTTAAAGATTCTTAATCTAACAAAAAGTGTGGCCCATTAGACTTCAATAAGCCCTAGGCCCCGAAAAACTTAGATCCGCTCCTGGGCGTCACCATGTTAGTCTAACGAGTCAGACAAAAAGTTCATGTGCTGTGGACAGATTGTCGTATGCTGACTTATGGTAGCTATTTCTGGCGTAATTGCCATTTATTTAAATACTCGAGTGTGCGGGAATTGTCATAGGAGATAACAGGAATGCCACTGCCAGCCGACGTCTGGAAGCTCAAGGATCTGCACACCGAGACTACAACTTGGCTAACTGCGTTCTTCAGTACTGTGGTAGTCACCGGCCGACCTCCGACGATCTGGTTTACAAGTACCACTGTACCGGTGTTCAAGAACAAGGGCGACTCAGCAGAATGCTCCAACTACCGACCAATACGCCTACTCTCTCACACCATGAAAATCTTTGAGTGCATTATTGACCGACGTCTGCGTGACATCGTTGGGATCAGTGTCGGCAGTGTGGCTTTGTGAGGGGCTGTGGAACTACCGACGCAATTTTTGCAGCCCGCAGATGGATGGAGAAACACCGGGAGAAAAATAAACCACTACATGTCTCTTTCCTCGACTTGGAAAAGGCTTTTGACCGCGTACCCTACCATCTCATTTGGTATGCACTCCGCGACCACGGAGTGCCTGAGAACCTCGTCAGCTGGATCAGAATGCTGTACACAAAAACCAGCAGCCAAGTAATGTGCGCGGCTGGTACATCTGACAACTTCCCAGTGAACATTGGCATTCATCAGGGCTCCGCACTGTTGCCACTGCTATTCATTCTCATCATGGACACTATCACAAAGAATATACAGAACGATGTGCCTTGGACGCTGCTTTATGCTGACAACATCATCAAGGGCGTCGCCAGGGGGAGGGGCAGAGGGGCAGTTGCCCTCCCCTAGAAATTCGAAAAAGTTATTTAAATGCTAAGTTTTAATTAAAATAATCTTCTTAGGCTTCTTGTAAGTTTAAGAAAATGTTTTATTTGAGATATTTCTTTTCCGGTACATAGCAAATGATTAAAACTTGATGAATCGTTTCTATTTTACCTACATACAATTCATATCCTCTATCAATTTACATCATCTTGCCTCCCCCTTACCCATTGGCTGGCGTCGTCCTTGAACATCATGCTTGCAACTACTACTCGAGAAGAGCTACAGTGTCAGGTGCAGGCCCGGAGAAACCGTCTGAGTCGCTTTGGCTTGCGCCTTAACACCAAGAAGACCGTATATCTAGAAACTTTTCCAAATGTGGACGCGATCCAGGTCAACGGTGATAACTCGTATAAAACGCACACTTTTCGCTACCTCGGCTCAACCCTATAGAGGGACGGAGGCATTGACGACGAGGTACGAACGAGGGTGAATGCGGCATGGCTACGATGAAGAGAAGTCACCGGTGTTCTCTGCGACAAAAAGATGCCCATGTACCTAAAATCAAAAATCTACCAAACTGTGGTACGACTCGTCGCTCTCTATGGTGTGGGCGTTGGCCATATTAATGTATATTTTGTATTTGATAAATTTATAAATTTAAGTTAGGTTTAAGATTTCTTTTGTTTCTCTCCCTTTCCTGTTAAAAAAAAAAAAAAAAAAAAAAAAAAAAAAAAGACTTCCTTCTTAATCACTTTACTATCTAATTGTTTTACTACCTGATGGGGAGTGATGCCTCCGATGAAAACAAAGTAATAAAAAAACAGAGAGGAGAGGAAAAGAAGAAAAAAAGAGAAGGGATCTCGGCTCTCGACGAGAAAGGTCGTGGAGCACGGGTTGTAAGTTGGAACGACATAGGATAGAGATTGAAGCTCGACGAGTGAGGTCGAGACGGAGAAGACCTAGTGTTAAAGTAGACAAAGAACTTCCTGATGAACTGCCAATCTTATTGGACGGATTTGAGTAAATTATCGACAGAGTGAACGAGAGGTACAGTACCGACCGAAACAGATGATAATAGGCATCAGTAATTCCGCCCAGCGTCACGGAGCACTCAGAGCAAAAATCCCGGGTATTTCCACCTTCCTCTTTTTCTGTACCTATATTCTCTCTTTCTTCCATTCTTATAGTCTGTAAGTAGGTTTAAGATAGATAAGGACCCCTTGTAATATTAGTAGTTTTATTTTATGTATTCTGGACTTTGTAATTTCGCCGCTTACACGTTGGGATTCAGTGTAAAAGAACCTTGTAGCGTAGCGAATAAAAGTATAGTTTTGTAAATTAACAAAGTGTGTTTGTTAATCCTTGATTTACCATTCGCTGTCGGCTATAACAATGGTTTCGAATGTTAGCCATCAACGAGAGCAGCCGAACGGCGTGTCCATTCCATGGAGATGCGCATGGCTCGCAGGACGCTTGGTGTATCCCTCTTCGACCATATCACCAATGACACGATACGCCAACAATTTGGCATCGCGCCCATTGAGACAAAAATGAGAGAGAGACGCCTGCTCTGGTTTGGCCACGTCCGACGATCAGCCCCGGATACAGTTGCCAACATTGCCTACCACCTAGAGCAGCGATTCTCAACCTTCTTAGCTCCGCGACCCCCAAATAGTAAATATAAATAAAATTAATATTTCGCGATTAATAAAAAATGTAATACAACTATTCCTATTATTTTATGTCGCTGCGTTTATAGCGACAGGGTGTGAACATGCATGTATGACGTTTACATACATGAGCAATTTACAAGTTCCAACTTGATGTGTACATACGTGCTCTTTGTAATTCGATCCACGTATGGAGAAAATTTTATATGAAAAACAAATGCAACCATCACATTAATTTCTTTCCTTTACATGTGTACTTATTGTAAGTAATACATTTATAAGTTTATAATAAATGATTTTTTCTCATAAAATGATTTCATTATTGTCTCGCGACCTCCCTTTAATATCACCGCGACCCCCAGGTTGAGAAACGCTGACCTAGAGGTAAACGGTCGGCGGCCACGCGGAAGACCAAAGCAACGATGGCAAGATGCTATCAATGCTGACCTAAGGGCTCTGCACTTGAACCAAGACGATGCACTCGATCGAACAAAGTGGCGTTCGAAGATCCGAATAGTGGACCCTACATCTGCGGGACAACGCTAACAAGAAGAAGAAGAAAAAGAAGAAGAATAACAGGAATGCCACCGAGTTGCCGTGCAGTTAATCGTACGTCAAGATACGTGTTTCGTTATCCGCTAATGATGTAATTCAAATATGAACAAAATTTGATTTTATTATTTATCAGTTCTGCAAATTTCAGTCATGAAAATTGTGTATTTATGTGATAAACAGTCGTAGAATCTGTATTAGGTATTTCCTGCATGTGCGCAGCTTTTTGCTTTAAAGTATCATGACAGACGCACGTTCAATTCGCTTCAAAAATGGCGGCCCGGCTTGGGGTCTACTAGTTATGTCGTTGGAATAGACCTTCAGCGGAGCAAAAAGCCGCAGTAAAAACATCGTTCTCGTGCATTTTCTTTTTTAATATGGAAATAGTATGTAGCTTACGTTCACCCGTAAGGAATAAGCTTTCCGAGAGCGAAAAAATTTAAAAATCGGTCTGGTAGATTCCGAGATTAGCATAAATTTAGGAAAATTTTAATACTGTATTTATGTTTATAACGATACAATTCAAAATGCCTGATAGTTCATCTTGCTTCTAAAGAGATTTCAATAGAAGAATAAAAATAAAATAAATTTAATCACATTTTTCTTTTATTATTATTATCCGGAGATTTCTCTCAAAAATACCGGTATACGGCTATTGACAATCGGAATGAAATTAGCCCGATTTTTCAACTCAACTAACTTGGCCGGATAGCGGAGCGGTTAAGATGGCAATCTATCGCTCTGAGAACTCGGAATTGAATCCCACAAAACCTATAATGGACTTGCTATTAAGGCCCTCTTACTTGTTAGTGCCCATAGGTCTGAAAGAGTGGAGAAAAGCTCAACAAACTTTCGAGCGTCGCTTGCTAATTTAGCTGTAAAAATTTCTGTTTGTAGTCTGAAGTTCCAAAGTATATTAGCGAGGTCGAGGCCGAAGTTTTAAACGCGAAAACGTGTACGTCGGACGTTCAGCGCCGCTTTCCTGTAAGCCTAGAAGTTTGACAATGGAGTTTGGAAAGTCAGTGGAATCATGCTCGACAATCCAAACGCCATTATCAAACTTCTAGGCTTACAGGAAAGCGGCGCTGAACGTCTAACGTTCACAATTTCGTGTTTAAAACTTCGGCTTCAACCTCGCTAATGTCTTGTTCATTTTCAATCACCTTCATACTGCGTTCGCACCCCTACTTTTAATGTCGAACTTCTTGTACAATGACCGGTGGATCATTTGGACGATCTTATTATGCCGGTTTTTATTTTTTATTTTGTTTGTGCGATTTTAGCGCAACTACTGATCAAGTGGTCAACTGTCATCCTTATCTTTTGCTGCAATTGTTTTAAATCATCTGCTACTTTCCGAATTTTTGTTTTAATGACATTTGTTGATATGGCCTGCAAAATTTTTGCCTCCAGCACTTTACTCCTCCTATTTGTACCTACTCCCAGTTTTTTTACCTTGTCGACTTTGTCTTCAGTTTTTTATTTTTATTTTTTGATATAATACCGAAGTAAAGATTATAATTTATATATATTTAAAATCCATTCGGTCAAGCTTTACACGATAAAAAAGCGGACATGCCCGGAAAAAAGAAGACACGCGGTAATTGGATACAAGCGATCGAGCTTACAAATATTAAACTTTAGCAAAAAATAAAATTTATTATTCTAACTGCAGAAGATCCGTTTTTGTAGAAAACTCGCCCAAAATTTCGTAACGTATTACCGTAATTTAAAAATCCGTTAAAACGGCGAATACAATTTCGATCTTTACCTCCGCGTCATATTCGAATTTTTCGTTAATATACAATATATATATTTTTTAAGTAAAAAATGCAGGTGGCGCAGGAGCTCTTCGATAATTGGTCGGTACTGTGTAGAAACGTCCGTCACGTGACAGAAACGACGTTATCTTAATGGCCGATTCTGTTTTGTTTGTTTCCGTTCTAATTGCGGGAAGATGAAAACGTTCAAACGAACGAAATTCAAATTTTTCTTTTTTAATTTTTGTAAAGTTCGCTAATAACATTTCGTAATGGAGTCTCTGATGATGAAAGTTCTTACCAAAGCTGTAAGTGTTGTAAATAAACTGGAATCAATTTAAAATCTGGAAAGTTATCACAGAATCCATTCGATTTGCATCTGTCAGAGACGCTCTTAAACCAATTTTATTCATATTTACGGGCAAAATTATGAAATGAAACGTCCATTATCTACATTCCAGGAAGCATTTAATCATTAATTAAAGCTGATGATGTTATTAGCAGCAATTGAGTCTGACAGATGCAACTTGAAAACACTTTTCAAAGGAGTATTTTTCACATTTTTACACATTAAAATGCTTATTTGTAATATTTCTGATGCAGAAAACTGTATAAATATTTAATTTTGATAGTTTTTAATGTATAAAATCTTAGTTAAAGGAAGCATGTGCTTGCTATTATGACATTCGAGATTAAAGATCCAGCTTGTGGCCTTAGGAGAGTTAAGGAAAGGATGTCCACTGTTTTCGTAATTACTTGTGGAGTAGTCGGATGACATATGATGAGTGGTATGGTTCCGTGCAATTCGGGGTGGGAAAGAGCACTTTGAAAATGGTTTTTACTTTTAATTGGTACTACTGCCTGTTCTCTGTGCTTTGTGTTGGTCGGGACTTGATGTCGCTTGCCTTGACTTCCGCTTTACGTGTAGTCGTATGTTTAGGTGCTTCCTGTTGCTTGCATCTTGGTGTACGGGTTGGGCAAACCTCCGTGCCCCGACTGTGTAATGTCGAGTATCTGACGAATGGCCAAATGGTCTACTTGAAGCTGGCGTAGTCGCTTGGGCTAGATGGAAATGCGGTTTTTTGGAGTGCCCTTCGATCCAAATTGTCTCGGAACCGCTACCACTTGTCGTATTTTGCCCACTTATCTGCTAAGTAATTAAAAAAATGATATATACTTTTCCCTTAGCTCTAACTGAAATTTTTTTTTGGAAAAATTCTTAAGGTTTCAAGTAATTATGGATCTTATTTCTTTTCACAATAGAGTTGATTTGACTCTTCACAACAGAATCAGCCTTCTGGCTGATTCTGTTGTGAAGAGTCAAATCAACTCGTTTGTTTCTGTTACTTTGTTTAATGTGATATGGCAATAAAACATGAAGGTGATCTGCTAAGGGAGATACCTTTTGGGAGTTCTCTCCACAGGAGAACTAGTTTCTATTTAGGTGTCATGTGAATAAACTAGGAAAATTGTATGTGGTCAATCTGTCAGTCAGATGCAAATCAATTACCAGCTAACTATTAGTGTTTGGTGACTATAGGTGGGCTGTTTCTGTAACACTTTTTCAAGTAAAGATAGTGGAATATTACAAGAAAGTAAATTTGATATGTTTAAAATATTAAACAATTCCATTAATTTGAATATTTAATATTTTTCAAGGATTAAGTTAGCTGCTTGTTCTCTCTTTCTCTTTCCTAATCGCAAACCATTCCTGTTCAATAAAATTTTCATTTGAGTGAGTTTAATAGCTTGTATCACATCCTCATCACTGCCAAACCGTTTCCTACCCAAATATTCCTTTAGGGGCCACAGAGGTAATAGTCAGAGCATGCATTGTAGGATTAGGTTCCATTTCAGTTTTCAGATGGAATACATGATAACACTCATCCAGAAACTGAAATGGAACCTAATCTTCCATTCTCCATACAGTTTGAACTTTGTATCCTCTATTACCTCTTCTGCCTTTTAAAAGAATATCTGGATGGGATTAAGTTTGGCAGTGATGAGGATGTGATACAGGCTGTTCAGGACTGTCTGTTACTGAAAGACTTATTCTAGAGTAGCATCCACAAGCCAGATCACTGGCTGAAATGCATCACAAACCAGGAGGACTATATTGAAAAGTAGGACCTTCTGTTTCAGTAAGTGAATCACAGTTTTTTGTTCTATTTACAAATCATACTTCATATTTGAAGCCTCACAATTCCTCAACATTTGACTAATCCATTGTGGGATTTCTGAGCATGTAATGACAAATTTTTACTACTAACAAGATGTAAATGTTAAAAAATATAGAATTATTTTAGTGTTTTTCTTTTATTGTTACATGAGTATTTTACATATGTACTGATACATGTCATATATGTGAAGTGTTTGGAATCTTTGTTATATTTTTCTGACCAGTAGTAATAGCATAACTTGTCTGAAGATAACATAGGTGTCTAAGTGAGCTCGGCAATGATTTTCGAGAGTACAAATTGGACCTGTAGATGAATCCTCATGTTATTCATTAATCATTCATGATTAAATGTTTTAAAAAACATTTTGTTTCACTTTTAAGATCATTAATACATACACAGAGTGGAGCAGAAAGGACAGACATTTTAAAAAAAATTACAGCATCTGTAATTGTTACTACAAAAGATATTTGTTGAAAGATGTAAGTTTGTATTGAAATGGCATTTTACAGAATCAAGTGTGGAAAACATCTCCCATGTGGTGTCTGTTATCAGTGATGCATTTCTAGAGGCAATTTTGGTGACTGCCACATGAATAGCTTCCTTCAGTTCTTGCAAAGAATGAGCTTATGCTCATATTCACATGTCTTGAGGTGTCCCCACAAGAAATAATCACACGTGGATATGTTGGGTGAACGAGGAAGCCAATGAATGTCACCAAACCTGGAAATGAGGCAACCAGGGAAAAGACGACGAATAATGTCTATTGATGCTGTAGCTGTTTGGGCCATTGCCCACTCCTGTTGAAACCACACATATCTGATGGGAATACATTTCCATCGTATGCAAGGATGCAGAAATATATTCTCATCAGATTTATATGACTGAGTGATCCCCTTTGCATACAACTATTTCCTCGGTCATATGCATACACCTAATGTTCTATCCACAACTTCATGCCTTCAACTGAAAAGACAATGCTAAGACCTCACTACTTTCATGCTACCTGCCACACATCTGTCACTTAACCTGGTGGTGAGTTGTAGCCATTTCAAAAACATCTGTCCTTTCTGCCCCACCCTATAATATATGTAATACAGGTAGTACATAATATATAATGTAATACATATAATACATAAAGAACAGTTTTGTAAAGTCCCAGTGAATACCTGCATAGTGATCTTCCTCGCAATTATTAGAGACTCTTTTGCTATCTACAAATTATTGAATACACAATTTTACGTTGCAAACAATGGTGAATACAGTAGACTCGTGATTGTCTGGTCACAATTATCTGGCCATATTGTCTAGCTCTATCAGTCATGTCATAGATTTTTTTATGTAAACAGAAAATTTCAAAATAATTATGTTCTGTACTTCATATCACAGTACAGTGTTATTAAATAATAATGTGTAAAAATGTAATCACAAATGTTTTTATAAAACATATGGTTATTCTGCAGCTAATGTGTGGTGGTAATGGTTGTTACGCTATTGTATTGATGTGTACTTTTTATGAATTAGGATTTTATTCAGTGGCAACAGATTGGAGAAGGTGCATTTGCCACTGTATATAGAGCAGTGTACACTGGCAATAACATGGAAGTGGCAATTAAAATGGTATGTGTTTTTTTATTACAGTTTAACTAATTTACGTTCCATTGAGCGTATAAATACTTGTTTATTCATTATGTTCATTTAGATCGACGTTCGTAAAATGAGAGGAGAAATGCTGGATCGTATAAGTCAAGAAATCAAGATACACAGATGTTTAAATCACCCCTCTATTGTAAAGGTACAAAAATTTTCAGAAGTTTTAATACTTTAAATAATAAATTTAAAAATTATTTTGTAATTTCAAATCAGGTTTATATTTTTTTTTATTACATTATAAGATTTTGTAATTAAGTGTGGTGACATTGGAAAAGTACATGTGCTAATTTCTCTAACTCATATAATTATATTTCTTCAGCTTTAAGATGCCGTCAATTATATGACACGTTTACCAGTTTAAAATTGAACACACAAATATTATTTATTAACAATATTTGTATGTTCAAATATCATAAATTTATAAGTTTTTTCATAGAATTATCTATAAAGGCCGATTCACACTATTGCAGTACTTGTTTTATATGTGTTGCATTTCTGCAGTGGAGAAACTGTGTAGCAGTTTGTATAGGCACCCAAAAGTCTAGTTCTGCACTGTGGCTGAGTTGAATTTTTCTTAATGTAGAAAACTGTTTATTCTGCTCTAACTGTTCTAGATGATGATGCAATTTAAATTCTGCCTTGAAACTGTGATAGTGTGAACTGGCTTTCACTTTTATCTTCACTATAAAACTAAAATAAGTTAACTCAAAAAAAAATTTATATCAATATCCTACAGCATTGTTTCTGCATATACATCTTTTATTTTTATGCTGTCATCATAATGCAATCTTTACTTGTTTAAAATATCTGTGAACAGTCAGAAATTTAGTTAAACTCAACACACGAAGTATTATCAATGCCGAAAACTGAAGTGAGAGCAAGGTAAACAGACAATGAAGTCTGCTCGAATGCAAATTTGATCTGCTTGACAAATAGCAAATGTATTTTGGCATTACAGTAGAGCATCGATTATCCGACCCCCGATTAACCGACTTATCGGTTAACCGACCGCGTTTTAGTTGGCAAATTCAAATGTCCGCTAGTGATGTGGCGCTACAATATTTGGTTATGTCTTGGCTACTTTAATATTATTTTTGTTAAATTTTTGCATGTTTTAGCTGGCAGCACTTGCTCGACCCTGAAAGGGAGGCTAGTATTTAAACCAGGTCTAATACACTATACTAATAATGTATTTTTTCATACTTTTCGGTTATTCGACTTTTCAGTTATTCGACCAACCCCAGTCCCCAATTGAGTCGGATAATCGATGCTCTACTGTAATCGTAAGACGCAATGATTTCGGATGTAGAATCAAATAAACACAATATATTCAAATAATTGGCATTTGAAAGTGAGGAGTAATTATCTGAACAGGAATGTGAGAATACAGCATGTGGCTTAGTGTTGTCAAGGAAAGATACAAGTATATTTGTAATCATTTACAATTATTATTGTCGAATTTTCTTTATTAACAGTAAAATTGATATGATTAGGTGGAAAATAAATGGAGGTCGCAAACACAATCCAATTAGAATAATAATAACAAAATTACAACTTGTTCATATTATTTAGGCAATGATAAAATTGGTTTCGTTATACTTTGTTTTACTTAAAATTGCAGTTTTCAGGAACCTATTGATGATGATAAGTGAAGACTTACTGTGTATTAGCTTTATTATTACTATTATTATTATAAAGAACTGTCTTGCAAAACTCAGTAATTGAAAAAGTAACAGAGATTGGCTGTGAGTTAAGTCATCAAATTTTATTATTTTTATTAATATTTATAAAAAAAGCAAGTGAAGTTTAAAAACAAAGTTTTGTCAAAGGACTTGAAAATTTCAATTTTGCAAATGATAATGTAGATGAATGCTGTCTGAATATATACTTTGTATCAGTGATGCAAACTGCATTCTGCAGAATCAAGAATTCTACAACATATTTAGACTATTCACAAATATATTTATGATAAAATTATTATTTTGACAAGGTAAAAATTTGCCATTTTGATACATTATTATGAGAATGTATAAAACAAATTTGTACTGTGATAATACTTATGTTTTGAAATAAATAAAATAAAAATAAAGATTGTTTTAAGAGAGTTATTTTCATCAAATTTTTAGTTTTATTACATAACATTTACTACATTTTGGTTTTCTGAAAAATTAGATAAAACAAGAAGTGTTTCACGAATGTTGAAAGATTGGAGATTACTGTATTATGAAATTATTATTTTTTTATGAACTCATATAATAAATACAGCTAATCCAATAGCATGATTTCATATGCCAAACTGCATATATACCTTGCTTGGGTTAAGAGGTAAGCTGACTGAGAATCGCAAGGGTCTCAAGTGCTACGTCACGTTCAGTTTGCACTGTGAGTGGACCAGTATGGTTCTGTCTAAATTAGTTTAGAAGTGAAGATTGGTTAGAAGTCTGAGTAGCTTAACTGGCAACATATTTGTGTGGTAAGAAAGAATTGTTGGTTCAAGTCTGTTCCAGATCAATCTTATTTTTCAGAGTATTCTAAAAGTTAAATTTATTTATAGTTATTATATTTATCAAGAGATTGTAGCCTGGTGGCCGGCCTCCTGCTGAATTGCTTGGTTATTATTTAGCCTTATGGCCCGATAAAGAATCCGATCTTCATTTGACGTATAAGAACTCGTAATTCAATTTGATGAAGTTTTTTGATTATTAAAGGATTAACTGCATAAAAAGAAATAGAAAATTATATTTATTTATGTTCTTTATTTGTTTTTTAATTAATTATTGTAATGTTGTACTGTACACTTAATATACAATCTATCATCAGAGAGACTTTGTATTAATTGCATGTAAAGCATGAGAACTAGTCAGTTCATATGGTTTAAATGCAATTAATATATAATAAATTATAAGATAACTACTTAAAAAATTTACAATAAAGAATATTTTTATGAATTTTTTGAAATTTAATGTATTAAAGATTTAATAAAATTCCATTTTTTAAAGGCTGAATTATATATAAAACAATTATAAATTGATATCATAATTGTTAATATTTAGTTTAATTATTTAAATGAATATGATTTTTAATAAAAATATAAAATAATTTAAATTACATTAAAAATTTTCAGTTATATAATGACTTTGAAGATGCAGAGTTCAAATATCTCGTCCTGGAATATTGTCATAAAGGCGATTTGCAAAAATATCTTGAAGCTAGAAAAAAACCTTTATCTGAGAAAGATGGTAATTATTAATTAATTAATAATATATTTTAAAAAATTTATCAATGTTGATTAACCTTTTGATGCAGATACAACACACAAAATGCATGGAACATACACACGAATACATGTTAAACACTTAAGCTGGATTATTTTAACCATTAGGCAGGTATAATACCTAGGGCCTGAGAAATGGGCATCTTAGGGTGAAAGACCAAAGTGCTGGATTGAGTCCAAAATACCCAAAAGCCTAGGGACCCAGCCATAGATTAATGTTCTGCATATAAGAACACACGTACTTGCAAATACACACATTAAACTAAAGAAAATATATACAAAAATGCATAAATACATGAAAGTGTTTAGATGTAAGCATACAAAAGTACAAACATTATGTTTCGTGCTCAGTTGTAGGATATTCATATAAATTATACTAATGGTATACGAGGGCTGTTCGGAAAGTTCGCGGCCTCAAATAGAACAACAAACAAAATAATGTTAAAACTTTTTTTATTTTTCAATATAGTCTCCTTTATTAGCAATGCACTTATTCCATGATGTTCTAGCTTTTTTATGCCATCACAGTAGGTCGATTTGTCAAGGTGTGCAGAATACTCATTCACTTCAGCGATGACTTCGTCATTTGAGTGGAATCTCTTTCCAGCCAAGAACTTTTTTAGGTTTGGAAAAAGGTGGAAGTCACTAGAGGCCAAATCAGGTGAGTACGGTGGATGTGGAACTAATTGGAAGCGAAGTTCGTTTATCTTTGGTTCGGTGATTCTGGCGGAATGTGCAGGTGCATTATCGTGGTGGAACAGAACCTTTTTCTTCTTCAAGTGTGGCCTCTTTTCTTCGATTTCTTTCTTCAGTTTTTCCAAAAGTTCACAGTAATAGACAGCATTGGTGGTCTTTCCTCTTTCTAGGTAGTCAATAAAGATGATGCCTTTAGCATCCCAAAAAACCGAGGCCATCACTTTCCTCGCTGACGGAACCGTCTTTGCCTTCTTTGGTGGTGGCGAACTGTGGTGTTTCCATTGCTTCAACTCTTCTTTTGTTTCAGGAGTGTAGTAGTGAATCCACGTTTCGTCAGTAGTGACAAACCGACGCAAGAAATCCTGTGGGTTTTTCTGGTAGAAGTCCAAACACTCCTTTGACATCAAAGTGCGAACAGTTTTTGCTTGGCAGTCAGCAGACGTGGCACCCACCTTGCTGAGACCTTCGTCATACCCAAATTTTCGGTTAAGATGTGATGCACTCGGTCGACAGAGATGCCTGTTGTCTCAGCTATCTCACGTGTTTTCAAACGGCGATCTGCTAACACCAAATCGTAAACTTTGTCAATATTTTCTTCAGTGACAGCAGTTGACGGCCGTCCGCTGCGAGGGTCATCTTCCACACTCTCTCTGCCAGATTTAAAAAGGACTGTCCATTTTTTCACAGTGGTGTACGAAAGAGCAGACTCTCCCAAAACTTCATCCATGTCAACTTTGATTTGAGATGGGGTCAACCCTTTTTTCGTCAGGTATTTTATGATTGCACGAGTTTCCGTCTTCTCCATTTTTGACAAAGCACTCTCACACTGACTATCTGTTAAGCTGTTGTGGCAAAACTTTACGACAAATCAAGCGGAAATTGGTATCGTATCTTTAGCAAAGTTGGCTGAATTATTTCCGCCAAAAATTAAATTGATTGCAGCGCCGCATATAGGCAAGGCCACAAACTTTCCGAACAGCCCTCGTAAGTGTTATAGAAAACTGTAGCTAATATAAGATTTTCATAAAGTTACAAGTATAATGATGCAATTGGATGGCCGGAATGGTTATGGTGTAAGTCTATTGCTTGGGATTGGGGATCAAATCTAGGAAACTTATACTCCACCCCTGAAAAATTCCAGGAATTTTTCAGGGTGGAGTATAAGTTTCTGTAAGTTATCATAAAAGTTCAACTTACTAATAACATTTTTTGAGGAATTTTTAGAATATTTTAAACTTTAAAAAAAATATTTTACTTTTAGATTGAGTCATATCTTGTTATGAACTATAGCAATTTTTTGTAAACAGTTTCAGAATGTGGAACTTTTAAATAGAATAAAAAATAATTAAAATTAAATTAACTTAGAAATAACAAATATTCTTTCTAGCTGCAGATGTTATTTTTACAATAATAAAACAATTTAAGTGCCCTCAACATTCTTTCATACAAAAGTTAAATTGCTAGATAACACAGTTGCTTAAAAATTACATTTCACTTTTTATCTTCTGCAGGTATAAAAAAAAAATCTGACATAAACTACTACTATTTTCCTAGAAATGTCATTTTGTTTTACAATCATAAAATGCATTTTTGTGGAATTATAAATTGCAGTTTATGAACTACGAAGCTACGATTTACTTGTTATGTTAGCATTGAATGACTTAACACGCAAAATAACCACAGTAATGAATAAATTGCTGCTACATATAGCTGAATTGTCATAATTTTATTGTTGCCATAGTAAACTAAATAGGATCTCAGAGAAAGTTTCTATAAATGGTGAATGTTGCAAGGTTAAAAGAAGCAATTATTGTTATTTAAGATAATTATTACTAATTATATATTATTAATGTTAATATAAATAATTTGTTTGATTTTTTTTTTTTTTTTTTGTGGTCAGAACTTTCTACTTTTCTAAATTACATTAAACTTTGACAAATTTATTATGTACAGTACACATGTATATCTTCAGATTAAAATACCTAATTTTTTAAAAGAAGACAATTGAAACCAAACTGTAAATGAAGATAGTATACAGTCAAGTTCGCATAAGTCGACATCCCAAGGGGAAGTGGAAATGTATCGAGTTATCTGTTATGACAACTAAAACCACAAAACTACAATTAGGAAAATACAATAGTGCTTTATACAACATATGCAATGTTCCTCTCCGACCATCCATCACTGGCACTAAAGTTGGTTTCTACTCAAAGTACCTCAGCGATTTCTATCACTTTTTGTTTCAGTATTGGCCTTGAAACAGGAAGATTCAATGAATGAATTTGCTTTAGCCAACATACCAGAGCATCTTTGACATCTTTGTACTGCTATTTTCTCTGGCATTTTTGAGACAGCTGTGACGAAGACTCAAAAAGTTTTTTAATTTCCTCTTTTTTCTTTAGAATTCCCACCAATGTTGTTCTTGGAAGGTTTTCTTGTTTTGAAATTTGCCTTGCAAAGTTTTATTACATTCAAATTTAGATACAAGTGTGAAACACTTGCTGCAAATAATGCATGAATGAAAGGTGAGAAAATCAAAATCAGATTCTGCTGTGACGTGAACTTTGTGGTGCAAACTCATTTTTTTCAGGAGAGGAGGTGACTTATTAGACATCTAAACAAGTCTGGGACAGAAAAAGTATGTCGATTTATCCAGTGATGATGAGTTAAACAGTGTCAAGTAAACCAGAGTTTTTTTAACATTAATGCCTGTGTAAGTTGGTTGGAACCACAGAAACTGACTACTCGACCAATGTTATCTAGTTATACCTATGATGATTTATGCAGACTCGACTGTGTTTTTTTGGTAGAAAGATACAAATTAATTTTTAAGCAAATCAAATTGCTGCTTGGTTTACTTAATCAAAACGTTGAATAATAATATTTTTAGTCAAATATCTGATTATCGTCAATTTAGAACAATTCATTTAACAGTTTAAAATGATTTAGAATGTGTATAAGTGGAATTTGTACACATTTGTGAATCTAAATAGTTCCTTTCAATTGACTATAGAATTTTCTTGAAACTATAATTACTTTCCTAGTCATTATAGAATGTAACATAGGGAAAGTGATTGTTCAAAGTTTGACTCCCCCAGTTTTTGCATTTGATGACATTTTGACACTCCAGGAGCTCAAAAATGTAAAAAAACAAAACTTACAAAATTGTATGTGTTAGCATCTGTTTGGCATTATACCTTAGGACCAGATAAACCAAAAACTTGGAAACTTGGAAGGTTTATTTCTATATATGGAGCATTGATGCTATTAAATTTTAGAAAAGATTGAGTGAATGGGGAGGTAGAGGGGATCATGTGTCACATTCCCCTCTACCTCCTCATTCATAGTCAAAATGTATAAAATCATCAATATTTACTTATAATTATTAGAATCACTCAATAAAACATTTATTTGAAATATTAATAACTTAAATACTTATATTATTGTAATTATTTAATGAGAACAATAACCATAATTACTAATTACTTTCATTTATCTATGCTATTAATTGTAATAGATTTTGTTTTGTTAATTAATCATACTGCTTATTATTTTAAATACTTTGGTTTCTTATTTATTGATTAATGAATAATCATTTTAATTATATAATCTCAAAATTTCTCTACAAAATTATATCACGTTGCGTCCTATTGTGATTTTCATTAATTCTTTAAAACATTTGTAGCTTGTTCTATTTTTCGTCAAGTGGTGGAAGGAACGATCTATTTACATTCCCGAAATGTAATGCATAGAGACTTTAAGCCATCAAATCTTCTCGTCACTCGTAACCTAGACATTGTAAGTAATTATTATTATTATTATTATTTATAGTTGCAGGATATACTCGGTTAACACCGTGGCTAAGTTACTATGCCGGACCAAAGTCAAGGCATAGTAACCAAAACAGAATTAAAGAAGTGTATCAGTGTGTGTGTCTGTATTCAGGAATTTTCTCACAATATGACATGTATTCAATATAGTGGCCTTCTGTAGTGTGGTGTATGTGTTTCTATTCAATTGTAATGTGCCCAGGCTTTTGTGTAGTGTGTGTGGTATGACACCTGTAGAGGAGAGAACAACAGGTACAATTAAGCACCTTATCCATCCTCCACAGATGCCTTATTTCCTGGGCGAGTTCTGTGTACTTGCTAATTTTTTCAGTGCATGCATTTTGTATATTGTGAGTGTTTGGAATGGATATGTCTATAATGTATGTGATTTTATTGTGTTTGTCAATGAGTGTGATGTCTGGTCTGTTGTGGTAAATTGTTTTATCTGTGATTATGGCTCTGTCGTAGTACATTTTGTGCGTGTTGTTTTCCAATACTGTCTGTGGAATGTATTTGTAATATGGTTCGTGGATGTCTGCTAATTTGTGTTTCTTTGCAAGCTCTTGGTGTATTATATTTGCTACTTGGTTATGTCTGTGTAAATAATCTGTCTGTGCCAAGAGCTTGCAACCAGAGGTGATGTGTTGTATAGTTTCTGGCATGATGTGACATTTTCTGCATGTGTCATTTGTGAGTGTTGCATCTTTGAGTATGTGTTTTCTGTAGTTTTTAGTATTTATGACCTGATCCTGTATGGCAATCATGAATCCTTCCGTCTCCCCAAAGAGGCATCCCCGAGCTAACCAGCTGTTTGACGCAGTTTTGTCAACAAAATCCTGGGCCAGATCGTAAGGATGCCTGCCATGGAGTGCCTTTCGAGCCCACGATTGCTTAATGGTGTCTATGCTTTTTATATGTTGTGTTGTGTCCATATGATGTGAGTGTAAGTTTAATGTGTGTTATTCGAGTCTGCTAGAGTTACTGCTTTATGTAATTGTGATGTTTCTTGTTTTTTGTAGAAAAACTCTCGCAGTGACTGTATTTGTTTGTAGTGAAGGTTAACTATGTCGATCAGGCCACGTCCGCCATCTTTATCTTTATATTATTATGTTGGTTAAGTGAGAGATACTTGGTTAACACCGGTGGCTGTGTACTATGCCGGACCAAAGTCAAGGCATAGTAACCAAAACAGAAATTAAAGAAGTGTATCAGTGTGTGTGTCTGTATTCAGGAATTTTCTCACAATATGACATGTATTCAATATAGTGGCCTTCTGTAGAGTGATGTATGTGTTTCTATTCAATTCTAATGTGCCCAGGCTTTTGTGTAGTGTGTGTGGTATGACACCTGTAGAGGAGAGAACTACAGGTACAATAAGCACCCTATCCATCCTCCACAGATGCCTTATTTCCTGGGCGAGTTCTGTGTACTTGCTAATTTTTTCAGTGCATGCGTTTTGTATATTGTGAGTGTTTGGAATGGATATGTCTATAATGTATGTGATTTTATTGTGTTTGTCAATGAGTGTGATGTCTGGTCTGTTGTGGTAAATTGTTTTATCTGTGATTATGGCTCTGTCGTAGTACATTTTGTGCGTGTTGTTTTCCAATACTGTCTGTGGAATGTATTTGTAGTATGGTTCGTGGATGTCTACTAATTTGTGTTTCTTTGCAAGCTCTTGGTGTATTATATTTGCTACTTGGTTATGTCTGTGTAAATAATCTGTCTGTGCCAAGAGCTTGCAACCAGAGGTGATGTGTTGTATAGTTTCTGACATGATGTGACATTTTCTGCATGTGTCATTTGTGAGTGTTGTATCTTTGAGTATGTGTTTTCTGTAGTTTTTAGTATTTATGACCTGATCCTGTATGGCAATCATGAATCCTTCCGTCTCCCCAAAGAGGCATCCCCGAGCTAACCAGCTGTTTGACGCAGTTTTGTCAACAAAATCCTGGGCCAGATCGTAAGGATGCCTGCCATGGAGTGCCTTTCGAGCCCACGATTGCTTAATGGTGTCTATGCTTTTTATATGTTGTGTTGTGTCCATATGATGTGAGTGTAAGTTTAATGGTGTGTTATTCGAGTCTGCTAGAGTTACTGCTTTATGTAATTGTGATGTTTCTTGTTTTTTGTAGAAAAACTCTCGCAGTGACTGTATTTGTTTGTAGTGAAGGTTAACTATGTCAATCAGGCCACGTCCGCCATCTTTACGTGGAAGGGTTAATCTTTCTGTGGCGGATTTAGGATGATGTTGTTTATGCTTAGTAAGTGTTGTTCTTGTTTTCCTTTGGAGTTGCTCAAGATCAGTGTGAGTCCAATGTATAACTCCAAAAGAATATGTGAGTACTGGGATGACATATGTGTTTATTGCTTTAACTGTGTGTTTTGCATTTAATTGTGTTCTGAGAATAGCATTTAACCTACTTTGGTATTCTTTAATTAATCTTTGCTTTATTTGTGTATGTTCTGTTAGTTTGGCCTGTTGGAATCCTAAATACTTGTAGAACTTGCCCTCTTCCATGGATTCAATAATGTCTCCATTTCTAAGTGCAAAATCTTCTTTCTTCAGGATTCCTTTTTCTATGTGAAGTGTTTTGCATTTATCTAGGCCAAATTCCATTTGTATGTCCTTGGTGTATGAATGTGTGATTTGTAGGAGTTGATGAAGTTGTTTTTGTGTGGATGCATAAAGTTTTATGTCATCCATGTACATGAGATGTGACAGTGTAAACTGTGTTGTTTTTTCGTGTCTGATATTGTAACCATATTGCGTGTTGTTTAACATGTTGGATAATGGGTTCAGGGCTAAGCAGAACCAGAGAGGACTCAAGGAATCTCCTTGAAATATTCCTCGCCTAATAAAAATTTGGTTTGTTTGTATGGAAGTGTTACTAACCCTGAGATGTAGTGTTGTTCTCCAGTGCTGCATAGTGTTTTGAAAGAATGCAATGAGTGATGGATGTATTTTGTACATGTGTAGAATATGTAGCAGCCAACTGTGTGGAACACTGTCGAATGCTTTTCTGTAGTCTATATATGCCATGTGTATGTTTCTGTGTTGTCTGTGTGCTTGCCGTAGAATGACTGAATCTATGAGTAACTGTTCTTTGCATCCCCTGTGGTTTCTACGACAACCTTTTTGCTGTTCTGTTAGAATGTTGTGTTCTTCAACGTGTTTGTATATTTTGTTTGCGATACAGGATGTCAATAATTTGTAGAGTGTTGGAAGACATGTAATTGGTCTGTATTGTGTGGGGTCTGTGGTATTGTTGTTTTTAGGTTTCATGTAGGTGATGCCCTGGGTAAGAAAATTTGGCATGTCTTGTGGATTGATGATGATGTGTGTTAGATGTTTAGCTAGTTCCTGGTGCAGTGATGTAAACTTTTTGTACCAGAAATTGTGAATGTTGTCTACACCAGGTGTCTTCCAGTTGTGTGTTCTGTTAACAGTGTATTGGAAATCATGTATGTTTATTTCAGCACAGGGCATAGTTGGTATGTTGTGCAAGTTTCTGTTCTCCTCCTCGATCCAGCCTGCATCAGC
The DNA here is from genome assembly GCF_030686945.1 of Centruroides vittatus. NCBI lineage: Eukaryota > Metazoa > Arthropoda > Arachnida > Scorpiones > Buthidae > Centruroides > Centruroides vittatus. The sequence continues at coordinate 2,049,192 of NW_027122699.1, forward strand.
ATTATGCGTGACAGCACTGGACCAAAGAGAAGACCAATATGTTGTGAGTTCTTCTTCTGTTGGTGTGCCACTGTGCTGTGTAACAGTGTTTGCTTTGTTATTGATTTGTCTGTAAAAGAGTTTTTCATTGTTTGTAAATAATTTATTTTGTTGTTTTCGTAGTGTACATGTTTTGTATCGTTTGAGTCTACGTGCTTTGGCAGCAAGTTTTTGTTTTAGTGTATCAATGTATTCTGTAATGCGTGTGTTGTGATGTTCATGTTTTGTGTGTGTTTTTATTTTCTTGAAAATGTTTTTGAGCTGTTTCCTTAATTTGGGTGTTATGTTGTTTTTAGTGTATTGTGTTAGCCTGCCTAATTGCTGTCTAATGTCATTTATTTGTGTTTCTATTCTTCTCTGCCAGGCAGGCTTGTGATAGAATTGTGTTTTCTGTGTATTTGTCTGTGATTGTACTTTCAGTCCATGGTGTGTCACTACTGTGACTGCCCCAGCATAAACTAATGTATGAATGTCTGCGAGTGTAGAAATTGAATGAATGTAGTGTGGTAGTAAGTGAGTGTTTACATAATTTAGTGTTTTTCCTACTTTCTTTGACGTGTTGATTTTTGGTATTCGTGGTCGTTGTGTGGGATCTGTACCTGTATATTTAGTGAGTGTTTCCTGAAATATAAGTGAGAGCGTATTAACTAAATCCATGTCTATGTTATCAGTGATGGATGAGGAAGTGTCTGTAGTATCATTAGTGGTAATTGTTGTATGTGTGTTATTATCAATGCTTGTTGCTGGATTATCCTGACAGGTTACATGATCTTCATTAATGTTAGATGTTTCTGTCTGTTGATGTATTTGATCAGCAACCTGTTGTTTGATAAGTTCAAGTGTTGTTTGTGGAATAAGGTTGTTGTGTATAATTGTTCTTTTTTGATCAACAACCCTTTGTTCGGTGACAGTGAGATGAGGATACTGTTGCGTGAATCTATGGTGTAGTTGTTGTCTGTATGCTGTCATGTTTGTTTCGAGTTTTGTGATGGTGTAATAATTACGGATGATAAACTCGTTCATTTCTACTGTCCATTTCATCCGTTGGCGTGGTTTTCCGGCCTTTGTGGTCTGTGGATGCATTGCCACAGAAACACCAAGGCTGGGTTGGTTCCTCACATCTGTTGAGGGCATTGCAGTAGCCATGCTTGGGCCGGTGCTGCTTTCGCCACCGGTAACCAAGGGAGACTGTGACCTATTTTTCGAACGTGAGCCTCTGCCTAACCCACGAACGCGGACCTTGTTAACCCGGGCGACGTCCGAGCCGGTATCACACTTTGATCTAGTTATTACCATGATGAATATCTCCACAGAATGTGGGCGTGGTCACTCTTAGCTTCATTTCTCCCCATAGACCTTACTGGCATGGGTGTCCCTACCAGGAGCTTATGCTCCAGCCTGCATTGCCCTATGGATCAGTAAAATTACTGGGCTCTCCCACCACGACCAGGTGGTGACCACGGGAGAGTTATTATTATTATTATTCTTATTATTATTATTATTATTATTATTATTTATAGTTGCAGGTTTAGATGAAAGCAGATTTAAAATTACTTTTTACATTTGAGTTGGTTATTATACGGTTCTGAAGGGATTATTGATCATTCTTTTGAATAAAAATTACACAATGTTTTGAAGGCATATTAAAATTGCATGTAAACATAGAAATAATTCAATTGTTGATGTAGAAAAGGCACCCATTGATCTCTCAATATGGGAACTTCAATACAAATATACTTTTTTTTGGCTATGTCTAAAGATTTAAAAGAGCTAATTAATAATGAGTGTTAAGAGGAGAGTTTAATAACAGGAAGGTGTTAAATTATTTAAATTTAGAAATGGTATTCCATGAGATTGATGAAAACTATTGTTTAATAACTTTCAAATTAGAGAACAGCAATAAAATAAATTTTCATATAATGATTTTTAAACAATAATTAGGTGAACAAAATAGAATTTTAGCTGCTGGAGGTTCTTGCCGTCTGTCATATCTTTATCATATAGGAAAGTTGATTTCTTTGTTTGAATGAGTTAGCTGTTGAGAGAGAGAGAGACTTTTTCTTTATCATATTGTTTTATTTCTGTTTTATTTATCAAATAATAATAACAAAATATGTAATAGTAATCGTATAATGGCTGTTAAAATACAACTGTTTAAATAATTTTGAAAAAATTAAATAGGAAAAAAAAAATGTACTATCTTAATTTTAAGATTAGTTTATACAGAAAGCAAATAACTGGCAGAGAGCAGAATAAATATTAGGTTGATTCAAAAGTTTCCATACACAAACACAAGATACTAAAACACAAAGACATGGTCACTCTTCAAAATAAAGGCAATTGTTAGCTAAGGTCTTGACTCATTTTTCTGCAAGTAGGTGGATACCTCAGCAATACCACTCAGCTAGTTCCAATTCCAAAACTCACAAACCCTATTTTCAACATCATACACTGCATTGATGGAATGCCTTTACAGAAAATGTGTCAACTGGAAGAGGTGAAAATCTGATGGAGCAAGTTCAGGACTGTATGCTGGGTGAGGCAAAACTTTGATCCCCTCCAGCTTCTGTAATTTTTCTTGGACCACTCTGGAACTGTGCGCCGGGACATTATCATGCTGCAGCAGTGTACATTTTGATTAAGCAATGCTGGACAGCAAGTGCAAAAGATTTAAAACATCTCTTTAGCTCAGTATAAAGGATGCTGACCATGATCCAGCCATTACCAACTAGCTCCCAATTCACTGGACCATCCAAATTCCTCCAAATGCATAGCATGACTTTTCGTTTAAACTGTCCTTATTGAACCACTTGTGCTGGCACTTCACCTGGTCAGAGCCACTGGTTTACTTTGTTAGGATTTCTGAAAAAGATTCATTTTTCATTTCCCATTACAATCATGTACTAGAACCTGCCATTTTTGGATTTTGCAACATATGATTGCAAACTTGTATCCTCCTTTGTGTCTGCTGTTCTGTCAATTTGTGTAGTACTATTCAAGGTCTTCTGCAAAAGCCAATGTGTTTCAAATGCCAAAAAAATGGTTTATTGTAAAGCCCTCAGTTCGGCAGACAGTCGACAAGTGCTGCCGCTTGGCTCCTGTTGAACAGCTTGGAGCAGTGCTTAGTTATCAATGGTTGATGGTTCAATCTACAATGCTAATATTCCCAGAGTTGAAGTGGCAGAACCATTCAGCTGTAGCTGTCTTGTTCATCAGGCCTAGGCCTTCTATTTCACAAATTCTCTGCTGCTACCCTTACACCGAACCCTTGTTTCCAGTAATGATGCAAGATGCCTCCATTGATGAGTTTTTCATTTCTTGTGGAAATCAATATTCACCAAGGAAATTCTCTCAACAGTCTATAAAATAATAGCTTTGGTAACTACAGAAATAGTAACTCATTTGCATTCGTGGCAGAGTTGCCAGTGCTAGAGATCTTTTCCGCAAAAGTGTTGTCAGAGTCTGGGAACTTTTGAATTACCCCAATATTGCATTAGCAATGGCTAAGCAGATAAAATGCCAAAATGCACTAGTCGTAGATTTGTGCCCAACCGACAGATTGGTTGTGTGGAGTTTTCTGGATTTTCTTCATGTCCAAAACCTAAATACAAACCAGTTTCCTCATAGAAAATCTTCTCGAGAGGCATTCCATCTCAACCGATTGCTTACGAATTGAGTTGCCACAAAAACCAAATCTTGAAGAATTTCTCAAATGGCAATTGTATTTTAACACTTTGAACTTTTCTGCTATCAAAACAGATGTGTCACCATTTGGAATGACAAATTTTATGGGTCTTAGAAAAAGGGATATTTAAATATTATAGCTACAAAGAATATATGTTCTAATTAAATTCTTATAATTAATTTTGAAATGTTCCTAAATAAATGAATGAAGTAATCATAAGCGAGCAATAGTCATCAGCTATGATCTTGTTTTAATGATGATTTCAATCATTTGCTTGTGATTGTTCATTTTACTGTTGCTGTTTAGCAGAATGAAAGTGAGAATTAAATTCACTATGCAAATATGAATTGTATTTTGTTTTTGCTTTCGCCTGCAAATGCCTATCTGAACTAAGCTTAGCACTCTCCTTGGTGAATAAAAGCTGAGCGATCCGCTTTCCACTTTATTATTTGATGTTAGGAACATTAAAATTACTTTTGTGAAGGATTATGTGGGTGTTTTTGGGAAGGGTTATGTAAAGGATATTTCCATTCTAGCAATTTTCTGTAGGGTTTACCCTATTACAACTTTTATGCACAAAAATTTGGTATTTGAACCTTATATAGTTACATATTTAGAAAATGTGTCAATGAAAGCTAAATGATACCATAAACTACAATATTATTAACCTTTAAATATACAAGTTGAGTATTGAATTAATCTGATTGAAGCACAGTCAAGAGGTGCACTCAACATGGGTGTATGAAATGCACTAGTGTACACTGTCCATGCATTTTCTATTCATCTTCATTAGTGCAAGCATTTTTGTATCATTCATTAATTTACAAAGTGATTCTACTACTGTAGTGGTACAAACTCTGTGTAAAGACGAATTCCTTCATAAGAAAGGAGTGTCGATGGAAATGGCTGCAGTGTCAATGTATGTTGATTTAACAACTGTAAAAAATTTAGAAGGTAGATAATTTTAATATTAATTGAGTGTTTTTTACAATAAAATTTGGAAAAATTTTAGAGTAAGATTGCACTACACTTAATACATTAACTTACTGTGTGGTGATATCTTGCAAGATATTGAGTGCATTTAGTCATTCTCTGCTGAGTATGTCTTAGTTACTATAAATTTTTTTGCATTATATTTTTGTTAAATTATGTTTGTTTCATTATAAATGGAAACTTGCTAAGTTGAGAGAATTCACAATTTTTAAAAAATGTATCTCTTCAAAAATATGTACTCAATGGGCACCCGCATTTGTTTATTTTCTTCATAAATTTTTCTTGTGTATATAGAAAAACAATTATTATTAAACCATTGTTTTTTCAATAAAACCTTCTTGTTTAGAAAATAATTTGATATTATAGAAAAATTAATTTTTAAATCGATACAGAAAATAGCAGATTTTGGCATGTCGGCAATATTTCAACCTAACGACGTGCACATGACGTTGTGCGGAACGCCAAATTTTATATCTCCGTAAGTATTTTATATAAATACTTTAATCCAAAGTTAATTTTACATTAGTATTTATTTAAATATTTAAAAAATTCTTATGCCTAATCATTTATTTCATGAACCATAGAGAGATGTTAACCAAAAGAAGATATGGATTTGAAACGGATTGCTGGAGTTTGGGGTGCCTGTTGTATACGCTGTTAGTCGGCAGACCTCCGTTCGATACCAGAAATGTGAAAACTACTTTTGACCGTGTCGTGAAAATTGACTACAAGACTCCTGAAGCTTTAAGCGTTGATGCTAAAAAACTGATTGCGGCCCTTCTGCAAGAAGAACCAGAAAAACGAATTGATTTGCAAGGTATAAAAATTTGTAAAATTTTGTTTTTTATCACTATAAAATTATTATTAAATTAACCCACAATAATCCAGTGTCCTATTTATACTGTCCTATAAATAGGACAGTATTTTTGTAGGTCTTAGCATGATAATTAACAAATCTTTGGTGAATATTTTTGTTCAGACTTGAAGTGTACATATCTGCACTTGTATTGTTTTATTTCACTTCTTTCACTCTTTTATTTCATTTTTATAGTGTTACTTGTCAGAACAATTCAACATTTTTGCCTATACTCTACAGTCTTTCATCTGAATATAATTGTTTTGTAAATAACCAAAGTAACTTCTAGCTTTTTTATAAGAATTATTGTTGGTCTTGTCTGTAGACCAACAATAATTCTGAATTACTTTTTTTTAAGCAAAAATTGCTTTTATCTGGCATAGAACTGTTTGCAAACCTAAGTTCTATAAATAGGATACTGGGCTTTAGGATATAGTAATTTATAATTTATCATACATTCAAGATATCACCTGAATGGTTGAGCTGAGGAAATATATATAGAAAAACCATTAGGTAGTAGAATTGTAGAGAATATGCAATGTGCATTGTGAAAAATTAAGAGGACTGTTGGATTTCTTTTGATTTTTTTACCAGTTAAGTACTTCTAAACGGACTGGGTAAAATAATTCTCATGCACACGGCACCATCAGAGAAAACAGAAATGGAAAATGCTTTCTTACTAATTAAAAAGATTTACAGAAATTACCTGGAGGATCATTTGATTACAAATTTGATTGCACAAATATGATACACACTTATCATTCAATTTTATCATTAGTATCAAATTATGGTATTATTAACCTCTTTCTCATTTACAGAGATGGGACAAGTGAGCAAATGGTAAAATGTCTATATAACAACTATGTCTATACACAGTCTCTAACAGGGAGATGTATATCATCATGATAGGCTTCTAGAAAAACATGCAATTGCTGTTAGAGATAAAAATGGTGTTGAAGCACATTTACCAGAGTTATTGATGTGGCTATAGTCAATGGATTTGTGTTGTATAATATTATTTGTGGAAAAACTCTGCGTCAATTGAAAATTTTCACAGGAATATTGCAGCGATATATCTCGAAATTGAATACGGAAATAAAATAACGAAAGGACTGGCTCTTAGCTTATCGAAAACTGGTAAAATTTTGACAATGTAAGATACAATAGAAAAAATCACACTTCCAATAGAGATCGGCAAAGATGATGCCAATATCTTAATTGCAAAAGTAAGCCTTTGACTTCTTTAAAAAAGTTGCAATGTTACATTTTGCACTAAATATTTCGAAAAATTTTGTAAAATGCAACTGAACAATTAAATTATTTACATAAATAAAAATGTAATGTTCGTTTGTTCCTAATAGCTAATCTCCGAAAGTTCTTCACCGATTCCTTTGAAATTTTCACACAACGTTGCATTCAAATACGCACGTGTTTTTATATAATATACATGTCGAAATTCCCCCCACCGGGGTGGAGAGGGACAAGATTAAGGCTTACCGTGAAGAACTCGGCTTCTATTATACTATTTTAGATGCAGTTTTTTGCATTTTTGATTGTGTTTTAATGGGTACGTCAAGAGAATGTACACTAAGAAGGGATTTTTCGAAATCCCCCGCAGGGAAAGTGTTATACATTTATAATAGATCCATTTTGAGCCACAGCAATGCGTGGCTGGGTCTGCTAGTTATTAAATATGTTTTAATTGTACACTATTTATATAATTAAATTTGTAATAAATTGTTCTAAGTAATTTCCATAACTTACTAGTTGCTAAAGCCCAATGTTCTATATATAGGACGGTCTGTTTCTCAAAATTGGCCAAACCTAATGTGAAATGTCCATTCTAATGCCATTCAGAATATATATTAAAAAAAATCAGTTTAACATATGCACAAAAAAATTTGGGCTGTGATGGATTAAGTCATTTTCTAAATTACAATTTAGCCAAATTACGTTTAGCCAAAGAAGGAACATTTTTATGCATCATGTATGTCTTATGATAGGTTACCAGAGAGATGAAATATTTTGATATGCAACCTATCATTATCTAAGGTGATATTTGCAGGATCAATTACTTTAGTCTACTGTTTATTCGTGACTCAGTTTAAGTGGTCCGCAGATTGATAACTTTGAGAACCCCTGCTTTATACGATCCTTCTGTTTTCTACTTGTACTGTTCCTTTTTCTTTGACTAAACCTTCATTATCCTTTTACCGAAGTAGTCATTACCTTCCTTGTAATATGGCTGTAACATTATAACTTCTCTCAAATCTTTGACATTTATATCACTAGCAGTTACTCGGACTGTGTCAATTTATGTATATTATTAATAGTGTTTTTCATTAGCTTATTATTATTGTTTTTATTGAAAAATTAAAATTTACTATTTATTATTTTTCTCAGAGGTTTTGAAACATTCTTTTATGAAGAAAAATGGTTTTGACTACAACAAGAGAACTAATAAAGTAAGATATTCTTTGTTTCTTTTAAAAGTTGGCTTTTCTTTAAATTGAAATTGTAATGTACAGTACTTGTTAGAATGTTGCTTTTACACTGAAAATCCAATTAATGTGGGTGATAAGGTTCAAAAATTTGGTCGTCGTAAGTGAATTTGCATCATATTGTATCAAGTTAATAATAACATTAATGCTAATTGAGTTTATGTGTATTTTGTGGTAATAGATAAGAAAGAAGCAATAACTTTTTCTTAACTGGTTAGCTCTGTAGGACTAACAGTGTCTCGTTTTAACTGTACCTGTTGTGGGTTTAGTTGGGCCTATCGTGGGGTTGGTTGCGTGGTGAGGATGGGACAGACTGCCCATAAAAATTTCCTACTACTGTCTTAGCCATTTGACTTTCTATTGGTACAGTTTCTTGGATGCCAAAATAAATTTCTATGAAATATGAGACATCCAAAATTAGGAATTAACCTTTGACATTAATATAAGTGATTTCATATTGTACCAAGCCATGTTATATTAGTTTACAGTGTATATAAAAGTTTTCAAACGTTCACACAATATGATTGTTTTTGAATGCACACTATATAACAATAAATGAAACAAAACTAATCATTGCAGATCCATTCAGTTTAAGATAATTATTATAATTTCAATTTTATAACAATGATTAATTATAATTAATTATAGATGTAATATAATAATTTTTAAATAATCAAAAATAGTGCAATTCTCATATGAAAGTGATTTTATTTCCTTGGTATGATTTTTGATTTATCTGAACACGATTGACTGCCTGCATGTTGCCCCGAATTACCATTAATAATTAATTAAGCAATAGTTTAAGTGTATTGCACTTTAAGCCAACATTTACTATCCTTTTTTATCTTCACGACTAGGTGCATTAATACACACAAGGCATTTTTACATCATCTTTATTCTGGATCTTCTATAGACCGGTACGCGTTTTGGGCAAAGGCCCCTCATCTGTCGGCTGCACAATAAGACACACTATAAATTTCTTACATTACAATGTTTTATCGTGACAAGTTACGACATACCACGACTTGCGGAATTTTCCTCAGGTGGTGTTGACACGTATACATTCCGTTTAAAAATTACTTATTTACAGGTAAAATTTTTTAAAATACCATTGCAGTTTAAAATATATCTACAATTTTAAATTACTATTACAGTGAAGGTTTCATGGTTTAACATTGAACATCAACCGGCGTATACTCTTGGCGTCTGTGTTAGCGGAATCCTTCTTAATCTCGTTGGCATATTAACATTTCATTAAAAAAAAGGTTATACTATAAATTGATATTTTTAATTGTTATTAAAACATTCTAATTATTACTATCATTATTATCATAATTGTTGTCATTGTTAATATTATAGACATTATTACAATAATTTTAACCAATTATCATGAATTTTAACACTTATGCTTTTATTGATGTTATTGGCTTGACTTTTCATTATTTCATAACTTTCTTTGAATTTCCGTTTATACCAATTGGTTTCTTTGTGTAGGATTTTCACTTCTTTGTTTATATTACAGTTATTTATTGTACAATGTTCGTAGAAAGCCGAATTTATCCTTTTATACTTCAGATCAGCGATGTGTTCCTTTAGGCGTGTTTCTATTTTGGTTTTCACCTATGTAGTTTTTAGGGTTCTTGCAGGTACACGGTATTGAATAGACTGCATTTTTCATGCTATATATCTCTGCTATATTGTCGTTTGGTTCACATTTGATTTTTTGTATTCTTTTTCTGTAATTTTTCATAGGTCGGAGCGAGTTTTATATTAACTTTGTCAAGGTCTTTATTTATTTATTTGTTCAAAGAATCCTTTGATGTAAGGGAAAGCTATATATTTTATGTAATAAAACGTGTTACTGTTTCTTGGCTTAATTTGGTCATTCTTAATTTTGATTTTCCTTTCCCATTTTTGTATTACCCTGTTTGGGTAGCCGTTTAGTTGAAATTTTGCTTTTAGTTCTTCGATATATATGTTTCTGTTTCGTATTGTGCTTGTTCTGCTTATGATTTTTTTATATTCCATACTGAATATGTTTTCCTTTATACATTGTGAAGTATTTAAATTATAGTTTATGACTTTCTGAATTTCGCTTGGTTTTTTATATGGTTTAAATTCTAGTATTTCTTTTGTCCGTTTTATTACATAAAATATATAGCTTTCCCTTACATCAAAGGATTCTTTGAACAAATAAATAAATAAAGACCTTGACAAAGTTAATATAAAACTCGCTCCGACCTATGAAAAATTACAGAAAAAGAATACAAAAAATCAAATGTGAACCAAACGACAATATAGCAGAGATATATAGCATGAAAAATGCAGTCTATTCAATACCGTGTACCTGCAAGAACCCTAAAAACTACATAGGTGAAAACCAAAATAGAAACACGCCTAAAGGAACACATCGCTGATCTGAAGTATAAAAGGATAAATTCGGCTTTCTACGAACATTGTACAATAAATAACTGTAATATAAACAAAGAAGTGAAAATCCTACACAAAGAAACCAATTGGTATAAACGGAAATTCAAAGAAAGTTATGAAATAATGAAAAGTCAAGCCAATAACATCAATAAAAGCATAAGTGTTAAAATTCATGATAATTGGTTAAAATTATTGTAATAATGTCTATAATATTAACAATGACAACAATTATGATAATAATGATAGTAATAATTAGAATGTTTTAATAACAATTAAAAATATCAATTTATAGTATAACCTTTTTTTTAATGAAATGTTAATATGCCAACGAGATTAAGAAGGATTCCGCTAACACAGACGCCAAGAGTATACGCCGGTTGATGTTCAATGTTAAACCATGAAACCTTCACTGTAATAGTAATTTAAAATTGTAGATATATTTTAAACTGCAATGGTATTTTAAAAAATTTTACCTGTAAATAAGTAATTTTTAAACGGAATGTATACGTGTCAACACCACCTGAGGAAAATTCCGCAAGTCGTGGTATGTCGTAACTTGTCACGATAAAACATTGTAATGTAAGAAATTTATAGTGTGTCTTATTGTGCAGCCGACAGATGAGGGGCCTTTGCCCAAAACGCGTACCGGTCTATAGAAGATCCAGAATAAAGATGATGTAAAAATGCCTTGTGTGTATTAATGCACCTAGTCGTGAAGATAAAAAAGGATAGTAAATGTTGGCTTAAAGTGCAATACACTTAAACAGCATTGCCTTAGTGCAGTGATTCTCAAACTTTTTTGATTCTAGGTGCCCTTGCTAAATGCAGATTTTCCCAAGGCAGCCTATGTCAAATTTTAACAAGTATATTATACAAATTCCAACAAGTACAGGTAACCCCCGTATGACACGGCACTTCTATAGCACGGATTCTCTCTAACACGGTTTGAGAATTGGGACCATCCCCATATAATACGGTACTTTTATAGCACAGATTCACTTTGACACGGTTCGAGAATTGGGTAAAACCTTCGTACAATATGAAATGTAATAAAAACTATTAAAAGCGAACTTTATCTAATTTGAAAATAGGGAAATCCCCGTTCAATAAACGTGATAAAGCTTTTAAGTGCGTGAGATACCTCATTTGACATTTTTCGTACTATCAGATTTTCATGCATAATTTTCGTGAACTATTAGTACTTAAGTATAGCATGTAAATTTTCTTTTCCCGTCTTCTGTCGATACACGTGGTCATTCTCAAAACTTTTCTTAGTGTTGCCAGATCTCGACGCTTCTGCTTTTAGTGTTACCAGATGTTTTTCCCTTATTCCATACTTTCTTTATTCAGTCACCGATTTTTAGGCATTGAACCGCGTTTCCGACTATTGGGGCAATCCAGACCTTTACAAGTAAACTTTAAGACTTTGTGTCTCATTTTTGGCTATGTAGATTAAAAATTTTCAGTTAACAGTGCTTAGTGATGACAAAGAAAACATTGTTTAATTTATATTAATATGTATCACTTCTTAAGAAAATTTTAATAAAGATATTTATCTTAATTATGAGAATATAATAGCGTGTTTCTTAATTTTTGGAACCTAACTCCCCTTTTCGTACTAGTTCTTTGTTTCGTATAACACGGTTTCGCATAACACGGCAATTTTTTGGAACATAACTCCCATGTTATACAGGGGTTACCTGTACATTAAATTCTAACATTATAAAAATTTTATAACATTTTGTGGCACCCCTGTGAGGAAGCTGTAACACTCTAGGGCAGTGGTTCCCAACCGGTGATACACTGGTGTTCCATAAGCATCTCCCAAGTGTTCCGCAGATTTAGTCGCAAATTGGAAAGTGTACAATCGTATTTGAGCCGCCAAATATCAAAAAATTAAAATCATAAAATTTTCATAAACTTAAATATATGAAGCGTGCAATGCCATAAGGTTGTAAATGCCAAAAAACAAATTTTTCAGGAGAGAGAAAAAACACTTTTTCTAATGAACAAACTTTAATCAAATGCTAGAAAAATTATTTTAACAATTTATAGTTTGGAATAAAACATTGGGTTTAATTTCAAACACCTACGAATAATAGTAAGGAAACAAAAAAAGTTTAAAAACAGGGTTAGAGCCATAACGTTGTAAATGCCAAAAACGATTGCAGTCATAAAATTAATGTTTCTACAGCTGAAAAACAGTCTTGAATACCAAAAACTTACATTTAAATTATTAAACACAATTTACGAATTCAATATCAATTTTAACATTAAAAACTGACAATAATCTATTAGTGACTTGAACTGGGCTGTAATCTTTATCAATAAGGTATTAATTTAGTGTAATAAAAGTTAAAACGTATTTAAAAACTTCAAATTTGAAAGATTAATGGAAGTCCAAATATCATTTTGAAATATCAAATAATAAAGTGACAGGTTAACTATTAATAAACTGGCATTTAGTTATCCGGTTCTGCTAGCATCTCCTTGAAATAGGTTTGTGCTATTGGATTTAAAAATGGTATCATTTTACCAATGTCAGGTTTCTTCTTTTGAGGAATCCCAAAATGGGAGCGAGCAAGAGGAAGTGGAAGATTTTTGAAATCATCAATGCTAACTCCATCTTTCAGCACATTAAGCCCAGTGCACCATCTTGCTGCTTTACCTCCATCTTTAGCAATCATAACTTTACCAAAGTTATTTGATGAGAGTCTAATTTGGGATGCTGTTGAGATTCCCAGGTCTTTTGTATTCAAAAATGCATGGGCAATCGATTTAAAGTCATGAAATTTCTCAAATACGATGCAGGTAAAAGGGTTTTTGGTCCCTGCACTTTTAATGATGTCCACAAGATCCTTTAGTGTGTAGGCTTTGCATTTTTTCCTCCGTTTTTCAATTAGAGCAAAGTCTCGATCACAGCTGAGAAATGTGTGACCTTTTACAGGGTATTTATGTGTTATTTCTGAAAATACATTATTGGCCAATAACACCAGATACATGGCTATCACGTATTGATTTTTGTTTTGACCAACACAATTGTCTGTCCACAAAGTCAGCTTCTTTCGGTCACCAATAGCAGCCTCAGTAGTAATATAATGGTATATGCAGGATGATATTTCCAAAGACCCTCTTCCTCCAAAATTCTCACTCCACAAACACATGCATCCTTTCTCTTTAATTGAATCGTGAATTCCAAGGTTGTAGCATGCCAATTGTTGAGCATAATACATTTCAGTGTGTGTTAATTGTGGTATATACATTTGCTGCTGCAAGTCAAAAGATATAACATACGAATCTGAGGTTTTAGCATTTTTTGTGTCATCAGACATGTCTTTTGTGGTTACTTCAGCTCTGTAATGATGTAATTCCAGTTCTGTTTTTGCTGATGCATCACCAGCTTTTATTCGTACATCAAGGCGGTCACAAGTTGAGCAAGTGTCCATGCGAGGTCTTTGAAAAGACAGATTGAATTTGGTCAGGAAAATTTCATTGTACCATTGTCGAGTAACTGGGGCTTTGCTCCCAGCATACTGTTGACAATATTTCTCAAGGAAGGCTCTATACATTCTGCTAACATTGAGATCAGGTGATAAGTACATTTTATCTGTACTTTTGGCTCGAGCATAATGACTTTCTTCACTTGGAAAACTCTTAATGTGCTCAATTATTTTTTCCGTCCACAACTGCTTTTCAGTACATTTTTGCTGGCCTCCTCTTTGATCAGTAGCATCCATTTTTCCTTCCAAAATCTTTTCTCTAATCAACTGAATTCTTCTTGCAGTAACCCCGAATGTATTACACAAAGTCTTAAGACAAACTCTTATTTCACTTCCACCGGGAAGAAGCAAATGATAACTGAAAGAGTGTTGCCTTCTACTTCCAGAAGGATGGTGGTACTTCCCATATCGTCTTCTTTTTATTATCTGGGGATGAACAAGTCTTTGAAGATAACTCTGTTGCTTATTGTAGTCAGCCAGTTCATAAAATTGTTGGAAGAGTTCCTGACGGTAAGCCAACGTTACGTTTTTGCAAGCGAAGGAACACTTGCATGTCACCTGTAACGTAAACAAAAAGTTTGACAAACTTGTTGGAAACAGTCATATACAAGTTGTTCACCCATGCATAGACACAATGACTATCCATATCTTGCAAATCTCAAATCTACGTCTATATTTTTGAAGTATTAAGTCTTTTACTTACCCCTGTTGGTGGATCGTTTCTCGGATTAACTTTCTGTGATATGGGAGAAATGTACTCTAAGCCACTATTTTTTTGTTTCTTTCGAATGTTCTTCTTCCATTCTTCTGTGCATTTCTTTCTTCTTTTAGGTATTTCATACTTTAAGGAATTCATTTCACTCGTAAAAAACTCACTGCATTACAAATTGGAATAACAAAATGATGTAAAAGTAAACCGTAACATTTTACGCGCCAAAAGTCACGTGGCTTGCACTTTGGCACTTAAAACGTTATGGCTTGCACATAACGTCATCTTCAAAATATAGCCACTTAGAGCGCCACAATCGCCACAATATTTTTTTGTAGGAAAAAACATTGCATTTAAAATTTATTTCTTCAATAAAACGAATTTTGAGAAAAATGGCATTTACAACCTTATGGCATTGCACGCTTCATATATGTACGACTCGTACTTATGGAGTGTACTACTGTTTCGAATAAGATAAAGGCAACGATAAAAACTGAATGAAATATGTAAAAAACATCAGGCACAAGTTTCCCATTAAAGTTATTTAGGTATATTTTTTCCTGCTTAGAATTGGCGTCAATAATATGAGTAGAGATTTTGAATTATAACTGCTCAATTCTAATAAAATAACTGATGACAAGCTTATGTATTTCATATTAACTTAAGTAAGTGTTCTGCTAAAGAAAATTGCTCACAAAAGTGTTCCGCATCCTAGATAAGGTTGGGAACCACTGCCCTAGGGTGCCATAGTGCACACTTTGGGAACTGCTGCCTTAGTGTATGGAAGTGACTGATTATGTCATACACAAATATGCTATATTATACTGTTAGACTTATGCATGGTCTTAGGAATCTTACCTCAAATTTTTAATTTTTGATTTAAGATTGGAATCCTGATTCATATAATTATATAAAATATTGCAGTCAGAATATTTCATATTTAAATGTCGTACTGACATTTAAATGAAAAATTATAAATAAATGAATTATAAATAAATGAATAAATTATAAATAAATGACATATAAATGAAAAATTATAAATATTTCATATTTATAATTTTTCCACATATGTAGTTTCTTTTAAATGATTTCAAAATTTTCTGAAGTAAAGTTGTCAATGTTTAGAATATATTTTAACTTTCAAAAATAAGTTCTTATAATATTTTTAATACCATAAGTTAATGTTTATTGTTTCTTATCACACGTACTTAAAGGGTCGTCCATAAATTACGTAATGGCGATTTCGGCCATTCTAGACCCCCACCTACCCCTGTGTAAGAAACCGTAATATTTTCTTTGATCCCCCTCCCCTTACCTATCTTACGTAATATTTAGGCATGATTTTATAGAAAGATTTTAACAAAAAAAATTTTTATGAAACCCTAAAAATCTTAGGTCCAAAATATATAATTATTAATTAGTTAATTAATATGTACTATTATCTATAAAGACTTTATGTGAACAAATTTAAAAATATAAAAATTTAATGAATTCGAATGAACAATTTACTTTAAGGACTTTATTTTTTAATGGTCAACAATCTTTTTGTTATTATTATCATTAATTAACGTCATAGTATTCATTTTTATATTAATTTTAATTTTCACAAAAGGACGAAAAAACTTTGACAGATCGACTAGCTACTACACGTGTAAACAGAAACGTCATACAAAACAAAACAAAAGAGAGAAACCACCACACTGCCTTTCTCCCATGATAAAACATGCGTAGAGCATGAGTCTGCTAGCGTTATTATTCTATCATGTCACACAAGATGGCATTGGTACAATGTGCATTCTTAATAGAAACCACCAAATTGAATCCAAATTCAAAACTCCACCACTCAATGAGATCAAAAATTAAAAATAAGAATATTATGTAAGACGAGATCTATTACTCCCCTACCCCCGAGTAAGAAATCGTAAGAAATCCTTGACCCCCACCCACCCCAAAATACCTTACGTAATTTATGGACGGCCCCTAATTAGTCATAATACCATAAGTTTGTTTGATCATCTGGTATGATGATCAAACAAACTTAGACTTTGCAAAAAGTAGCAGGAGGAGTTAAGCGATGCTGTGAATTTGAATTCGATGCTGTATGCAAGTAGTGCTTGTTGCAATGCCGGCTTGTGTTGCCAAGTTTGACTCATCATACCACCAAACTTATTGTTATTTCTTGTAAGTTCTACTCGTATTTGATCACCTTGTATAAATGTATGCTACAGAATTAAAGAAAATTCTTTTATTTTGATTTAGGCACAGACCATCTAAAATTTATAATAAATACATTATTTATTTTATGTGAATAAATAAGCATTATATAAATGTTTTTGTCATTAATAAATTAATTTTGATTACAGCTTAGAATACAAGACTCTATCGACAGCGGTATGGGCACCTCATCTACGCTTTCAACAAAAATTAGTGGATATTCTAAGCTTCAGTCAACAAATTTAATTCGCATTCCTAGTCTAGACACACTTAATTCTTGCGATTTTAGTTCTGACGACCATGTCGGTAGAAGAGATTATGGAAACTGTCATCCTCCATCACCTCCAGTGCGACTTAAATCGAGGTATCTATATTAGATTTATGCCTGTATAACTGATTGTTTTTATAATAAAACTAATACCTTTAAATTTCAGTCCGCACGAAGTGTCTTCTAACTATAGCAATGCTATCTGTCAATTAAAAAACAGATTTTCTCCACTTCCATCTATAAATGATATTTATAAATCTCACGGCAACGAAGAGTTAAAAGAAATACAATATAGGCACCCATCAAGTAAAGAAGCCAATCATTTTGAAGAAAGATGCACAGAAAATCTTGTAGATGAGCATTTTCTGGATGGGCCTGTAAGAGAGAAGTTTAATGTAGAACTGGGTGCAAAATTATGTAATGGGTAGGTACTACCAGTTGTTATAATATAAATATAATTATATGATTATGTAAATCAATATTATCTATATGTCAGATTTCTTTTGATGTAAGCAAAGTGTTTCCAATCGTAAGCTTGCAATTTCTTATTCTGATATGTGAATGCCCTAATTTAAGAAAACAATCAAACAAATAGTAAAAACAGTAAGATTTGATCTCAGTTTCTCCTACAACATTAACTTCTTTTGACTTTTTTGTTTGTGTACAGATGATTCACATTTCTGGTAGTGTGTCAACAATGCCAGAGATAAAATCTATAACAACAAATCCAATAATCTGATTATTAATTAATGCGAAATGATCGGCCAGATTATTAAACTACCTTTAATATAGCCTGACAAATCTGGCAGTTTGTTGGCATTAAGAGAGAAAATTTTGCAATAAAAACAAGCAGAAATTCACAAAATATGCATTTAAGCAGAAATAAAGTTTTCAGTTTAGCCACTATTTTTAAAATATTTTCAAAAATTTTGAATTAAAACTTTGTATAATTATAAACTTAAGCCAGAAAAGAAATTAATATTGGTCTGACAATGAGAAGCTGTCCTTACATCTTAAATTTGGCTAAAGTCTTGCTATTATTTAAGACAGTTGTTCTCAAAGTTATCAGTCTGCAGATCACTTAAACTGAGTTACGGATGAACCATAGACCATATATGTCCTAGTTTGCTTTATCTTGTAACTGTCATTGTAGACAGAGATTGTAGGACAAAATATTTTGTCTATCCAGTAGTGTAATGAGAGCAATAAGAGATATGTGGGAAAATATTTTCTCTGGCTATATGGCATAGACTGCATTTCGGTAAATGTAGTAGGTCGGCAGGAGTAATTCTGCAGACTATCTGGTGTACCTCGTGAACCGCTAGTAATCCAAGGACAGCACCAATTTAAAACATATTGAAATGTAATCAAATAATTTATAAACAAATGTAACGAGCACCCATTTGAGAGAAATGGCAGTTCAGATTTCTTAACAGTCCTAGAAAGAACAAACTTTAAATGTTCAGCAATGAATTTGTAATGAGGTATGGCTGCATGAAGTGCCGTTTTAATTTTTATCTATGTTTCTCATTCATATACTAAAGCAGATATGAATTATTTAGATCTGATAAATAGATTTTGTGAAGAATATAGGTTACCATCAAATAATTACTTTGGAAAATATTTATAAAAAATGAATTTTATCCATTAGTAATAAAATTGAAACGAAAACAGTATTTGTATTTTTCTAATTCACAATGTGCCCTAATGAAAACTGTAAAATAAAGCAGTTTAATGTATCAAGACAACAATGTAAATAACAAGCTTGTAAAGCCTGCAATCAAAGAATAAAAAGTATTTCTTAGTAATGAATTATTTAAATCTCTTTATACTGATCAATTAAATATCTGTTTACATAACTTATCAAATTCATTTATAGATCCTTATAAATTACAATTCTAAATTTATGATTGATTACATTGTTTGCTATCTGAATAGAACATAATTTTAAACAACTTTGTATGTTATTTTCACTACAAAATAATTATTTTTCTATAAAAATTATATACTAAACTCTAATTTAATTGGTCACGCACTGAATCTTAAAGCCGTATCAATTATTATAATTTATTATTGAAATTTATAATATGTTAAATTAAATGACACCACACCTTTAGTACTTTTTTTGGCAACGATTTAATATTACAAACGGCAGTACGTCATTCGATCTTTTGAATTGTGAAAAAAAACCTGATGCAAACCCTAGAAGGGATTAAAAATGTTTGTTTGTTGTATAAAACATTGCTAGAAAAAGTATGAAAGGTATGGTATCATTTAATGTAAGCATTTCCAGTCTCGAGAGGTTTGATTTATATTTCATAAATATAAATTGTTACATATAGTGTATACGGAATTTCTTTTTAAATCTTTCTAGTTTAGAAGAAAATGTTATGCCGAAGGAAGGTTTTCAACATTGTTTGCATAATTCTGATGATTGCATTTGTCGTTCGGACTGCCGATGTAATAAAGACAGTGCGTGTGTAAACCAAAATCACTGCCAGTGCAGAAATTATACCAACCAAGCCATTACAGGAAGTCATTGCTGTAATAATTCCCGTTGTTACTGCAGAAATACTTATGAATCTGGGAGAGAACATAAAAGTTGTCAATGTTCTTGTGATAAAATTGAAAGACACAATCAGTTAAATTCTTGGTAAGTTTGAAATTGTAAAATAAATAGAATATTGATATAGTAATTATCTTTGCATCTTTGGACATCAATACTAAATCAAGAATTGAAATATTTTTGTTGTTTTTTGCATGCAAGACATAAACTCTGAAAGTTTTTATATGAATATTTATCCACATACAAGTTCATATATGCAAAATCATTTGTACAGTTGACATGGGAATGGCTTGGCAAACAACAGTAGGACTTAACCGTTGACTTGATGTGTTGTATTACTAGGAATCGCATTGGATTGTTTTGAATTTTGTAAATAAAACTTTGAGTTTATTTCACATGCAAAACACTGCAAGAAAATATTTCAATTGAATGCAACACATTTTAATTCAAAATTTTCTTAACAGTGAATCTCAGCACTCTGTTAATAGCCACAACTGCTCTATGAGAAATGGCGAAAGCATCAAGCAACTGTCCGTTCACTGCAGTCATCATTGGTATTGTAATCCTGGCACAAAACAATGTTTGCATCCAGAATATTGCAACTGTAGAAAAGATTTGACAAGAGATCAACATTTGTCACATCCTTCTTATGGTTCTCCACAAACCGATTCAGTTAGCTTTCCGAGTAAAGATAGAGACTACAGAAGTGACGTGGCGAAAGATCGGAATTTGTCGGCTGATAGACAGGATCGGCATCGACGGACAAATTCTATTTCGAGTAAAGAAGAAGGTGCCGATAAAGCCATTAGAGACAAAAGTGATGACAAAATTCAATGTCTGATTTCGCCACTGAAATCCACAAGACTAAGACCAATTCGTCAGAAAACTAAAAATGCAATAGTGAGTTAAATTTATATAAATTTCAAAGAATATAGATAATCTTACTTCTTTATTTTAAATTGCAGAGATGAATGTTTTTTAATATTTTTTATTAGCTATCTAATTATTATATATAATAAATTATATCAAGTGTACCTGAACTCTTGTTAGAAAATTTGCATGTACAGGGTGTTCGAAACGTCATTGTGCTCTTATATATTTATTAACAGATATGTTTCAATATAGAATACAGGAAGTAAATATGAATAACAATTATAAACAATGTTGAAACTGTTGACCTCCATTAGCATTAATACATGCTTGGATCCTTCTAATTTTGTTTCTAAACACTGCTATCAGTTGTTCACTAGAATGAATGAGTGCTGTTATTGCTGCTTTTCAGTCATCCAGCATTTGATGATCTTGATACGCTTCAGATTTTGCTGCTTTCCATAGATAAAAGTATATAGATTATGATTAGACACGTATTATATGAAAGTATTATAAAAATATGATTAGAAAAGTGCACAGTGGCTTTCCAAACACCTTGTATAAATATGAGTTCTAAAAGCATCCAAAAGTCTGCAGACTTGGTTAATTGGTCAGCCTACATTTACTGATACCGTGGCCCATCATATGTTTAAAGTTGTGTCCCCCTAGCACCAAACAATTGTCAATATGCCATGTTGTAGACTCTTGTATTCATTTAAAGCTAAGTTGTTGCTCGGACAATCCGTTCTCACAAATTATTGACGTTCATAACAGGTTGTGAGTATATCAGTTGTTTTATGTAGACTCCACATTAAAAGTCAAGAGGATTGAGATCTGGAAAGTGAGGTGGCTCTCAACATGTTCACATTAGTCTATTTGTTGCTTTGGAAACTTTGTTTTGGTACTAGCAGCCTAACATGCTAAAATGTATTTAGAACAGTCGTGTGAGAAGAGGGGCATTTGGAATACCAATTATTATTAAAATGGATAGTTTTGGTGTATATGTTTACTAGGACTGTTTGCTTATTTTAGTATGTAGTTTATAAGTGCAAATTTTCTGATGTGCTCAGATTCGCTCTGTATTCACATATGTTGGAGATGATTCTTACATTGGAGGATAGATTCTATGTTATAATGGGTAAAGAATAATACATATATACTTGTACATAATGCTATAGTAAAGATACCTGGATTTTAAAGCATTAGCCAAAGAAAATGTGTAATCAATTTTTTTAATTTCATGTGTAAGTATGAATTGTCATAGCTCTGTAGGTGTCAGAATTATCTGCATATCATTTTATGTATAAAATATACATAAACAAAATGAAGCTCAAATTAGCCATTCAAAATAAAAATTTAGTTGTCTGTATGGCTCGATTCCTTCTGAACAAGTCGCCGGCATCTTTTATTCCATTATTTTGAGATACGATGTCAAACCCAGAATCTTGGAATTTATGTATAATTAATCCTGGTATTTTGGAGTTGACATTTTGATTGGGATTCCAGAATTGCAGTTCCTAGTTGGCAGTAAGAGGACAAAATTTGTGTCCATTATGGCCTGGAGCAGATCTGTTATGGGATGAGGTTTGGTTTTGGGTCAAATTATCCTGAAAAACCTGAGAATTTAGACCAATTTTTGAATCTGGGTCCTCAGGCTTTGTTCATTCAACTGTTAATGGAAACATTAGGTCAATAATTTATAGTATATACCAAGTGTGGTCAAACCTTGTCACAATAGGAGCCATATACCACATATATCTACACGAGAGCCACATCCTATATTGGAATGTTGTTGATCTATATCTATATATATAATCGAGACGAGTTGATAATAATAATAATAATAATCAGCGCAGAGCCCAAACAGTTAGGAGTTGAAAGTTGAAATTTGGTACACAGTTAGGGTACGTCACGACAACACACACTAAGAAAGGATTTTTCGAAATACCTCCTCATGGGGGAGAGGGACAAAATTAAGGCTTAACATTTCCATCAACAATGGAAGTGTTAAGTAACAATGGAAATACCGACAATGGAAATGTCCACAATGAAAGTGTTACGTAACAGTTGAGAACAAGAGAAAGCGACGTGCAAGATTTATGGGCTCTGGAAAAAAAGAAAAAGAGTAATATGTTAGAACTTTGAAGTTTAATTTGAAATCAATATGTTAGAACATATTGATTTTCAAATTTAAACGGATTAGTTCGGTTTTTCTCCACCTTTCTTCTTTAGAACATTCGATGAAAATCGAACGATATAATCAGAACACGTCGTGAAAATCGAACAAGATTAGAACATTCGATTTTCAGATTCGGCCTTTCTTTCGAAATATTTAGTTTGTTAATGAAATTACTCTCTTTATTTTGTAACTATAACTTAATAATCTTAATTATCGCTATCGTTACTTTTGCCGGAGCAACGCCGGGCCTACCTGCTAGTATATATATAAAACCCATATACTGTGTGTATAAATATTAGGCAGAGGGATAGGGATTACTGATCTAGAAGAGCCTTAGTTTGGCCATCGTGGGAGTATACAAATATATAAGAAGTAAAATCTTAACAAAAATAAATTTGTTGAAACTTAATTAAATGATAAAAAAAAATTACTTCTATCAATAGAAGAAAAATCTAGTGTTTGGATTGATGGAATGATTTCGACAATTCAATAATTACTATGCCGACAACAGTAACACCATATTATACAAAGTAGGGACAGAAAGTAGAGCACTGATTCACACTATCTATTTATCTTGACTCCTACTGTAAACAAACCACAGTGTGATTCTCCGTGTGATTCACAGTATTCTCTGAGGAAATCCAAACATTCCTTGATAAGCATATTGCTTTATGGTTTCCTCTGAAAATTTACATGCACTTATCTTGTACTTGCAAAATGGAGTTTTCCTAAAGAAATGTCAAAAATGGCTCCAGTTAGTGAGGAATGTTTGAGTTTCCTAGTGAGAGGATCACCCTGTAGAACACACCTCTTCTGCTGAAATATGATCTGTCAAATGAAACCGTTTTACATCCAATTTTTCTGCATAAAAGTTTTGCAATAATTATCAAATTGTAGTAATTTCAAGTTTTAAAATCGGTCACTTATGCATGTATTTGTAGATTTAGAAGCATTAAGAATAACTACGCTCATTGCCATAAAAATTAGCGAACCAAGGAGGAGTTGTGAGAATAGAACAAAATAGTATACGTGTAAGTGTAATGGTGATATAAGTAAGTGATTACAAAATGAAAGCAAAAGGATCACTTACTACAGGAAAAACAACAAATGAAAGAAGGTTCTAGTACCCTGTTGGGCCATCTCTAGCACGAATGTGATACGGGCAGACACGGAGATTATCGGTGCCGTATGGTGTCCTACAGCATCTTTGTTTGCAGTTGCTGCAAAGCGGTTTTCTAGTTCGGCCAAATTTCTAGTCTAGGGTGGTGAACCTATGGTACACGTGCCCAAAGTGGCACGGTAAGCAGCAATCATCAGTCACGTAAGGTATCATATGATTTCGATTTATCACCTGATTATTTTTTTTATCAGCTTTTTTACATTTATTCTGATTAAAGTGTATTAATTTCTTCGTTTATTTAGACTTTGAATAATGATATTTAAAACTTTGACGCACACAAACATCTTTAACCCTTGCCTGACCAACTTCCAGTTAATGTGTATTTTGTAAGTTGATGGAGGTCAATATAGGTCAGTCAAGGTCACTCAGGCAATGTCATTTTAAAAATTTAAAAGGAAAAAAATAATATATTAATATTAGAATTGAAATTTACAACTGGAAAATTTGTGACTTTTTGTCAGATTCAACGTTCTCCCATTACATTATTTGTTTCTGGCACTAAGCCAGAACAACATAAAATATTGTTTTGTATGACTTCGTATAACATTCATGCATGTACATTTTTTTGTTTTGAAGTTATCACGCATTATATCAAACATTTGTTTGGAATCAAAACTTTTATTCTGTTATCAACTAATATATTTTATTCACACGATATCGAACAAAAATCAAAATTTTTATAACAACATGATCATCAATAATAATACATGTAACATTTGCCAATATTTTGAGTTAAAATTAAAGAAAAGAAAAAATATATAAAATGTCACAACTGAAAATCACAACTTGAATATTTATGACACATTGACTTACTATAGCATGAATGAAACTTATTATAGTATTATTATTGTGTGAATATGCTAAAACTAAAAAAAAACACAAAAAAATAAAATAGGGGAAAAAGCAACACTAATGGTTTTGTAGGTCAACAAAACACCATCTGGACAATAAGATGTCATCAAGTGCTGACATCTCTGGTCTATAAATATTATAATGAATCAAATTTTACCAGCGTAACAACAAATCGGTACCCTAGTGGTTTTGTGTGACCTTGGGGGTACACACATCGTTACCCCATCAACAAAACGTTAAAGTTAAGCATGCTTACTATATGGCATGTGGGCTCAAAAAGATTTGCCACCCGTCCTAGGCTGTCTAGCTTGGCATCTCAGGTGATTCCAGACATGTTTGGTTGGTGAGAAATCTGGACCAGGCAGGCCAGAGAAGTGTGGCAATGTGACAGAGGCAGTCCCGTGACACCCTTGTGTGTGATCGAGCATTGTCCTGTTGGAAAATTGATCTTGGAAACCTTTCAATGAGAGGCAACACATGTGACTGCAGGATGTCACTAACATACTGCTGGGCTGTCTTGATTCCTTGTATCACGACTAGAGATGACCAACTGTTGTATATGATGGTGTCCCAGACTATCACACCAGCTATGGGGGGGTGTATCACTCCAAAGTTTAGGCAGGACTAAGGCATTCACCTTAGGACCTTCAGATGTGAACACATTCATTGTTGGTGCCCAAATTGAATCTGGATTCATTGCCAAAGACAACCTGGTTCCGATTGTTAGGAGAAACCACTTCAAATGGAGGTGATGGTGGGTGGTGTCAATGGCAGCATACCTAATGGCCACTGTAATAGCAAATGTTTCTCACCCGGGTGCCTCAAAATGGTAAGAACAGACACGGGCTTGTAATAGTGGTCTGCCAAGAGCAATCCCAAGCCATTGGATGTGAACTCTCTCTCGTCCACCAGTCCAACACCACTTCACAGTGTTGTCAGAATGGCTTAAGTGGCAGGTTATTTGGAGAAATGACCCATTTGGCTTCTCTCCTCGATCATCCTTTCTTTCTCAAACTTGGTTAGATATTTATATGGTCTTTGATTGCAACATAAAGGCATCTGTAGTGATACAGCATCCCTCTGCAACAGGTAAACTACAGTCAGGATGCCTTTGCACTTTTTTAAAGGTCAAGGGGGATGCACTTTAATGCCTTCTACTGGCAATACGCAATGAGCTATCATGCTATAACTCTAATCATTTCCATATCTGCTTGAGACATGCCTGCATGCCAAGTTTATCAGCAGTACAACAACTCCTTCCTGGTGAATTAATTTTTATGGCAATGAGTGGATCCTTTGAGTGTGTGTGTTATGTTGTTTTAGTTTTTGGTTTTCTTGGGTGGCTCATTTGAGTTTGCAGGCTGCTAGTGAAAGTTTTTCCTGTCTAATAGTTGTGTTGTGTAAATGGAAAATCCAGTTATACTTAAAAGTCCAAAAAACAAACTGTCAAGAAGTTTGGATAAATGTAAGAAATTAAATGTTACCTACAAATGCTTTATGTAAAAATCCTTGTTCTAGCATTAAAGACTTCCATGCACTTCTGCGTAACTTCAGACCGCTCGTCCTTGCAAACTTTCTGGAAGGTTTCTGTCACATTGGCTTTTCTAATAAAGAGACATTGCTTTTAAAGTCAAAGTTGTCAAAATCCATTTGTGATATATCTGTAGATTTCATGGGTACATCCCTTTTCACAATACTAGTCAAGGCCTTCAACTTTTTGAGATGTGCAGTTGTGAAGCCGGCTATGTGGCCAGATTGTTACGTCTCAGTGAAATATGGCAATGTATTCTTTTTCTAAGTACGTCTAATACTTTCTCCGCGTGTCATTCTGCATTGACATTAACCATTTTTCAGAACTCCCAATAGGCAGAAGGGTCCCACTACCCATCGTTTTCCCTATTATCTCAAAGCCTTCTGACGAACTTTTGATGTATTGGGCCGGTCAATTGTCAGGAACATTTTTGACTTGTTTAGTATACATTATCTTCCTGTCCTCATTGCAGTAGTGTACATAGAAGTAAATCTCATCTGTAGTGACCACAAACGTCTACCCTCTCAACAGTTTTTGTACAACTTCCTTGTATTTCTGTTGTAATTTTCAGTGTTCAGGTTAGCCTATGCTCTATTGCTTTTTTCCTGGTAACTAAGTCTGTAGGGAAAGCAAATAAAATTATCCACACTCCCTACTGACAATTTAAATGCTTTTGCAATAGCTCTTTAGCTTGGAGTTAGGTCCCTTAACTAGTTTCCATACTTTCTGATCTGTATATTTTACTTGGTTCTTGAAGTTTTTGGCTTAGCATACAATACAGATTTCTAATCTGCTAACTCTGTCAACTGCTTTTTCCAACATTTTGACAGTTCTGCAAATTCTAATTCCTTTCTACTACACTCTATGAAAAATCTTCTCGGAAAGGATTTTGGTCCTTATTTCTGCTTCAATTTGGTGCCACGAGGCAATACTGTTTTGTTTTTTTGAGAAGCATGTCCACAAAATTATGAAATAAGTGATGTTGCCAAATGCCAAAAATAAAATTTGCTGAAATTGGACAGTTCTCGGAAGCTGTTGAAAATAAAAATTGTCTCAAATTTGTACGAATACTCTCCATATTACCGTGCTACCGTGCTACGAACACTTACCGTGCTACGAACGTAAAATTAAGTTTTCTGCATTCCTTCGTGAAAAACAAAAAACGTAATATTACGTTTTTTGATATATCCTGTTATTTCTAGTTTTAAAATGTATCATTATGTGTGCAGCAAAACGTGAAAGAATTACAGTCGAGTCCGCATAAGTCGACACCCGGATAACTCGACACCGTCGGTTAAGTAGTCAGTTTTCTCTGGTCCTAGCCGACTTACATAGGCATGAATGTTAAAAAACTCCGGTTTACTCGACACCGTTTAACTCGTCGCTACTGGATAAGTCGACATACTTTTGCCGTCCAGCACTCCAATAAGTCGTCACCCCTCCCGAAAAAATGAATTCACTCCGCACGTGTGGTGCGAACTCATTTTTTTTTTCGGGAGGGAAGTCAATTTCTTTATTAATATATAATTAATATATGTAATAGTTAACAATAAAACGGAAATCAGCTATTATATTTGATTTTTTCACTCATCTGTATATAGAAACATCAATATAATTATACATAAAAGTAATTAATATATGAAATATAAAATTATAATTTTATGTAAAGATTATGTATTAATAAGAATCAGAGGCAAATTATAAAGTTAATTTATCTGTAAGAAAATCCGTATAAGTGTTGAATGAAATGTTACAATAATTCAAATATCCGTCTTACTGTTTTATGTATTTTTATGTATAAAATAATAACAGATAAACAAAAATAAAATATACAATCTACATCAACGTCACAACAGAATCCAATTTTGCATTTTCTCGTGCCAGAGGCATTAAGAATCCTTAGATGTTACTTGCCAACAATTGACAATCACAAAGATGATGTTTTCGAGGCGTTCGTGATGGTTGAAAAAGAAAGTCGAGACAGTTAAGTGCTCAAAACAAACAACACTAAACGAATTTTTCAGTTTTTCATCTACAGAGTAATTGTAAATGAAGGACACAATGTATTGTAAGCCTATACTACTGTATAACGCACTATTGTATTTTCCTAATTGTAGTTTTGTGGTTTTTTTTCCAACTTTGCTTTAGTCGTCACATTGGATAACTCGACACATTTCCACTTCCCCTTGGGGTGGTGTCGACTTATGCGGAGTCGACTGTATTTGTGTTTATTAGTTCGTCTTTTGACCATCAGAGGGCATATTTGTTTCAGAAATTCAAACAAAAAGTTTGTTGTTATGGTCACTTGCATAGTTGGATTTGGAGTTCGGTTGTTGTTACCTGCAAGCTTTACTTCGACTTTTTTATTTCGTATATTCGACCATTTTTATCTCAAAGTATTAAATATGGCTCATACACGTAATGAAGAGGATATTTGTCAATTTATTAACGAAGAGTTAGACAAATATAGTGACGATAGTGCTATATTTGATGAGAGTGATAGAGATTATGTTTTAAGCTTATCTGGATACAGGTAAGCCATATAATTTTATTTTCTTTGTAGATATATATAGTTTATAAAGTATGTGATATTATATTTTTATATGATTAGAGCAAAAGTCAGATTTGTGTATGTATGGCAGTGTAAATGCCCTTCCATCTACATCTGCTGTACCATCACATCCGCGAAAAAGAACTTCACTTCGTATCAGTGTACCGAGTGTGATGTAGGACTGTGTGTAACCCCCTGTTTTAAATTGTATCATACAGTACTACATTATGAAAAATAAATTAGCAATGTATTATATGTTTTCTTAGTAAATAAGACATATAATATAAGCATTGTGGTGGTTTTCAATTTTTTCTCATTATGTCTATTTGTAAAACATGCCCAAATAAAATTGCAATGCAATTTATTAAAATATTGCACACATACATCAAAATTGAGTGTAATATAGAGAAATGTTCAACAAATCAGAATCTGTTTTCACTTTTTACCTAGCTTCAGTGGAACATTTTCTATCTTCGATAGAAAATATAGTAAAACTACAAAATCAGCCAGCACACAGGTAAGGAACTAGGTCAACTGTACTAGCACGATAAGTGTTAAATGGACTTTCGACAGCATAATTTGAAAAAATAGGATGAAATTTAAGGTGATAAATCATTTCTGTATTCATCCTCCAAGCATCTTAAAGCAAATGACGAGCAATTAGTAAATTTTAGTCAATTACTATTTGAGAAATACTCGAACGAGCAATTACTTGAGCTAGTGTTTGAGTGATTTCTCAAATTAGAATTTGAGCAATTGTTACTCAAATGAGTAACTTGAGCAATTACTATTCAAGAGATTGCTACTCGAGAGGTATGAAATAATCGTATCAAGATAATCAAGTTGTCTCAGCAATTTGCTCTAGTGCTTTCCTATCGCTAACAAAATACCCGTCGACAGTTCCTGTTAAACTTCATATATTTAAAACGTTCGACTCTACGACATCTATCTAATTTATTATAAATGTTATTTTTATGAATCAAAGTTTTCTATGGTTGTAAACTAAACAATCTTATTAGTAGAAGAATTAATAAACATTTTAATTTTCTAGGTTAGTATATTAAGCAACGGAGAAGTTTGTATAGAATTTTTGAAGAATGCCGACCGACAAGAAAGAATTGTGGACGTGTGCAGAATATCCCAAGATGGTCTGAAGGTAAGATTTTAATGTAATATTGAAATTTCGTCTTAACTTTAATATTTGAAAATCTTTCGGTTAATTGAATTTGATGTTTTACTTTTAGATAATGCATTTTATATCATTTACATTGTAATCTTTCAAAAAAAAATACTATTACTAACAGTACAAAATTCACTTTAAATTAATATTTTAATGCATGAAATGGATTTAAATCATAATTATTAACTATAATTTCCTTTAAAATAATGGATAAATCAGAGAGAATAGAATTTGTGACCATCTGTTTCGTTAAATGCATTTGTGGGAGACGGAGTGAAAGTTTATATGCTCTTATGTAAAGTACTCCATCTAATCTCCTTCGAAATAACAATATACAGTGTTGCTGTATCATAATTAATAACATACGGATGAACCTTTGATAATAGCAAAACTGTTTTTTTGGGAATGTCGAACAAAGAGTGCGTACAAAATAACCTTCAAATGACGGCCTTTTTTGCGTTTCGTCGGTAGCCATCGTTTGGAGGTATGACTGTATACAGTTGAATGAAAGTCGGGACATCATAATTTTAATGTGCCTGTCTAGTATGCAAGAGTTGCAGGTTCGTTAGTCACCAGATCAATCTTTTCTTCCAAAATTTTTTAACATATAGTGGAATCCCATTTATCCGCCAAACCGAGATGGGCCCTATCCAGTTAATGCAGAAAATTTGTTAATGACACAAATAACACAATTTATATATATTTTATTTTATATTTCTAATTTCTTCTCCGTGGGTAACAGGCTCTTTCTTTTAGATGTCATTTTCACTGTGTTTATTTTACTTCACAAAAGATCGAAGGTGACCAGAACTTGGCGAAACAATAATAGCTGTGGCCATCAATTGAAAAATAACTCGAGATCACAAATGATAAACTTATTTCGACTGCCGTGAGAAGTGCAACATTTTTATTTGACAGAAAAGTAGCAATTTTTATAGTTGAAAATCTTAAAAGATTAGAAAATATTTGACAAGATATTAAGTAAATTCAAAAAATGCTCCCATGGAATGCATAACAGTGAACATCGTATGCCAATTCGTAAAAGGCAAGTCTGTTCTTGCAAGCTGCAATGTTGCACTTGAATAAGAATGAACTTAGGAGTTATTTGACTTTTTTGCAGTGTGTTTGGTTTTATTTATAGGTGCATCTATTGTACTTCTGAGATGGGAATTATGTTTTATAATCTGGATAAATGGGATCCCATTGTATAACAAATTACTTTTGAAGACTGCCTACTTTTTCCTTTGATGTGTTTTTGCTCTCAAAAATTTCCAAATTATATTAGTATGATTTTTTCCCAATGATGCAGGCAGTAAAATTGAACTTTCCCAAACTTAATGTAAAATAAAATAACCAGGTTTTGTTACAAAATTCCAGCCAGTTATAATTTTGATGAGAGAAACATGATATTGCATTTTAGTCAGAAGGTTTCTTGCAATAAACATTTACTTTTATAAGATTAAATGATGTACTCTTCATTACATTTTGATTTTATTTTGTGTAGATTAAATACTTGCACATAGATTAAGAATATAAAAGCAAAACAAATGTAGAGCGAGAGAAGCAGTTCAAAGTTCCATTTTTCTCGTGTACAGAGACGAAAGCAGTATTAGCATGGAGATATATATATTTTAAAATTTAATATTTGTGATTTAATTAAGTGTTTGTATTAATTAGATCACTGTGTGCAAGCCAGAGGGAAAACATATGCAAGAGAAAGTCTATTCTTATGAAAATTTGCCAAGACAATACTGGAAAAAGTATCTGTATGCGGCAAGATTTGTCAAATTGGTAAGAGCCAAGACACCTAAAATAACATATTACAGCGAACGAGCTAAGTTCATGTTAATGGAAAATGCTCCCGATGCAGATTTCGAAGGCTCTTTCATGCTTGGTATGGATTTCATTTAATGTGGCATTTCCGAAAATTGGTTTTGTTTAATTACAGTAAATATTACAGGTGGAAAAATTACAAAACACGGTGATCTGGCAACCATCATCGACGCCGACGGAATCGTTTACAATATTCATTCTGAAGAAGAAGCAACGAGTTTCAAACCTAAAATACAAAGCATGTGGGAGCATTTCAATCAAGTAAGATACTTTTATGTTTTTTCTACACAGCTGTTGCTTAATTAACATCACGGTTAGGAACCAAAATCCTCGAAAAGGATTTTGGTCCCTATCTACTCCTACGACCAACAAAAGTTTTTTGAATGTTGAGGAAATTAAGATATTTTATTATAAATTTGCTGAAAGAACATTTACGTGGTAAAAGTAAGCACTGGCAATGTAAAACAATCAACAATGTTTGCTTGAAAAATGTTTCACCTATTGTATGTAAGCAATGCATTTGCGTGACCTTATGAGCTCACATCGTAAGCATCGGTTGATCTTATATATATAATCATTAACAAATGCATATTTGCAAAAGAGTTGTTAAATTGAAATTAATGAACATGGTTTAAAGTGAAATGGTTCTTAACTAGAGATGTAAACGAAACTGATTTGTTACTAATATGTCATCACACAGGAATGTTCACAATATATTGGTATCGGTTTGGTATTTTATTGTATGTATCTTTTACATTGTTTTGTCATGGGCAGGCATTCAAACACAGAGGCAAACATATATTTAAAACTAAGCTGTAGTAGACAGAGCATCCTCTCCAAGTGATTTACCACCGGTGGCCATATGACATATGGTTGTTATTGTCACTTTTGGTGAGCATGGACTTGGTAGGTCAGTGCCTAGACAAACTAGACAACTGCAGTATCCTAGTGCCTGGATCTGAAAGGATCCCGTAAATCAATTTGTAAAGTTATAAAAAGTGAATATTCTCTAAATCGATGAGCTCGTGGGATTTTGTTTATTATCGGCACCAGTAGAATATGGATAAAAGTAACTATCGATATTGAATTGTATCAACTCCATTTTTAACACCGTATGTACTTAAAACGCTCACTGTCAGTTGATGTACTTCTGTGTTGCATGAAAGTCACACGACACAAAATTGCATCGACTGGCAGCAAACATGTTTAATTAATTAATAGTGCACTTTAACTGTGCAATAATTGAGAAATTGATAAATAAGATTTTTTTTTGTAAAATTAGTTTGTAAAGAAGTAGACTAATGTGACTAGTTTTAAAAGATAGTAAAACTTAGATCTTGGTTGCTTGCTGTTCTCTTTACTATATGTATTTTCTTAGCATAACTCTGACCAGTTCATAAAAATCTCCAAAATCTCAATATAAATAAAGATATGAGAATGTTGAGGCTGGATATAAAAAACATGTACCCCTCCATTCAAAAAAAGTTTATAATAAATACATTAAATAGTTTAAACTGTGACAAATGGATAACCCAACTCGTCAAATTTCTTTTAGTCAATAATTATTTTATTTGAAATAATGGTTTCTTTAGACAATTAGATGGCATTTTTATGGGCTCTTGCATCAGTCCAAAACGCGCCGAACTGTGCACGATTAACATCGACAATATTATCCACAAACTACAGGGTATAATATTTTACAACCATTATGTTGACGACTGCTTTGTTGTTTATAACAAACATTTAACCAACCCTCAAATCATACTTCAAGATGCCAAGAATATCCAGAAGAATATATGTTTCGAAATAGAAAATGAAAATAACAGCAAACTTAATTTTTTAGACATCACTATACTAAGACATGATAATTTCATTACCGTTAAAAAATATGTGATGTCAGCAAAGTAATCAATTACTACTCCAGCACATCCATGCATATTAAAAAGAACGTATTCAATATGTATGTCAACAAAGTCAAACTCAAAACATGTACAAGTGATACTACTAACCAAAACGTAGAAATACACCAAATTTATCACACCTCTCAATTAAATAACTACCCAAACATAATTATCAACAAATGGCAACACAATCACCTGTCGGGTCAACCCAAACCAAAGACACAAATAATTTACATCCTTACTATTTTTGAAAACATCCAAAGAATACTAACACCATATAATATCATTTTAGCACCCACACTAAACAATAAAATCAAAAATTTCTTAAAAACCAAAGAACAAACTAATAGTAATACTGACATTTTATTAAATAATAATCTTGTTTACAGCTTTGCTTGTACGTGTTATTCAAAGTACTATTACATAGGTGAAACTAGCAGAGTGTTTTAATGAATTAAAATGAATTAAACTAGCAGTGTGTTAAAAACCCGTATAAAAGAGCATATAAGAGTGGTGAAGTATGATTACACCAACTCGGCAGCCGCCACTCATTGCAACCAAGATGGCTGCGAGATCTCACTCGACGGCGTCAAAATTCTTAAAAAAGAAAAAAATATTATTAAAAGAAAATATGAACACATTGAAATTACTAAAACAAATGAAATACACAGAATGAACTTAAATACAGGTGCAGTCATCAATGACATCTGGCGACCATTCTTAAGTAAGTAGCAAAGCCCATTAAGGTGTACTACCTCCCTCCCTCTATCGTATCCCACTATGTACATGAACACACCAAACATTCAGTGAACGATACGGGGAATACTCACATCTTTTTAACCTCTCCTACTAGTCTATGTTTTTGTACATTTTGTTGGAATTATTTCACACCCTATGGGTATTCCCTTATTAATTTTATAAAAATTCCTCCTCTTAATTATGTACTTAATTTTATATTTAAGTTTACCCCCTTTTTATTCTAGCACATGTTGTTATACTGTTCTAGTATGTGTAGGGGTAGAACTAAAAGTATTTTAGTTCTACTCCTATACAGGTGAAAAAAGGGGAGGAAAGCTCCACTTTCCTCCCCTTTTTTCACCTGTTTTCTCATGAGTGGTGTTGTCCTAACTGTCACTATAATCTCAGATAATTATGTTTTATTGTATAAACCTTTGTACGCATATCCTAAATATTTCAATACAATCGGTAAATCTGTAACTATGTAATAATTTTGCTGATAAATCTATTATAATAGGACTGAAGAGGGACATTAAGCCCGAAATGCGTAGCCTTTCCTATCAATAAACCAACCTTTTTCCACTGAAAGTGTTCCTGTATGATTTGTTCTCAACAGCAATCTTCTGCTAAGAAAATACGTAGTAAAACTTGTTTATTTTAATTGTATACAATCACCATTTAGAGTGAGACATTTTTCTAAATATTCGATCTAATTTTGCATTTTGTGCAAAAAGCTTTGTTGTTTTTCTTCAATCTGATTTCCCCATGAACTTTGGCATCGAAGGTAATGTCAAAAGAGTCATTTGACATCATGTTTAATTTTGGAAATGATCAGAAGTTTGCTGGTGCCTTTTCCAGGCTGTAAGGAGGGTTGAAATAACCTGTTGTTTTGAGTTTTTTTGTTGTTGTTTCCTTATCGCAACACAAGAAAAAGATTGTTGTTTCTGCTATACTCTGATTATCTCAAAGAATTTTGAATTTATATAAGTTGTCACAGATCTAAAACCTTCCAATGATAAAAATTTAATAACTGATTACTGCTTTATATGGCACGAGGAAGACAACTTCAAAATTGACTGTATGCAATGATGCAACACAGTAAACTGAGACTTAGCATGTACAAACTCATAAGTATTGAATAGTTACAATCACATATTTTTATTTTTAAACTTCGTACAGAACTACTATAGGCTAGAATGTAAATTTTTAATTTCTCATTTTTTAGTGTCATCGGTACTGTAGAGATCTCGAGGCCACGCTTCAAGCGCTGGAAGACTTAAAGGGCTTCTCCTGTTTTCCCATAATTGTCGGAAGGTACGTACTTTATTTCTATAAATCGCTATTTATTTTTTAATTTTGGGAAAAATAGTCACATTTTACAATTTTGATAAGTGTTTGGAAAATTGTTGGGTTTCTATCCCAAATACATGAACACTTTCTTATTGTTGTACAGTGCATATAAAATAGTCAATGCTTTATAATTATGACAGTGAAATTAGTTTAATACCAGAAACGATAAAAAATATTTTTGAAGGGATTAACAGATAAGTGTAAGGGATGCATTTAAAACAAGAATCATTTGTACGTAACATATATATACAGGTCATTGACTGGAGCCATTTTGAGGCAGAAAACATTTTTTAGACTGTTTGCTATTCTAGACAGTTCTGGACTTCAGTATGCCATGAACACTCTTTCTCAACTCTTTATAGAGAAGCATGTAAATTACTATCCTGCCAATTGCGAGTTGCATTCGGCAATATATTTTTGCCTGCAAAGAAATTTGACTTGCCAAAATCTCTTGTTTTGTTTATTGAGGCATATGGGAAAGGTACTAACAAATGAAGTAAATGCATGTAAGTGGTATTGACTATTCAAGAAAGGGAGAAAAACATTCTACAGCAAACTGTCTGCCATCATCGACAGGTTAAAAACTTGTGGAAGACTTTTGTAACATTTTTAATTTAAAAAATTTCCAAGAATAATAATAAATGAGTCAAACTGATAATAAGTATCCATTTTTTGAATGTGTACAGTACATCAAGTTCATTCATAGGAAAGACATTTCATATTGCTTCTCAGTCTATCCTTTATGAAATTATCACTATTCAACTTCACTAACAAAGATTTATGCAAGATGGGTTTGGGGAATGCTTGAACCAAAACACAAGCAGAAACAAATGCCATCTCTTGGCTATTTTTGAAGCACTAGATAGAGAAGGGGACGAATTTTTGGCTCGGTTAGTGACAGGAGACGAGACATAGCTCACCCACCATGTTCCTGAAAACAACTGGACATCTTAAATGCATCATGCTTATTCTCTGACAAAACCTAAAAAAATTGGGACCAGAAAGATATTCTTTTGATTGATTTTCTTCTTCAAGCAGAAAAGAATCAATCCTGACAAGTATTGCAAAATATTGAAAAAACTACAGCATGTTATTCAAAACTGTCAATGGGGTTTGTTCACTAAAGGAGTGTCTCTGCTTCACGACAATGCATTTCACACATTGCTAGAAAAATGCAAACATTACTGCAAAAATTTAGATGGGAAATAATTAACTATTCTCTCTAAAGTCCCTCGACTTAGCACAAATATTTGTTTTGAAATGGGCACTAAATTGAGTGTGGTGCTAAATTGAAGTACATTAAATCGGAACAATTGTGTATAATTACAAGGTGGATGCATGAGCTCAAGTCGAGAGTTTATCGTTATTGTCAAATTGCATTATGTTCAATGTCATTTGCAACGAGAAAGCATGCATTTAGTAATTTGTGGGAGGGTTCTCTATTTACTATTTGAGTTTTCCTCAGTGCTTTACAAGTGTGGTACTGAGCATTGAACACAAGACCGTGTTATTTATCAAACACCTGGCTTTTCCCACCTTTATTAGTTGAGACAAGGTCTTATTTACGGGTACATTCACTCGTTTCAGGCACTTTGCCCCTCTTCAGTCAACTAATAGAAAATAATATATACGGTATCCTAATTCATACAATATACACTAATAAATTGTATAGAAATTATCTTGAGACGTACCGTTAATTCCTTGAACTCAAGGGTGCGCGTGTCAGCACAAGTTCGGAAGTCAATTTTACCGTGACAAACGTACAGAATCCATGTACAGCTGGTTACAATATAAAATTTTTAAAAAATATATAAACATACAAGCTTATTCTGCTATAAATTTCGGTGTATTAAACATATCCAATATTAGGTCTTACTTTTTGAAATGAACGCAACAAATCTCTTATCTTCTTATTGACGAACTTCATTTTAATAATCATTTCATCTATAGCAATCATTACTATTTCAGCAAGTTTAGGCCCCACGACTGATCCCATACTGATACCTTCATTCTGGGTGTAATAGTTTCCTTCTATTTCAAAATAATTACTTCTGTACAAAAACTATTAGATCAGTGATCTCTGGTTTTACATTAAGTTGTTTTAGTTTTTCTTCAATTATTGGATTAGTTTGGCTACTTTTGGCTACGAAGATAATTATGTAAATTCAGATGGTCACAACCAACTGAATATGCAAATAGTTAACAAACAGCAGCACAATAATGAGTGATGTACCATAAAAAATAAGTTCCTAGATTAGTGTTATATCAAGACAGAACTAAAATGAAGTTCGTCAGTAAGAAGATAAGAGATTTGTTGCGTTCATTTCAAAAAGTAAGACCTAATATCGGATATGTTTAATACACCGAAATTTATAGCAGAATAAGCTTGTATGTTTATATATTTTTTAAAAATTTTATATTGTAACCAGCTGTACATGGATTCTGTACGTTTGTCACGGTAAAATTGACTTCCGAACTTGTGCTGACACGCGCACCCTTGAGTTCAAGGAATTAACGGTACGTCTCAAGATAATTTCTATACAATTTATTAGTGTATATTGTATGAATTAGGATACCGTATATATTATTTTTTATTAGTTGACTGAAGAGGGGCAAAATGCCCAAAACGAGTGAATGTACCTGTAAATAAGACCTTGTCTCAACTAATAAAGGTGGGAAAAGCCAGGTGTTTGATAAATAACGCGGTCTTGTGTCCAATGCTCAATATACAGTAAAAACATGGTTTCAAGAACATTTAAAGTGTGGTACTATTTAGGATAGAAATATATCGAGGTATGACTGTAATTGCCTCTATCCCAGGATTGTCTCTGGATGTTGATTTCACACAAGCTGTGTGTTTGGAATTCAACCAGAGATTGTTGGACAACTCACACTGTATCACACAACAATCTTTTTAATGTCTTTAAATTGTCTATTGTTTAGAAATTTTGATTATGCTAAGCATAGATGATTAGAATGCAAAATTTGCCCAATTAAAGAAGCATCAATAGTTTGTCATAGTATTTTAATGCTTTATCGGAACGAAGAATTATAAAATTTAAATTATTTACAGGAAGTCATCTTCACAGAATGATTCGACGGGAATGGATAATAAAGAAAATCTTTCTTGCAAGGATACTGTTTACTCGCCTTTATTAGACTCTTTTGCAATATCCGTAAGTGTACTATTCCTATTTAACGCGTATTATTTGATTTAAACCAAATAAATTATTAAATTTTAAAATAGGTTCCAGCTTCCACCAACGTCACAAGTCTTCCCGGAGAATACACAAACAAACAAAAGGAGAAAGCCGACAGAAACACTCCATTTTGCAAACCACGTGTCCTGAGTGTACGGGACAAGAATATCGTGAGTCCAGAAAGTCAGAGTTCTCTAAACGCTTTCGGTGGGATCGAATCCGACCCGGTGATCTTCAGCACGCACGTTCCGCAGATCGGTCACTTCTACACCGTAAGTTCGTTCAAATTATTTGGGACAATTTATATCCTAAAGTTTAAAATTAAATTGTTTATATTTAGTTGAAGAGCAAAGCTGTTCTGGTGAAGTTCAACGACAGATCCTGTCTCCTACTGCCGAAAGATGGATTCCCTCTGGATTACGTGGACTTATCGGGGAAGTGTAAAAGGTACTATTTTATAATACAAAATAAACAGATTAAAAAAGAACATTTAACCATTTTTAAATATGTGAATAAAGATAAAATAGGGAAAATTGAATTTTGCTATACAAAACTTCACAATTTTAAATGGTTGCTGCAGTTCTTAAAATCATTGTTTCTTAGCGTAGGTGATCGCTTTCGGTAACGAAACACAACGCCAACTTTTGCGGCCTAATTAAATGGTTTTCTAGGGAATATTATATAACGAATGCAAAATTTGATGCTACTTTCTGTAAGATGAAACTTGTTTCTTAAATTCTCATCAGAGAGTTTAATTATATACTCAAAAATAAGTCATGGTGTTCTATAATTTCACTCTCAAAGCATTACCAAGTCTCTGCGATTGTATAAATTTCTTTGAGTAATCCATATCGTTCTGCAAATGGTATTGTTTATTTGCGGTTATCCCTAAGAAGTTTAATTGGTAGGCCATCAAAACAACATACTTTTTACAAAATACAAAAAACAAAGAATTTAAATAAATTCTTATCTAATACAATAATTTTCCGATAAAAAACTATGTATGATATGCAATACAGATATGAATGATTCAATATTTGCGATCCTGTCATTTGTTATTTCTTTGCTGGGTAAATATTTGTCCGATTCCTGTCATTATTTGTATAAAGTGCATCCGATAAGATTCCTTTAGATAAAGTGGTGGTGCTTGAACTTTTCAAACGGTGGGCCAAGTCGTGCGTGAACAGGCAGGCCACAAATATTTTGTATCTTTTGCATGTAGTAGAAGTCAGCCTGTTTCTGTCGTTTATAAGTATTGCATCAAGTATGTTTGCGGGACGGATGATATAGTTTGGACACTGCCCGTCTAAACGATTAAATAAATGCCTAGACTTAAATATTTTATATTTTAATAAAACTCTACACTCCATTCATTACACCTGCTTATTTTTGGCATAACAAAATACCCTTAATATACAGATTACATTGTACTTAATTTACAACAAATTCACAAGACTAATTTTATAGAAAACTTTAATGTGATTGGATTTTTAAGCAACTTACTTGGTTTTATTTTGGCACTTCACCTTTGCAATTATTAATCAAAATAGTCGACGTGTTTATTGCATACATAAAAGTGTAATTAATTTTTCAAAAGTTGTCTACCTTTTGATTATGGACAAAATCAAATGGTAGATGTTGGAAGACAAGCTTTGGTATCAATTCTTGTCCTCAATTTTCAGAATATACCTACTTGCTATTTTGCTTGACTAGAAATGGCATTTTGCAGCTAAAATATCAGATTCTCTTATCAATTGGGCATAATAGAATACAAAAGCCAAGTTTTTTTTTTTAGACCAAAATTTTATTCTTAAATTAAGATTAACAGTTACAAATTTGATTTCCTCTTTGTCCGTTGACGTTATCAGAGAAATTAAATCAAAATTCTTGGATTTTAAATTTGTACGAAAACTTTAATCGTTGATGGAATATTTTCTCCAAATAAAAGCGACAATACTTACAACACATAGTAGAATGTTGATACTTAAATTACGAGGGCAAGTCAAAAAGTAAGTTGCACTTGTACCAAAAATAAAAGTACAAAACGTATGGGGCAAAAATTTTTATTTTTGTGAATGTACGATCCAAGCACTACTTTTTGATGTAATTACAAAGTTTACTTAAACATTTATCGTTGCGGGGCATCGACACATGATAACCACTCCCACTTTGGAGTCATATGGGCAATTTGAAAGGTCCTTTTTCGTGGGGTCGAACATAAAGAAATCGCAGGACTTTAGGGAAGATGTTCCCATACGGTCCATTTGACTTTTTCCAGTAGAATTTTTGCAATGCCTGCTGTGGCATTGTCGTGCAATCGCTTTCTCCTCACATACTTCCTTCAACTGGCATTAAATTTTAGTGGGGTTACACCTTTTTGCTTGTAAGAAACGAGTTTCTGCAAGAACTCGTTTCTTGCAAGAATTTGGACACTACATCTTTCATGACTGACGTGCCATGAGATTTAAATATCATTTATTGACAAAAAGTTCTTGCCATTTGCAACTGACTTTTTGGCTCTCCCTCATATTATTAATTTAAATTTGCAGTTATTTTATAGAAATTACAAAGCTCTTAGAATTATTTTTTCAACAAAACAAGGGGGCGGCGAATCCCTAAATACTGCATGTGCCGATTTAACGTTCAATACGTTAAGTTTGCAATTGCTTAGATAACAAATTAAAGTTAAACAGTTAAAAATAGACAATTATTTTTTCAAATTTAACAATTACAATGCATTATTTTGTAAATATCTGATAAAATTGCATTTCGCACTTAAAATCGTAAGTACAACACCTCCGACGATTTAAAAAGTGATAATTTTATACGTATTTACATCCAGGTTCTACACTAATAATTGATTTTTTCCTTTTATCCAGATATTTCCAGAACAGTCGGCTACCGTCTCACTTGATGGAAAAATTGGGGCAGGCCCAGACCGTAATT
Source organism: Centruroides vittatus (assembly GCF_030686945.1). NCBI lineage: Eukaryota > Metazoa > Arthropoda > Arachnida > Scorpiones > Buthidae > Centruroides > Centruroides vittatus. The sequence goes on from NW_027122699.1 coordinate 2,091,264, forward strand.
GCAGAGTCACAGAAAGACCGAAAGAAACAGAGAACCACGGGAATTACTTGATGCCAGTATTCTTTAAAAACCGGGAAACGATTGGAGATCGGTGAGATTTCTTTACCGAGTGTTTTGCTCATTAGAAAAGTAAAATATTTGATTTTAATTAAAGAAAAATTACTAATTTTGTACAAACTTGTACATTTACATTATACAACAATCCAGTCCATATGGTTGCGGCAGAGTTTGTGCGTATTCAAAGCACGTAACCGATTCAAATACGCATAATTCCGAGCGCGCACTTTGTCAGATTGGTACGATCGTTCCCTTTATGCACCAAATTACATTCTGACTTTGGAACATCCGCCACATTTTGCGGATCAATCGAGAGTCGCCAAGAAATTTTTAAGAAAAGAAGTCGTCCCTTTGACAGGGAAGAAACAGCCTAGCCTGGGTCCGTACAAAATACCGGACCTGGTATCTGCAAATTTACAATTTGGCAGGTATCTGTTCTCTCCTTCCCTTCTTAAAAATTTCTTGGCTTATGTCCTAAAACCTGTCACGAGGCATGGTTCCGGGATCTGTGTCTTGAAGATATTGTAATTCTTGCAGGTCTCTCAGCTTCTCGTGGTCTTTAATGCGAGCGTAGTTGGCCGACAGACACATTAAGTAATGGACCTGTAAGACGGCGATCAAGGCGAGATTATAATTTACAAAGCAAAAATCTAAAAAAGTACTCAAATCCTTACCAAACTTAAAACGACTAAAATGGAAGCTATTAAAGACAGAATGACAAGTTTCAGTGACGGTTCCACCTGAAAATAAGTGACATTTTCGATAAAGACGATAACGATCTACGCTCTTTGTGGTAAACTCACCATATGTATGCAGAGCTTGGTCCGATCTCCATTTTCTTCGGTGAATTTTAGTTTGTCGACATTCGTATCTTTTGGAAAAAGAAAATCTGAAAAATTGTAAATTATTAGATAATCGTTTCTGTAAGTTAGGGAATCTTTTGCTTTTCAAGTCTGCACACTTACTAAATTGGGAAAGATCTATAACGCCGTCGTTGCCTTCACCCGGTTTCGAATTATTGCACAGGTGGGCCAGTATGTAGAACACAAACGACACGACTGCCATGCAGATCACGATGAGGATCCACGCCAGCTCCAGAACATAAGTGATGGCCATGAACTGAATCGGGACGGACCGAATGAGAACCGAATGCCGCTTTGCTCTAAGGGGTAGAAGTATACTTACCACGGCGCAGGAAATTCTTCCTCCCAGCCTCGCCCTCCATCCTCTGTAGACTTTGGATCGGGTGGAGCCCGTGGCCAGTATCCCCACGATCAGCATGACCAGACTTATCAGTCCCATCACGGCACCGGCGGCGATGAAGGCAATGTGCAGGTCCTTCAACCTGACATTTCGTACGGTTAGTACATTTTGTGGACTCGAGAGAATGGCAAAAGATTCTTACCAATTGAAGTGAAAGGCGAAATGGCTCTCTAACATCCGCAGCGAGAGAGACATGATCTTGTAAAGGGCTCCCATAAAGACACCGGCACTGGCACAGCACAGGATGGTGGCTATCAGAGTGGCATACGGCACCCTCAGTAGACATTTCATACATTTACCTGTGGAATTTTCAATACAATTTGATTAATTTGCAATTTTATGTTGCATAAAGCTTTTCACACTTGTTTAGTCTAGTTTTGTTATGCATACCACCACAAATTCAAACAATTAGAAATTGCTACATGCTTAATTTAGGAGATTCCAACATCCATAAATTTTTTATATAATTAGACACCTTTGACTTAAAAACAGTGTTCTTAATTTGGTTTTTTATATAGACTGTTCTTTTGAAAATATCGATGGTAGAAATGGGGCAACGTCAAGTTCGGGGCCACGCCGGTTACCCCAATGTTCAAACTATTTCAAATTAAAGCTTGCCACCGTAGGAACACAACTGCACCGGTTTAGAGTCAGGTAAACCGGAGGGAATGCGTAAAAAGTGCTTTTGGTGGCAAGTACCACACCATACCAAAAGCAAGTAGCATCATGGCGTTTGCGTGTCTCTAAAGTATCTTAGACTTAAGACTGTTCTGCGTAACCGATGCCACATCGGCGGTAGGTTACCGGTATGTTACAGTTCCTACACTGCACCAATTTACCATCCTCCACTCTTGCAATAGTTCCACGCATTGCTGGCATTTAAATTTTTAAAATAACAAACACCCACTTCCGTTTGGCCGGAGTGACACGCGAATCTCTGTTAGTATTAATCAATAGCGTAGTAAAATAATTAATAAAACATTAATTACACCCGATTCAAACCGGTTTTCGAGACCGGTTAACCGATTTCCGGTTTCGTAAAGTAGAATCGACGTTTGCATTAATAAATCAAAAACCCGAGTGTAAAGTCGTACTCGTTTGCCGACGATGTCTTCCATCTTTAACTTATTGTACACTTTTACAAGTCGAGGGGTGAACGAGCGCCGGTTTTGACCCGACGCGCTTTAATTTGATTTATATTTAGGACGTTCCTCCCCGGGTTGATGAGGTTAGACGAGTAGGTTAAAGGTTAGCAAAATTCGCGACCGTATCGAGGATAACGGGGTCACACGAGATTTCAGGAAGACACCGACGCCACTTTTTGAGAAAATAAATTCTGCAAAACTAACCCCATTACGCAATTTCGCGGTCGCGCGTACACTACAAACGACACGACCGACGACAGAGACACGAGCGTTTGAATTTGAAAATTCGAAACAATCGTCAATAATACGGAGGTCATTCCCTAATCTTATCCGTACGCCATGGATTGTAAATAAGGGTTATCTACGACTTAACACAGGAATACATTCTTCTAAAAATGTGCGTCGGAAGAATAAAACACGAAAGTTTAGCAAATTAATTTTACCGTGTTATTTTTAAAAATCACACCGGTTCGAGTGTTGTAGAACAGTTGTTTCGAGAGGAAGAGGTTTTTTTTTAAATTGCTATTTTTAGAAATTACACGCTTTAAATAGGGCACGTGTGTGGTTTAATTATTGCATTATGTAGATTTAGAGCATTCCCTCGTGTTCTGTTAATCCAAATCCTTTATCTACGACTTCTAATCCGTCTATACTCCATCCGGCATCGTTAATACACACAAAAAGTGACATATTTCTTCGGTAATAGGTTCCTTCGCGTGTTTTCCCCCCACACACTTTAAGGACACGTGATCGGAGGAGACCATTTGTCTTTTTTGATAAGCGAAGAAAGGAGCACGGTAAAGAGGCTTTTTTGTGTGTTGTGTGTGTTTGGCCAGCGAGAACGACCTTTCTTTTTCGCTACACCCACCAATTGGAGCGAACTGGTTTCTGCACCGCTCCACCCTCCTTTCATTCACGGATCGGTAGCCTCTAAATAAAAAAAAAAACAGAACACCAGCCCAAGTGTAGAAAAACACGGCAAAATAGTCTCACTTGTGTGTTAACCTTCTGTATTAGTGTGTTTTTAGAAGTCGGTCCATTAATTTCGTGTGTTTTTGGAAATTTCGATTTCCCTTAACGACAAAGGGAGACGATAACACGACTGCACGATTGTCGGGGGGTGGGGGCGGAAAAGAATTCAGGAATTTGCAGAGTCCCCTCTCTTATCACGAAGTAATCGGAGAGTAGATGCACGACTCGATCAAAGGTTGCAAACGGGTAATTTGGCTCGACGCCATTTTTCCGCTCGCACGTGACGACGACCTCGAACTTCCGACCCCCTTTCTGTACGTTGGGAATTGCAGTTTCTTCCAGGAGGCCCCTAATTTGCGACCCGTCAACGTGACAAATTACATAAGGTTGCGGGTCCGACGGCCGCGTAACTCGATCGTGACGTCATTCTCCACCTACCCAACTGGCTACAGGATCCTGTTCTTTAAGAGGGGTCCTGTTATGGATGGTTGTTTGGGAAATGACCTTTTTTTTTCTTCCAGTTTAGATGACCGTCACGAAGCACCGACCCGTCTGTTCTTCCGTGACGCGTAAACGAGAAGAAACAGAAATGAATCGCTTCCCCCTTTTTTTACCCGCGTTATTTTTTAATGCCGCTTTCGACGTGACATATTTTCGAATTAAAAGGAGTGGTACAGACACACTGACCGACGCACGAAAACTTCACGTTTAAGTCTACCGTTGCGGAACAATTACTTTAAGTGATCGAGATTGGTACTCGAGTTACGGATCAGGAAAAAAATAGTGGTTACGCTTCAAAATTCAATAAATTCCGTCAATTTTTTGAAATAATCCCTATTTTTTAAATTTCCTCTCCGTCTAGGTGCGTAAATATTGCACGGGGGAAAGGTTAATAGCCAAGTGACATATTTTTCGATAACGTAACAATCGCGCGTTATTGGCTCGTATCCAAAAAAACACCGAAAAGTCATTTTCTCCGGTGTTAGGCTCGAACGAACACCGGCTTCTCACAATATTTGAACCTCGTTTTTTACGCAAGTAATCCATTATAAGAGGACAAAAGCTTAATCGTCGGATTACTTAACGAAATTTCTTTCTTTGGACGTTACGCGCGCGTGCACGTATACGTAACATATCGCGTGCGGATATAAGTCCTGCCAAGTGTAAAGGCATTTCCTTCGACACGTGTTTTTAGAAGTTGCTATTCTCCAGTGTTTTCTTTTAGCATTTATTACGCTTTAAGTTACGCCGTTGCGACGATATTACACTTAGAAAATTATTTACCAGTTTAAAAATAGGAGGAGGAGGTTCTAAAGGTGAAAAGTAACCTGAAAAAAAACAAGGCAGTTGGTCTCACTCATGGATTGGGCGACGATAAGAACGTTTAAGTAATTAAGATTAGATAAAGGTGGCAACGTACAGGATTTATTCCCGTGCTTTACTGGTTCAAAAACACACTACGGAATCGAAGTTCTTCGACCGCGCGTGCAGCAAGTTCAGTATCGCTTTAAACAGACACTCGTTCCCATTGTAAGAAATCGGATTCAAAAAAAGCTCGTTCTCTACTCCATTTTTAGGGTTCCGGTAGGGGGTAAGCTGACAATAAGGATCCAGGAACCGGGCGGTTTGCGTCGGTCCTTACACCGTAACAGCTGCGATAGTATGAGGCATCGCAACTGTAACGGCGAGGCACGACGTGAGGAAATGTATAATGCGATAACAATAGATTATTATTATTATTATTTATTATTATTTACGCATTGTTAGATGGGTTAACCGGTTTTTTTAACATTCGTTTTTCTGAAAAACGAAGTTACCAAGGCAAAATCAATTTTCTAACGTCCCCGTTCTTTGTGTAACAGAAATCCCAGCCGACGTATGGAATTTCAAACGTAACTTAATTAAGTTCAGTGCCTTTTTTTAGAATTTAAGTTACGTTTGAAATTGAAAAAAGGACACTCAACTTAATTAAATTTGTTCAAGAGTTAAACAAAGGTGTTCTGTCACGACACTTGTAAAAAAAAACGTGCGGTTAACCTGTAAGTTACCGGAAATCGGCGGTGTTCTTAATAGGAGTTCTTATTGGAAATTAACGGGAGCACTTAGTGTATTAAGTTCGTAAAACACTTTCCAAAATACACCAAAAAAAAAAAAAAAACCGAAGAACTCGTCTGTTATTCGTAGACTAATTTGAAATTTTAATTATTATAATTAGTTTGACTTGTAGTGGTGTTCTTTCGGATAGACGAACCGGTGTTTTTGGATTGGTATTTGATTTGCGGTGTTTTTAGAAACACATATTTAACTTTTGATTCTTTGCTAACAAATAACTGCGTCGCGAGATGAATGTGCTTTAATTTCTGCCCAATGGCCATTCTTCGCCGCGTTTTTTCCACGATTGCTCGGCAAAAACACCCAATTTAAATATATTCTGACGATTAGTGCCGAATGGCAAAGGAAGAAAGTAATCGGAGTAGCGAAGGGGGCGAAAAAGTAACAGAAACACTAAACTAAGTGGCAATCTAATCGAACAAAGGGGGGATTTTTGGAAATGAAACTCGAACTCACCCATAATGGACTCTCTATATCTTGTCGTCGGATCGGATCTTCGGAGTGTAACTATCCAGAACGACGAGTTAACGCTCTACGCCATCCATCGAGAAGGTAAACACCCCGACCGCACCTGTAAACCACTCGACAGGTAAGCGGAACGGATATCCAATGACGTAAATGTAAACATCGTCAGCGGCCGCCAATCGGAGGGTGGTTTTGGCTTAAACTTACCTTGCGCGTTTAACGTTTCTTATAATCGATTAATAACCGTTACTGCGTAAAAGGCATTAATACGATCGAATTCCCAGCTTTTGTCGTTAATTTACTTCGTCGAGTTTCGAAAGTTTAGAGGAAAGTTTCTGCGAAATGTTTGTGGCGCCATCTTTCGGAATGGGATTTTAAATGTTTTCCAACGGATTTTATGCTTTATGTGATTGTAGACGAAAGCGAATACTAAAAATTAGATTAAATTATCCATTTTAAACGATTTATAATGAGTAAACTAACGTAAGCAATAAAAAACCAAAAATATTTCGTAATGATGATTTTATTTATGAAAAGTAACGGGGAAGCGCCTCTAGTGTCGAGCTTCGTAATTAGAAGCTAATGGCGTGTGGAGGTCAAGGCGTGAAATATTCGGTTTAAATCGGTAAGAACTTGTTACGAAAACGATTTTAGCTTTATTAATTCATTATCGGAGAGACATTTTACAAAGATTAAGCTTTACGGTGAATTCGAATCTATAAAATCTGCAGTGAAAGTAGTCAAAGTTTAACTATTGCATTTATTTTTTGTTAATATGTTTATTTTATTTAAGAAATTTAATGAATAATAATCATAACTATATTTGAAAATTAATTACATTTATCTTGTGAACTTCTACGGGTGCAATGTGATTTAATAGTAGTTCATAATTGCAAGTGTGATAAGTAGTATTAGTTCTTGAGAAAGGGATGAATCCTCAAAATTTAAGGTATTGAGTAACACAGCATCACAGAATCATTATCATCATAGATTTGTGTGTGTAAGACAGTTTACATGGCTTGCATAGAGATTAACTTGGAGTCAAAAATGGGTTTGCCTACATGTCTCGGATGCAGCTAAGTATGAAAAACGTGTTAATGGTCAAAACTGTCAAAAGTTTGAATATGAAATGACTGTTTGGAACCGTAGAATGGTGCATTTCCTGGTAGAGTGTTTAATCTAATTGCGTGAGAGAGTGGTCGATTTGCTTGTCCGGCCGCACTAAAGTGACTATTCTGCGGCATAACCGTCGTCTAGAGTATTCTCTACCGGAGATTTACCGATTCTCCGAGTTACTTCCGTGCTTTGTGTGAGTCGGTTACTTGTTTCGATATTAAAACGTTTTCAAAGACTTCCACTCTTAGGAACAAATGCTGTTTTGCATTAGATTACACCTCAAAGTTTTTTTACAAATAATTATATAATTAGCTTAATTAGCTAATTAATTAATGACTTTCAATAATGTTGAATTTCACGGTTGTTTACAAAATTCAATTTACTATAAATTTTGATTGTTGTTACTTGATTCTAAATGATACTTTGAATGTAAATTCTTTTCTTGCTCTTGAAGAAATGGAGAAGCTTGTCTGATTCTAATATCTGTAGAAAATGCATTGTTAGATCTAAACTTTAAATATATTAAATGTGTAAATTGCATGATGTGTTTAATAGTCGTTATGTAATTTAAACGAGTGGAATTTTGGGAGAACATTCCACCAAATTGATACCTTGAAGGGATAATTGTTTTTAATTTGCATGAATCTTTTGCACCCCAGATGAAACTCTTTGCATATTAATCTTAAACGTAATGAGAATGCAATTAGGAGGATGATTACAGAATATCTTAAGACAAGATATTGCATTTTTAGACAGAATCGGTCGACCGTCGACCGGATATTTACCCTAAGAAAGTTGCCGGAAAAGAAGTACGAGCAGGATGTACTGTACACAAACTTTACGTAGACTTCACTAAAACATACAATGGCATCGATTGTGAAGAACTTTTGCAAATAATGGTTGAATTTGAAATACCCGAGAAATTAATAAAAATAACAAGCGTGTACGTGTAGAAAAATCGTCGGGCAGAGTCGGGATTGAAAACAAACTGATGGAACCCTTCAAGATAATTATGGGACATGGCGAGAGAGTGTTGTCTTGCCTATGTTGCTTAATCTAACACTTGAAAGGGTTATTCTCAAATTGCAGCAAGGTGACAGAGGAATAGAACTGAACGGCCTCTGTCAAGCATTGACACGTGCAGATGATGATTGCCTAATAAGTGACTCACAGAGGCCTAATTGAAAATGCATCGCTACTACATTCGGAAGCAGAGAGGGTGGGCCCAAAAGTTAGTGAATCAAAAATAAAGTATCTGCTACTGCGAAGAGGACCTTCTGGTGGAGAAGTCTGCATTCGAGAGATTCTGCGACTTCGCTTACCTCGGGTCCGTAAACAGAAATTTACTCGAGGCTCCATAAGACTAATGCATCATACTATAGGTTGCGAAAAATACTACGGTTTAAACAAGTTTCCATAAAGGTAAAGTTAAGATTGTATAAAACTGTTATCCAACCAGTGCTGCTGTATGGCTGTGAAACGTGGCCCATACAGAGTCACTAAACACAAATTGTGAGTGCTTGAAAACAAAGTCCTTGAGAAGATCTTTGGACCCATGCAGGATAGTAGAACTGGTACTAGATCAATTTTTTCTTATTTTGTCTTAAGGTTGAGGAAATTTTGCAAATAGAAAGTATAATTAACCCATAAACTGTCAGAATACATTTGTATTTATTAATTTTAAGTCCACTTATTAGTTTTTAAAACTTTTGTTTGTTATGGCATGTCGCAGATTGTCAATAATCAATACGTCGCCTATTTGTGACAGGACTGAAAGTTCTTTACTTGTCAGAACCTGTAATATCTGGAATAATTGTGCTTATGCTGTCTTAATTTTTAACCCTGCTCAGTTGCTTCACTAACTGCATTATATCAGGTGGTGAAAACTGGGCAAGGATACAAATGAGTATGAAGCATGAAGTTTTCCTTCATAAACCCGATTATTAAAGCGAAACGAACTGCCGAATTATTGAGCTATAAGCTCGATGTCACTATTAAAGCAGCTGAGGTAGACAAATTGAGAATACTAGACTGAAAAGCATTTTGAAAACAAACTAGAAACCTTTGAGACTACAGATGAAAAAATGCATAACATCCATCTTCTCTTAAATGCGTTAAACATAATTCTACCCCAGTCGATTGAATTGGAAAGGACATTCTTGATAGCAGGACTTTTCATCACTAAAATAAGATTCGGATTGAGTGATCGAAGTATTGATCATCTTTGCTTTTTAAAATCATATTATAAAAATTTACAATAATATTTTGTATTATGTTTTACTTAAAAAATGAAAAATAATTAATTATATCTCGAGAAACATCACTTTTTCTCGAAATCCTAGGACGAGCACCTCGCCGACACGAATCAGCACATATACAAACTGCCGACCCCCAGCCTCGGTAAATGACTCGTCGGATGCCCTCCAGTGCTTTGGAAAGACGGACCGGAGAGAGTATAATGCCTGGGTGGATGCAAGAGACACAAGACAGGAAAAAATAGAAAGAGACCGTCACGGCGATTAAGGATCTGAGAGACTCAAATAACCATTGAATGATGAAGATATTGCATTGTTAGGATTGGAAAAACCAAGAAATCTTGGCAACCTGAGAATGAATTAAAAAAAATTTTTCAATTGTAAGAAGGGAGAAAAAATCCAATTATATAGTTGTACGACAGCACCAGATATAGGCAAGTTCACCGAGTAAACTGCTGATATTTATCTAATTGAAAAAACCCCCCTCTATTCTTCAGTCACACTTTTTGAATATAGACTGGGGTTAGAGTGAGTTGCGTGTGACTGATAAAATCACTGTAACGAGCCAGTTTCTCATAAGAATAGAAAGATCATAATTAGATTAGCATCTAACATTGTATCTTTTTTCTGCAGTAATGAATCGTTGGTTAAAATCTGCAGTCATCTCCATATAATAGATATGCAATTTTTATTTAGAAAAAATTATTTAATGAATTAAAATATCGCTTCCTATATTAAACGTCATTAAGCAAGAGAAAGATATTCATTTATAAAATTTAATAGTTTCTTGTTTAATGATATTTAATATAGAGAGTATTATTATATTAAGTGGAATTTGATGACAAATTTTGATTATTACTTAATTTTTTTTAAAATAACCACTGATTTGTCTTTATAGTGTGACATAGAATTATGTAGTATTCTGCATTGCAAAGTCATTAAGATTGTCTCAATAGCAATGTTTTAAAATAAAGTTGTTGTTATGAATAAGGTTTTCAGGTTTTCTTTTGAAATTATTTCCAAATACTTTCAACAAACAGAGACTGGTTTTTTGCCATTTGTGACCTTGAAAAGTTATAATTGATGGCTGCCACTTTATTATGATTGATAGAGTAGTAAATTACTGTAAAAGGAAAAGTTTTTTGTTATAAATTTTGATTTATACAACATAGTAGAGGATTTTTAAGTTCAATTTATTTCAAACAATGCAAGATTGGCCAAATCCTATCAAATCTCAAGATCTTGGCATAGTGGATGTGGCAGGAGTATCATACATTAAGAGATAATAGTGATGGTTTATGATTTTTATTAATAATTAGAGTTTTGTGTTTTAAGGACAGGTGGTTGAAATTTACAATCGTTTTCTGTTTCATTGGATAAAATTATTTATATCATATTAAATTGTGTTATATACTGAAAGACAGACTTGGTATTTTAGTAAAATAGATTTGTAGAATGTTTTCTAATGGGAAATGTGAGTCTGTAGAAAATTTTTTTGCATTGTCTTTTAATGTGTCAATAGTTTGGGAGTGTATGTGAAAAATCTGTTTAAATTGATCAAAAATGCCCTCTTTATTATTTTTTTTTTTTACTGAACTTTAATTTAAGGATTTTTTCTTAAATGTTGAAAATGATTCATTTAACTTTTCCACTTAAGCTAACAGATGTAAATGGAACATGTTCTTTGTTTGAATTTGATAAAATTCTAGAAACAACCCTTTGTGTATAATTACAACTTTTTAAACTGGTTGTGTTTTGTTTGTAAAATGAAAACAACACATTATTATTATTATAGATATTCAAATCTGTAGCTTATAGGAAAAGATATGACAAATGTTTTATTTATGTATCCTAATATAATTGCTAGTAATTGATAAATGTGAATGAAATAAACACAATTGGATGGACTACATTTAGCAAAAATAGCAAAATTCTAAAAAGCACCCTGCCATTGTGCCTGAAAATAAAAGTATTCAACCAATGTGGTCTGCTAGTGCTCATTTTATGGAGCAGAAATATGGACGCTAACAAGCAAAACAGACAACGCAAAGAAGTATGAGAAGATGTATGCTGTGCATTATGAGAAGATTCAAAAAGCAAATCACCTGGATAAGAAATCAAACAAAGATACATGATATCATTAAGGGGATCAAATGTTCAAAATGACAATGATCCAGACACATTATAGGCTGGTACTCATGAGGGATCAAATGCCCAAAATAAGGAAAGTTGTTGATGTAAATTGGAAAACCAAATCACTGGCTGGAGAAAAATGAAAAAGATTAGAGGAGACCTTCAACCAGCAGTGGATTGACAATGGTTGATGATGATGAATTGATAAATGTTCTAATATAATCATTTTAATTTGGACAATTTGTTATTTAGATTATCGGGTATAATTATCCAGAAGTAATTTCATCATCTAAATTTTGTATCATTTTGGCCAAATACTATTTTATCTTGAAATAAGTGTGAAATTAGAATATTCTAATAAAAAAAGAACTTTCTAAACATATAGGAATGAAGAAATCTTTATCACATCCTCTGAATAGCCGTAGGTGTCTTACATAAAATTAGACCTTAAACAATGAAGCATTAGTTAAGCAGGTTTCTTGTGAATTGTGAAAAATTCTTTGAAAAATTTATTTTTTTTCCAATGAGAAATACTACATTAATTTACTTGATTGAAAAATGGGCCTGGTTTTACATAATATACAACACCATGTAATGTGTCACCAGGTATTGTATGATTACAAAATAATATGCTTTGGAACAAATGTAACAATTTTTATAAATACTTTTTCGTTAGTTACATATGACGATGGGAGCATTGTATATTATTATAAACTGGCAATTGTAATTTCTGCAGTGGTTTTTTTTTTTTTTTTTTGAATCATTAGAATCATTAAATATATACAGTACAGTATATTGCATGAAAGTTCTTCCATTTGGCCTTTTTCTTAATGAAGATTAATACATTTTATGAAAAGCAATCACATTACATTCATTTTCTGTTCTCAGAATGGACTGTTTAATCTATTTTTAAGTAACAACTGTCAAAATAAATTGTCATCCTATAAGATATTTGTAATAATTTATTTGTAGCTACTGATTGACATTATTTACAGGAATTGCTTCTGAAATAAAGGCATCGTCTCACAAAGTAGACATACATTGACTCGTATGTTAATCTAGATGCTGCTAATTTCATTAGCATCATCAAAATCATGTCTGTGTATTCTTTGTTGAAAGAAATTCTGTCGTAGATGAAGCATTTTTAGACAGTGCATCTTAAAGTTGGATTTACTTGAAGTTGACTGTAAGCATTACTTTGTTTACTGGGTATGGAGTGTACACACACCTAATCTTAATATATTCAGGAATTTAAGGTTATCTGGCATATCTTATATAGTGTAAGTCATTACACTATTACTGTATCGTAGTACAAATTACCACACGACACCAAAGTAATGTACGTTACAAATTAAAAATTCTGTCTGATGATGATGGTTTTATGTAAGAGGGATTTTGCATAAAACCAACAAAAAAAAAATACTTTTATTGTACATTATTATTGCCTATAATTTTGCATTGCATTCTTTCTTAAGAAAGGTTTTTGGTATTTTGAGATTCCAAATCCAGTCAGAAAATATTTTCACACTTTGCACTTACTTCACAAAATAGATTTGTCTTTTCTTTTCTGTTACTTTTTACTATTCTGTATATTTAATGTTTATGAAATGGTGATTTTAAATACTTTTATTTTCAGATGGTTACTGTCGATTCTGTTGAGACGAGAGGTATTATTTCTAAGGGATTTCGTCAGTTGAGAAGATACAAGCTCGTCGTCTTGTTTCCGGTCGTCACCGTCTGGTCAATTTACGCGGACTACCGGCGCACTCAGAGATACAAAGCCGAAAAGCAGAAAGCTCTATAACGATGCTACCGGCCGTGGTAAGACGGTATTGGACCATGGTACTCCCTCTGAGTGGATTGTGTTTTGGTGCCTATTTGGATCGCTTAGAAACTCTGAGAATGACTAAGTTTAGAGGAAAGAGTAAATTGTATGGAAAACCATTGGCACCGGGTGAAAAGCCTCCTTGGCCATGAATTGGAAATTAAATGATTAAAAGAATATTAAAAATTGCATAGTTACTAAGGTTAGCGGTTTCTTAAATAAATATTGTAACTAGATGCTGTAACACAATATTTGAGAGAATAAAGTTTATTTAAATTTAAATTTTTTGATGCATTTTGAAATTTTATAGAAGTAAAATGTAATTTTTATGTATTAAAGAATTTGCAGGACAAGAATATTAACAATTTTAGCCACTCAAATCAAGCAGTCAAATTATATATTCTACTTTCATGCAAGTCTCCAAAAGATCTGCATAATTGTTGTCAAGTTAGCAAACTAACTTGACAACAATTATGTAGATCAGTATTATTATGGTAAGCCCGTATCAACCATTGCTTACGATAAGATGTGACTTGTATCAGAATCTGAAAATCATCAATGGTTAGCTTATGCGATTCACAGAATATGAGAGAGAAACAAATGAATTTTATCTCGCAACAGATTTCAAGATCCTAGGGAAGTGTCCTATATGGATACAGATGTAATGCAAATTGCCATTGCCTCCAACACCATTAATGACACTTCAGAGAGCATGGTTTATTACTACAGCTTTACACTGATCAAATCTCAACTTTTGAATCATCACTTAAAGCATTCAAAAATATATTTCAAATTAAAGAAACTGTCTGCTAACAAGTAACTTGCAGAATGAACTGTTCTTAATCCTTGCTTATAAGTTTTTTTCTAGAGGAAGTTGCCACTAAAACAGCTACAAACTACTCACCAAAGTAATCTCTCATATCAGTAGATATATAATGAAAAAGTATCTTTGTACAAGCATATTTTGGAAGAGAGAGAGAGAGGAATCTTGTCATGCAATCAAGAAACAATGTTCACTACGAGATTTTGGTGTAGGCATAATGATGCGCTAAAAATAATTGACGGAAATATGTTATTTCACTTATATTAAATTTAAATTTTATTCTACTTTAGTTTAACTGTCTGTTGGTCGCGGGTTCGCATCTGACCAACGCGTAGAATTTTTCAGGTTTCTTCATCTGTGTAACATCCAAATAGGGGCCAGTTTATCAAAGACGGGAACATTCAAATATAATGTCACCGATTTTAAGTCCTTGTTAGCTACCGATCCCCTTCTCGTCATATTTTATCAACTTTAGACACCCATGTTAATGCATGTTTGATCTCTTACCCTGATATTAAAATCAAGCATTTCTGTAAAATCGATCATTAATGTACTGGAACGTTACATATGCTCTGTACAGTACATGTAACAGTATATTAATTTAAAAAATAGTCACTCCATATACTGGACTGGAACGTTTCTGCATTATATAAGCGGCACACTAAAAATTGCTAGTAATAAATATGCAAATCACGAATAAAATAACCGAATATAAAATTTTTAATAAATTCTATATGAAACATTCTGCTTGCTTAAATACATATTTTTTTTAGTCATTTCTGCAAGTGACGTTCTGACAAGTAAGGAAGACGACAAAATTATTTCGTAAGAGCCTAGATTATTTCATTCCTGAATATTTACATTAATTACTATTATGTCGTCATCGTCTTCCTCCTTTTCCTTCTTAATCGATTCACTCGTACAGCTTTTTAATTTATTCAGATATCTAATACAAAATCTGTGTATAATATTGTTAGTTTAATCCCCTGAGATACGATTAACGAGAAACAAAATCTTACGACTGGATTAGGAAATTGTAGTTAGTTGCCAATTTTCCTCATAATAATAATTGATTAGGGGCTCAACCAGGAAGATTTCAGTAATTTCCTTAACGGTGATAGATTGCGTTACGTAGCACCAAGCTCATCTTTAAATTCTTTGGCCGAAATCAATTTTTGCATGTTAGTGACGGAGAACGCTGGAGGAAAGATGTACGTCACCATACCATCGTACGATACAAAGAAGTCTGCTTATGCCTGCGCGTTATATACAGTGGTGAGTAGTCGAAGTAAATTTGTAACTATAAATGGAATGGCATTGTAAATTCTAAAGAATGGCATCGAATTCGACACCATTCTTTAGAATTTCGCATTGTAGAATTGAAATGAGGCTAAATCCCAAACAAATTAACGATTATGGTTCAAATGTGCGCGAGTTGACGTTAGTGTTCGATTAAGTATCTTCGATGTATTATATCTACCTGCGCAGCTCAATTTAATCATAAATACCGAGCAATACAAATCTCTGCCCTTGTAAATATTTTAGATAAAATGGTTAAAAAGCCGAAAAAATAATAATAATCGCGAACAATCTTCAATGGATGCCATGGCTTCAGACACTTTAAAACAATGTAAACAAGTTTAGGTTAGTGAAAAAATGCCTAATTATTCTGTGAAATACTTAATTTCATTGCAAATAAAATCCTCTATACAAAATTATAATCGGGGATAAGGAACTTAATCCCTCTATTGAAGCTAAAAACTTATTTATTGGAACATCACAACGTTACGCTGGTAAATATGGTTTATGGCAATACAATCGTCTTGCGCGTGTTAATAAAAGATCCTTATTAATTCAGATATTTTAAATTTCGAGTTAGCATCCTTAGGGTTCTTCTGGATCCGTTATCGATAAAAATCGTGTCTTTTTAAATCAGCGTAGAACAGATTGTACAAATTATTATCGCGTGGTTACGGATGGGGCGACGTTTGGTGTAACGGAAGTAAATCGGTTACCTTTTTATTTACTATTTTTTAATTAGATAAAATGCGCAAGATTGTTCAATAAGCGTTACTTAATAGGAGAAACTGTATTAGTTGTAGACAAGGGCTCTGCAGTTTATGCTAATTTATTGGTAGAATTGGGATTCATTTTCTAAGCAGAAAGACGTGTTTCGGGAATACTGTATTTGACATTACAATAAAGTATTTTTGTTTTTCTTTTTTAGTTTATAAAAATTGTATCCATAGGGACGGCATTATACTTGGTGTGCGCTTCCGAAGACGTAATTACTAAACTAAAGAATTTTGATGGACACGATGTTAAAATTAACAGTGAGAATATCAATAAAATTACATATATATGTGTATATGTTTAATTATCCACGACAAATTTATCATTTAATTAATTAATTTATTTTTCAGAGCCGTTTTATTATTATTCTTTCATACATTGCTCGTTTTATCTTCTGACTGGCATCATTTTGTTTGTTGGCGTCAAAAAGGTAAATTTACTTTAATGATTAAAATTTAAACATAAATAATTCAAACAATTTAAACATAAATAATTCATTTCTTTGGCTTAGAGAATTTTGCAACTTTTCGTGCTTCCTGCATTTGTTGTAGCAGACTTTAATGCAAAAATGATTTTAACCTACCTTCTACAATTGTAAATTATGTATTCGAAGAAAACGAAGAAAATAATTTTCACAGGCCGGAAAAATGCTTATCATCAAAACGGGGAAGAGTCAAAACAAAAATTCGGTTAATTTTCATTTTTGGCTCTTTCCGGAGGGCCTGTTTTAAGGCCTGTCCTGGGCGAAGTGGGCTACTGGATGGTGGATTGGAGATAAGACAACGCGACACGTGGGCAATCTGACAATGAGGTGTAGCGGGGATCTGTCAAGGACGAATTGTAGAGGTTCCGATGGTTCCCTATCAATTCTTCCTTGACAATTCTTTCCCGGTAATTCTTCTCCAATCAGTCCGAACTGTTTTTTCCCAGTTAATTTTTCTTTGCATTTTTCAAGAAGTGATTTCCACCCTCCTTTGGTCAATTATTCTCATTATTCTACCGGGTAGTCGTGTTTGCATAATTCTTCCCACAGAACTTTGAATTAAGACAAATAAATATTATGGAGAAAAGATTAATGCAGACACACAAGATGCATTTAAAAGTATTGAAGTGATTTTTTATATTTAAAAACTTAATTAAATACTTTTAAGTGAGGTGTTTAAAAGAGATAATTGGTATGCAGTGCTTACATTTGTACACTTTTAAAAGTATTCAAACTTCCTTTAATTACAACTTCTACACGATAAATAAGCGGTGAAGTTCTTCAGAGCGGTAGGTCGACATCTTAATTAATGAACAATATTCTTGTCGTCTTGCAATCACTTTTATCCAGAATTTTTTAATTATCTGTATAATATTTTACAGCATAAAACCGGTTATTAAGCTATCTCATTAAAAAAAAGTTAAAATTTTTTGTTATAACAGGAGAAACCACTATTCTTACTCATACACATATGGGCAACTATCATAGACATAGCTATGAAATTCATATTGTTGACAGTGCTTATAAATTCTGGAATTACCGAAGTAAGTATAAACTTATTTATGCAAATCATTTCATATTTAAATTGATCGAGATACAGAAAATTTGCATATATAATTAACACACACCTATAAATTTTCAGACTGTCCCAAGAATGTTAGTGGCTTTTGGACTGCTGTTACCGTTATTGACTATCTTGGTTAGTTTAAATTGAATAAAATTAAATCAAAATCATTAATTTAAATTCACCTTTATCACTTTCTCTCTTCCAGGTATACGAAATTTTAATAGTGGCTTCTCACTATCACTATCTCACCACACGAAAGAACAAAGAAGATCAGTTTGTGATGAAGAATAAAGCTCGAGAAAATTAACTATAAATAAGAAATGACAGATTTTTGAATAAGAATGAGACTAATTATATATATTTAAATAATAATATTTTTTTACAAAGTACCTATTGATTATGGTAGAATTTATTATGTAATAACTGATGTTTATTAATAAATGGAATGATTTTCATTAATAAGACCTCAGAAAGGTATGTTTTATTATCTAAATTAAGGGTCTTTTCAAGGTTCTCTTATAAATAGGATCTGAAGGATCTATAAATTACTTGTAGCCGTTTGAATTTTTCTTTATACACAGTATTATTAATTCATATTTGCAATTTATTCTTATTTTATATAAATATAAAAAAGACTAAGAGAATTGAATCGTTTTGGAAAGTGGTCAACAAGTGAAAATCCTTGATATAAATTATCAAAACCTTATTCAATTAATAGTGTGTCTTGAAAATTTCCACGGGCAAAATTGATTAGATAATGATATTGACACTGTTTAAGGGGTCTTTTAGAACACAGAGCATCTAGAAGACTGATCTAAACAAAATCTAATGGGGCACCATTCGGTAGGTTGATTGAAGGAATACGCGACACGAAGTCTATGCCAAGTACGGGTGTTTCCTTTTTCCCAGAAACTTGTCCCTATTTAAGTGTTAGAAAAGTGAAGAAAACCCGAAAAACTCCACGTAGCCAGTCTGTTTGAGAGGAGCGAACCCGCGACCGACTGTTTAATGGTAAGCTCAACACTATTAGAACATTGTTTAGGGTACCATTTAATAACTCTAAACAGAATCGTTAATAGAATCAAATTTTAACTCTGCTACGAATTTCCCGTAAATTTAATCGATTTATTTAAAAACTAATGAAATAGTTCACGTTTTATAACAAAAAAAATTTATATAAAAATCTGGAACGGAAACGAAATTCTATAAATATTTAAACCGAAGTGAATATTGAATTCAACTTTTAGCATGTACTCTTAATTGTGATTTAATTTTTATATATGCAGTTTAATTATTAGGATATTTAATAAATACAAAAATATCTTTTTAAAATTTCTCTTGATTTTTAAAATTTTTTCACATATAGCACTGTATAAAATTCAGTATAATACAGCTTCACCTTATAACACTGGCTAAGTACGGTATATTTGCCTGCTTCATAGCGCAGATTTTGTATATTCTGCATTATAAAGCAGGCAGATATAGTGAGACTTTATTCGATTTTTAAAACAGTATGATATATATTGCGAGAAACTTCGAACAACAGATAAAAATATACTAGAAACTCAATTTTAGAATTGATAAAAGAGATATTCGGTACGCAATAACTAATCTCTTTTCGATTTAATTGTAATCTCGAATAACTGATTATTTATTATAATTATTTCAGTTAACTGAAAGATGTTCATGTTTTTTTCTTAAATTTATCGTAAAATCAGTATTAATTATTGCATATAACGCCATCAAACATGCAGCATATTTCGTGTTCTTAGAGGATCTAATGGACGATACGTTTCGAATATTTAAAGTAATTATTTTAATTCAAATTAAAAAAATGAATTTAAGTGAGAAAATATTCAGACATTTTTCCTGATTATAATTAAACCTTTAAATTTTCTCGTTAATTAATTACTATTAAGAAGATAAATGTTCTTAATCTGCCACGTCACTGGGCGACGTTGAAAACATTTTATCACTGTTATACAAGATGTCTATCGATAAGTGACATCACAAGTCCGTCTGAAATTTTCCTATAAATTAGCTCGAGCATTCGATTTCGTCACAATTAAAATTCTGTATTGAAGTCGCAAACTTCTGCAAAAAATGTCGCGAAAGTGCGGTATTGGTTCCAGAACTGGATGCTTAACTTCGGCAGTAATTACTATCGTAAGGACGATTTCTATTGTTGTAATTCGTTCCTTTATAGCAAGATATAATTATTATTATATTTTATTTTATTAGATTACTAGGATTTTTGGTATATTGTTCTTTGTTTTGATCGCCTGGAAGGACAAAGCTGGACTATATGACGAGGAAGGCAAAAGAAATGATGGATTTTATGGTAAGATACGTGCATTTTTCGAATTATATGCAATTATATTCTACATTTCTCTCGGGCAAATTGAATAGATGTAAATACTGCAGGGAGATTCAGAAAAGGACATTGGATCCACGCCAGCGCGGCCAGCACCACTAAAAGCAACCATTTTAAAAAAGCATGCCTCACAGTGACGATATTCGGAACTACGCGAGACAAACCTGACGTGTTTTGCTATAAATTAACTCCTCGGCCGATTCTGCAAATCTGATTAAAATTCTATATGCTTTCAAAGTTGTGAAGTCCTTTTTGAATTATCTTGTATTCTTATATGATAAAAAAATATATTGGGGGCCTACGTATGATAGTGAATATTGAATTAGTTAGTGAAGTATTCTTAATAAATTCTTGTATTCTAATGAGTAACAGGGGGGAATTATTATTTAGTGTTTTGTGAATGCTATCTCTGCTGATGTTTGTTGATAACCTATCTCATCAAGGAATCAAATAATATCTAATTTGACGTACTGATTATTATTTTTATTTTCTAAGTTAGCAAAGGAACACACATACACAAAGCTAGGACTATATAATATTAGAGAAGCCCGAATTAGAACGTGCAAACTTATATTCATCCTGTACTACTGTGGATACAGCTATAAGGCACATTGGAGGAAGATATTGTAGGCTATATATATTGTGTGTGTCTATGTGATTTATAATGTGTTGTATAAGTCACATTCAAATCTTTTTCCTATAGTTATTTACTTACTTAAACCAGGGGCCATTTCCTGGTTATGCTATTGAATTCATATAATCCAATAAAATTGGAGTATTGTGTCTGCCCCATTGCTAATTAATAGAATATTTTTTTTATTTGTACCCCGCATGTGCTTTATTTACATGAATTTATTAATAAATAATTTAATTCGTACGAAATGAACTAAATCAAATCATTATTTGTTCTTTAGATACTGTTCTTCGAAGAGGTTACTGCTACTTTCTACTAATTTCGGGCTTGATTTGTATCATCGCGAGTCTTATTATGATCTTCGGTGTAAAAAGGGTAAGTTCGTGACACAAATTATTTCAATATAATAGCAGAACCGTGCCAAAATTATGAGGGAGAAAATGAGAGGTTATAGGTTGTTACGAGACGAAAGCAGTCTTAATGTAAAATACAGTTTAAACGACGACAATACTTCACTAGGCTCTTGTTAATCCGGCCTTTCCTTGCACAGAGGGGTGCCAGATTAACGAGTATATGGTTCTAAAAGCAATGAATAACGTGACTCTCGAGTATGCACGAAAACAGGATGTGACTACTAACATTTACATGGAATTGAAAGCGCATAAGCGATCATACAGGGTATGACGTAAAATTGATAGGCCGGATTAGCTGGGGAGAAATATTTAACTTTTAAGACGTGTTATACAATTAATATATATATATTTTAAATTCTAGGAGAAAAGAATACATTTACTTCCCTGGATAACTTGGATACTCTTCGAGTTTATTTGCTACTTAAGTGCCATTCTTGCATTCTCCATCAGTTTTTTCAAGAATGCCATAGTAAATTTCTTTAATTCTCTTTAGGGAACTTCCAGATTTTATTAAAAGATTTATTAAAATTTATTTATTTACTTAGAGCGACTTGTATATGTCTGAAGTGTTTCCATTTGTTATAGGATATTTTATCATTGATGTGAGTAGTTTTGATTTAATGTTACTAATTATATTTTGCACTTGTTAGTTATTTTGCTATATTTATTTGTTTTTTTTCAGATTTACTTAATGGTTTATGTTCTTTCATATTACAACAGTTTTGAAGTTAAACCAATAATTCTTTATTACAAATATGGAAACGAACCTAATATTTTGAGATATTAATGTCATTAAACATGAGGCAACAAAGGCTGTATATTAGTAAATCTCAAGTAATGAAGCACATCCCATGAACTGTTTTTTATTATATTTATTAATATTATATTATTTTTTATTGTGAGAAGAATAAAGAATTTTATAAGTAATTTTGAAGTTTTTTTTTATCTTTTAAGTATTTTATGCACGTATATTTTGCTCGAAACGTTCCAAAATATAAACAAAACCGATAAATTTCAGCATAGTATTGATCCATTAAAGATTACAAAAGTCCTTTCTCTTGCATTCTTTCACACACTATTGATTTCAATAGTGTGTGAAAGGAGCAAAGGAACTGGAAACAATTACGATTTCGACACTTTTATTAGGCAATACAATCATTTCCTGAACGTATAAAAAGCTATAATGTCCCTATAGTGAACAGTCTAAGGTCAGCACCCTCCTCGTTTCAGTGTGACCCAATGATGCATAAAAGGGACGACTACTTTGTTTTATTAAAATGTTAATAAAGACAATATACTCGTATTATGTTTTAATAAATATATTAAGAAATGTTTGTGTCAGTAAAGAATTTAGTCACTTCGTCAAATTTAAAGGTTTTTGACATTTACTATCGATTTGATGTGTTATTTACATTTCAGTAACATTGAAGCATTGAAGACGTATTAAAGTATCAATAAATGTATGGGACATTGATGCTATTAAATTCGGTAGTTAAAGGTCGAGGAGACGAGACGACAGGAAAAATGATTAAACCAAATTGGAAAGAGGTATAAGAGCTCGTGCCAGCTTATTTGATCAGAGTTGATGCACAACACTAAAAAAGCAATGCACACAAATCTAGTAGTATAAATTCTCATGATAATAGGTTTGGTCATCTTATCCTCATCTTCTCTTTGTTGATATTTGTGACCACATGGTCATTTAGGATAAAAACTATTCCGAAATATAGGACACGGATGCCTCGATAAATAAAAACAAATATCTGTGTAAATTTACAGTATAAATGTGTGTATTGTAAATTTTAACTGTTCACATGTCTTTCTCCTTAGCTTCACTTTTATGTTTTGGATATACGATTTTACTTTTCAGCTGTTATGTATGCATAAGAAGGAAAATTAATATTGGAATGGTATCAAATTTAACGCTCAAGGTTTTTTGTAAATCTCCAGGTTTTGAGATACCCGAACGAGTTGCTTAACTTTTCTGGGCGACATTTGTTATCATATTTTATTTAAAAACTTTTATATTTTTACTATTATAAAATGGCAAAAAGCTTAATTTTGAGGGTAGGGATGAGTTTTATAAAAATTGTAAATGCTAATAACGAGTAAAATCGTCATTAAGTTCGACCCTACTGGAGACACACACGGCACCATTGTCTCCCCACCCGACCTATAACCACCGAAATTTAATAGTATCGATCTCCCTGCAAAATTTCAGAAAATATCGACAAAAAGCACGGGAGGGGTGTACTATAGATTACTCCCTATGGAATTTCAGGACTTTGATTATATATTTGAACTCATGAAACCGAAACGAGTTCAACGGTATCCTATTTTTGGACCGGAGACGAAAAATAAAAAAGTTATCATACTTTTTCCCGGCGATCGCGCGATGATAGGGAGTCGCGTCGCTCTCCGCTAAGTGGCCTCGCTATCGCGATCGGGAGTCGCGAGCTTGCCGTTAAAATTGCCTTTAGTAGACGTTTCCCCCCTTTTTTTACTTTGTTCAAGAACTACCGTGAATCGATCACTAGTTTAGCACATGGCGGCGTGTGGTGGCTCTCATACGAGAGGTCAGTCGGGAGCACGAACAGTGGGAACGGCCGCCATGTTCGCGATCGCGCGATGATCGGAAGTCGCGTCGCTCTCTTCGCTCTCGTATCGCGTGTTTACCCTCCGGAAGATGACCGTAGTCCGACGTCATGGTTTGCAGACTTTACCGCAAGATGGCAATACTAGCAACTACGGTGCCGTCTGCATGAGAGCATTAAAAAAGTATGGTAAGTGAAAAAGTATGGTAACTTTTTTATTTTTCGTCTCCGGTCCAAAAATAGGGTACCGTTGAACTCGTTTCGGTCCCCTGAGTTCAAATATATAATGAAAGTCCTGAAATTCCATAGGGAGTAATCTATAGTACACCCCACGGGAGTTATTAAGCTTCAAACAGGGTGAACAAAATACTACCACCACACAAACATCAAGCCCCTAATTTTTTTTTTTTTTTGCATTTTGATGTTTCAAAGTCTCCTGAATTAAAAAATGTAAAAATCCTTTTGATCGATTGCCATACTTTTCCTCTATTATAGGGGAGTGAAAAGTAAAAAAGGCAAAATTTGGTGTGTGTGTTGGCATCTTTCATTTAATCTGAGGATGGGGTAAAGATTAAAAAACGAAATTTGACACGGTAGCTCGTGTATAAGCGGCATTAATGCTACTAAATTTTGGCGGCCAAAGGTCGAGGTGGAGAGATACAGAGTGGTCACGTGTCATATCTCGAGTGGAGCCTGACGTAAACGATTTTACTCGTTATTAACATTTTTTTAAAAATAAAACTTATTTGTACCCTCAAAATTAATTCTTGTCATTTTGTATTAGTTAATAATAGTTTTTATAACAAAATCTCATAAAAGATGGCGCCACACACAACTTTTATATTTTATGATTAATATTACGCAGGTTATTTTTAAAATAAATCGCATAACAGCTGGGAAAGTTACACAACTCGTTGCTATTTTTTAAATTTTACTTTATTTTTATATAACTTTATATGAATATAGATAAATTAATTTTTAAATGAATTTAGTAACCAAACACGAAACTTACCTTTAGGCCTAAAAGTTTGTAAGCAGAAAGTGGGCAAAAGAATATCGTTGATAAACAACGTACTGTACATGAGCATTTGCATTAAGTTTAACATTAGTTATTCAAATAATTTACTTTACGAGCAATTTCCATAATTTAAAACGTCTTCATCCTCGTATGAAACTAAGATGAAATTTCAACTGAAGCAGACGATACATATACCTTGCAGACGATAGATGCAAATGACATCATTTACATATTTGGGCTATTTTTTAATTATCATAATCTTACATTTTCATCTTGTTGGGCTATATTTTTAATTTGTTATTTCGAAAGCAATATTTACATTACATTACTATTATTAATGATTAACTATTATTTTTATTATTTCGAAAATATTAATACTTTAAAAATGTCTAAGTGCTGGATTACGATGCAGTTTTTTAATGGCCACAGCGTGGTGCATTTCACTTCTTCCATAAATATAATTTTAACGCGTGTATCTGTAACGTAAAACCGTTTAATTCAGTTCTAATATTTTTCATTATTTTCCACATAAATAAGAGCAAAGAGCGGCAGATTTTTAAATACTCATTTTTACATTAATTAGCGCCAACGTCGTCTTCCTTATCTGATACTGTATTAGTAAACAAACGCCATTTTATATACATAATACACGAACCGGTGCAAAATTAATGGTAAAATGCTCTTATTTATCAGTAGAAAACAGTTATATCTAAAAAACGTTAGTTCTCTTATGAAATTATCATTTGATAACGCTAACGGTACTTAAATTGGCGATTTGAAAGCGTGTCACGCTTCCTTAGAAAGGGTCCGAGTTCGAGTCCTTTTATGATCGAACACAACTTTCTGCTAAATTAAAAAACAAAAAAAAAATTGTATCCTTTAGCTTAGACACGTGTAAAATTTCATATATTATTGGGTAAATTATGTTTCATGCCATAGTTATTACGAATGACAAAACAACAGATGGTGGAAGGACATCAATAAGCGCAGTTTATAAAATAGTTGAACTATGAATGAGTGAAGATGTATATGAATAGTTGCTGCTTGCGAAATACTAAGAATGGAAGCATTGCTTGTGGATTTTTCACTTTGGTAAACGTAAAAATTACGTTCTTAATTAAATATTCACGTGATACAATATGAGAACTTACACTTTTCTGTAGGTATCTAGGTCATTAGGTGCCATATTGCTTATTGTTGGGTTAGTTCATTTGGAAAGCATCTCCATTTACTTGAGAGGAGACGAAAACTTCGTATACTGTAAGTAAAATTTCACCATTGTAATTAGCGTTATAAATTATTGTATTTATTTTAAATATTTTTCCAGCTCTACGAATCGTGTTTTTAACTCAATTAGTAGATTGTGCATTATTTATCACATTCAGTATTCTACTTATCCACGGAGTTAGAAAGGTAAATTAGCTTTACTACTACAATTTTAAGCTTAGAATTCTTGCTTTAATTTAATGAGCCATGAGTAGTTTATAGTCTCTCGATCAGACTGGCTTCTTGGATATGCAATCCGTAATTTGCACGGACTACACTTGATTAATACACACATCTGTCTTCATTTATATTTTGTATTATACCCCGAAGAATATAGAGCCGGCACTGCTTCCAGCTTATTACAGATGGGTGGCCGGGTAGCAAGGGACAGGACCCAACAATTCGTGAAAAATTCTTGGAGTTCTTCAACCAGATTTGATCATGGTCGACGAGTGGCAGGCCGATCCTTTGCTGCAGTGGCCATCCAGCAAGCAGTCCGTAGAATCCCTGTTGTGCTTCTGCCACAATGAATTTATTATCTGATAACGAGTGGAGAGACACAAAAGGTTAATAGACATGGGGACAGCAAACTTGAGATAAGATTCAGCATCAACAATAGGCTCAATCAATCAATTTTGTCAATGTAGAACTAGTAATTAACATTCCTATTGTCTCAATTTTGTTGTCCTTGTGAAATGGCCTTGTGTAAAAGATTTTTCCATCACCAAGAAAGTACAAAAGTGTCTATGTTAAGGACATTGAAAAGATTAATTTAATATTAATATAGAAAATTTTTTATTTATTTATTTAAAGGACAATTCTTCAATCATGTTTCCATGGATTATTTGGATGATAATCGAAATTGGAGGTCTGACAATACTCATTATCTTAACATTAATGGGAATAACACAGGAAGTGGTTAGTCCTTTTCAATGTAAACCTTAATTGATTAATAATGTTTTAATGATAAAATTTGCATTTTTTAAAAATAGAAACTATCTGCAATCCTTGCTACCGTTCTATTCTCTTCGATATTTCTCGGAATTGATGTAAGTTCTACTTTAAATATTCTCATTTAAGCAAACAGACACTGAACCAAACTATTTTTTTTTCAGATATATTGCTTGTTTTGTGTCATGGCTCAATATAAACTGCTGCAATATAACCCACCTGCATATTCAGTGATAATTTGAAGTGTTTCATCTTTATTTTTCAGTATTCTAAAATCCTGAAAATGTTCATTTTTAAGTAAATATATTACAATAAAATACATTTATATATAATGCATGCATAATTTTGCGTAGATTTTAATCAGTTCTTGATGGTAATTATTGCAAATTAAGCAGAATAATTTCTCTTTTTGATTAATGTGAGCCTAGGTATACAAAATAGCGGCGCTTCCGGTCGCCATCTTGTTTGCACACGCAAATGTGCTAACAAGATGCCGACCGTCGACAATAACATAAACGCGCCTATATTTAATCTTTTTTAAAACTAAAACATTTTTAAAACGTAAATTTGCTACTTACTTTTTCCCCTGCTTTTGGTCACTTTTCCTACTCTTGGACCAGAAACGAAAAATAAAAAAGTCATCATACTACCTATAAATTCAATCGATGCATGGACAAAGTGAATTACGAGATTCTATACATCAGTGGTTCGAACAAAATTTGCCTGTATTGTACATAAATTTTACTCCTCTTAAGAACTGCAGTCTTACGATTCACATCCCTCGACTTTTCATCTACGATAGGCAGCGTCTCCATAGAGGTTGGCACCCGCGATCCACGGCCACCCAGCCTTCCATGTGTCGTTCACGTTGTCTTTCGTGTCAGAAATCACTATTACATATCCTTGGTTATGACAAATTTAACACATTTAACTCACATTTGCACACTTTTAAACACGTTTACACACTTTAAACGCAAATTTGAACCACATATAAACCATTTACAAAATTTTTACCTCACTTACACAATGTTAACACACCTTTAATACACTTTTATGACATTTAACACGCATTAAACACATTAATGACACGTTTATCATGTTAATTACCGTTGACAAACTTTCCTCCTCGATAACTTTAGACTTCGAGTAAATTGTACAAACTTTGAAAAAAACACACACTTTAAAAAAATTAACAACGTACATAATCCGTCTACATCGTAACCAAAATTCGAAATTCACATTATTCCTCATGTTTCCCGAACGGAATTTTTTGATGGATATTTGCATACGAAGGCATCATTACTATCAGCGCCATCTACATTTCTTTTCTAAAAACACTTGCTATCGAGGTTACCGGAAGCGCCGCCATTTTGTATACCTAGGCTCACATTAACAGAATTCTTTTTGCCCCAAACACTAACAAAACTCTGCCTTCATACCTATTGTGGGCTTGTCCAGGCTCACAATAGGATGAATGAGTAAAAAATTATGTCCAATATATCCAATATTAAATTATCTGTGAATATTTCTGAGTATCCAAGTCAGACTCAAACTGGATGCTTCAGAGTGACCACCTTTATTGCTTTAGCTAGCCAACTGACATAACTGAATACAAATTTAACATACCAGTATGTTAAGTACATACTTTACTTGGTAATAAAATTATTCTTGATGATTGGTGGCATTTCCAGGATTTTGAGAATATGGATGCTGTGCAAAGCAGATTTGAGAGACCAAGGCACATGTCCCATTGTTTTTCAAAGAATGTTACTCAATTATTTTCAAATTATTTTAGTTACCTAACCAAAGTCACAAGATATGCATTATTTTGTTTATTTTCATTTTAAAGTAATAAAACTGATTGCTATGGTATCAAGGGAATTCTGCAACACCATAAACACTCCTGGATATGCTCCTGTCCATCATAGTAATGAAAAATTTTAACCACTAACTGTTATACTAAATCGAGATATTAAATATTAACTGTAAGAAGATTGATCTGATGCCTAAATTAGTAGTGCATCAATCATTTATTCAATGAGATCCACCATCATGTGCTAATAAAAATTACTCATATAAAGACAGTGAGACTGGACAATCAATATTCTTTGTCATTCTTCTTCAAATAAATGGAGTAGCTTGTTTAAAGTTTAGCCATTAAAAATAATGTCCAAACTTCAACATCTTGATTTTACTTTACACTATATCAATATTAATTAATTGATAACAGAATACACACTGAATATATTAAATAATAAATAATACCACACACTGGAGTATGATAAACAAAAATTACTGCTCACAAACCTTTAACCAGTGCGAAGTACATAGTATCTGTCAATGCAAACGTTTTCGGATCCCTCCTGGGTCCTTTCTCAAGCAAAGAATTGTTTATAACGATTCTTTGCTTGAGAAAGGACCCAGGAGGGATAAACAATTCTTTGCTTGAGAAAGGGCCCAGGAGGGATAAACAATTCTTTGCTTGAGAAAGGGCCCAGGAGGGATCCGAAAACATTTGCATTGACAGATACTATGTACAGTACTTCGCACTGGTTAAAGGTTTGTGAGCAGTAATTTTTGTTTAATAATAAAATAATTTTGTTTTACTAATTCTAGATTTATTCTGCCTTTTTTTTCATTAATGACTAATTTATCTGGGTATAAACAATAACTCACTTCTTGCTTAACAATTGTAGAAAATAAAAAGTTTTAAAATTGTATAAGTTTATAGTTTTTCACAATTGCCAATTCATTTAAATTAAGATGAATAACTTAAAAACTATAAAACTTTTAAGCAATGCCACAGATTTTTATATCCATTTAATAAAATAATTACACAGAATGGCATTTTATTGTCTTCAAGCATATATGTTTGTCATTAACGCTACTTACTAGAACATTGCCTATTCCTTATGTTAAAATCTTTTCTTAATTCTTTCTTTTACTTGCTTACATATTCCTCTTCCTTTTCTAAGATGATAATTAAAATTGCAAAAGAAAGAAAGACAAGGTATAAGATCTGGGCAAGTAGAGAAGAAAATCAAAGTTTTGCAAGAAAAATGACATTCTGAAGTAATTTAAAAAAAAAAAAAACTATTTAATGAGAGTAATCAATCATGTAAAGAATAAGTTATATTGTTGAAAAAAACAATAAAAATAAGCCATTATATTTTTAACTACTGAACACAATTCTGTAAAAAAAAATTAGAAATTAATTACTTTATTTCTATGAATTCCAGAACTATACAGAAGATTAGTTTTACTTTACAATCTATAAATCAGCTCTTTCATTTTCCTGTCTCTAGGTTAGGCAATCCAAATCCAAAGCATTTTTATTTGTCGTCTTTGTAATCATCTGGATTTTTCCTAGCCGATTGCGCGTGCAATTTCTCACCATAGTCGTAAACTAAATAAGCTAGAGCAAATGCTGTAACAATTATAAAATCAAAATTATATTATCATGTTTATTATAATAAACTAATGCAATTATTAACAATATTCAAATTGCCTGTTCATAAATATATTATATATAATTGCTGAAATTATTAATTTTAACATATTTTTAATTACTTTTTCAATAAACATGTTGACATAAAAGCATCATCTTAAAACCCAGATATTTTTGGTCTTTGTTCGGACACCTGGATGCATGAAAAAACTGGACAGGTGGTAACACTTAGAACAGAAAAAGCATTGTATTGGTGGGAATAGCTAAGTGAGATAGTAAGGAGGGAAACGACAGTCTTATCTGTGATTGTTTTATCACGAGTTGATGGTTGTTACCTGGGGTATGCCTGTACAAAAGTATACAGCATGGCTGATTTAGTATGAAAGAACACCTAGTGTTAATAGCTTTGAAAAGTGTGAAATGCTAATTTATTAGTATTTTATTCTCATCAAACTACATCACTAATTGTGTCAAAATATAGGAAGTAAAACGTGCATTAGACATAGACATGGCAAATTCTTCCAATAAGCAACAAACAGCTCTGTCCCAGATAAAAATGTGTATTTCCTATTCTGTCCCTATTTCTCAATTTTCTGCTTTCTGATGCAATTAGTGGTATAGCATTGGCAGAATTGAATACTGGAAAATTCACATTTTATACTATTTGTATATGCAGGGTTTCTTCTATACCAAATCAGTCATGCTCTACAAGTTTGTAATTGTCTTTTTTTCCATAACATGAATTGTTTTTGAGACAGGAAGGCTAACTTCCAAATTTTACTGCTAGAGGTGCTGTAAACAGTCTTTTCTTATAGTGCATAATCGCTTTACTATAATTATACAGTGCATTGGTAAGTATAGCTATCTGCATTTGTCAGTTATGTGGTGCACAAAGATTTTACTATGCACCCTGTATACAGCGCCAGATTAAGCCTCTAGCGGGCCCTAGACAAAATTGAAATTGGGGCCCCATTTAAATAACTTGCTTCTAAACAAATCTTAAATAATGTCACTTAAAATTTTTATTAATAATAGAGAATACAAACACTAATACAATAATAATTGTACAGTAAAAGAGTTTCTGATACAACGAAAAATGTATATGCAGTTGTCAAATGTATATTGTATAACAGTTGTTGATAATCCGACAGGTATGGGACCAAAGGGGTGTCGGACTACCAAAAGTGTCCGAAATACCGAAAGTGATTACATATTTGGCATTGTTTTGCTAGCAGTAGCCTACAATATTTCTACATTTTATGAGTAAAATGCTGCCTAGATTAATATGGAAATGAAATACCCATTTCGGTTAACTGAAACATGTTTATTAAAAGAAATATGGAAGCCAATAAATGTACTATACAGTACATACAGTATGTACAGAACTGCTCATGGAAAACACAAGAAATGTGTCATTGTGTAAGAATTGGGTGTGGCGATTCATGTTGCAACATGCTTCTGTGCAAGTAGACACGTAATGGGGACGGGGACTACAGTGACATTGACGGGAGGTGCGTCGGACTACTGAGCATGTCGGATTACAAAACGTCGGACTATCAAGGGACAACTGTACTGTAATTTTATCCATTAATCAGCCTTTAAAATATTTAAATTTTTCGTTTTTGGATTTTCATTTGAGAAAATTGATCAATCTAACTGTTTGAGAGTGTCTCTTTCTTTAGTAAGCATTGTTAAAGACAGCCTTTCCTGTCCTATCAAATTTCTTAAATAATTTGTAACTCGTTTTAAAACACAGAAAGATTCTGCACTGAAGCCGGGCCCCTCCGAATTACAGGCCTTAGACATTTGTCTAATTTGTCTATTGGATAATCTGGCCCTGCCTGTATAGTATCTAATTAATAATGTAAGATGTGACTAATGAGTTTGCATCTTCATGGCTTAACAAAAGCACTTGGCAAAAAAAGTGTTCTGCTTTGAAAATATTTTGTAATTGTTGTGAACAAGATCTTTCCCATAAATATTAAATAGTACTTCAGAGATACTGAAAGGTTATCTAAATGTATAACTGCATTGTAAATGACACAGTTGGCACCAAATCATAAATTTCAAACTTTTCTGTAGATCTTATTCCTATATATATAATTCTTATTTGTGGTGCTAAACTACAATTCTTATTTGTGGTGTGGTGTGAAGTATTCAGATGAGCCAACCAATGCCGAATTATGGGACTAGAAAACGACTATAGCAATATTAATAAATTAAGATAATTTGGAACTAGAGTTAAGCGTTAGGTGCCATCTCTTGCTAAATTTAATAATTAGAATTTTTTAAATAAATAATTTAAATATAAATAAATTTAGGCTTAACTGGAAGAAAATTATTAATATTGCTATAGCCGTTTTCTAGCCCGATAATTTGGCATTGGTTAGTGTCTCTATGTATAATGGGTTAGTTGTTGTTTATTTGTATTCAGATGCCATGCATACATTAACACATGTTTAAAAATAGGAGCACATAATTGGGTATATGTAAATGTCCGAGTCCGGCCACAATTCTACGTGTGTGATTATATATAATATATATATAACGGACAAATGTCAAAATATAATCTAATGTTTCATTGTAATACTTACGTGGTCCGACAACAAATATCTGACTGGTAAATCTTCGCAACAGATTTGGTATTCCTTCTTTTATGAATCCAGCAAATGCTCGCTGTTCATAAGGAGAAATGGTATAATAGATGATACCTCGAATAAAATGCAGATTTCCAAAAGTTTTGCCCATATTTAAAACTGCAACAAATCATATATTATACATTATAAGTTATCTTACTGTAATGACATGAGTGAAAAAAAATTACACTTATGTGACTAAATATCCATATAAATTAGAAAAAAATAAGCCTACTGCTCTTATGAAATGGATACAGTATTTTGACTAGTTGAGAGAAAAACAATATAATATTTGATGGCAAGAAGAATAGTAAAAAGGCATAAGATCTTATTGGGCAGATGATACCAAATGACACAAGATTACTTATTAAAAAAGGAAATTATCAACAAAAATAAGAGAAAGCACAAATCAATTTTTGATGTACTGTACAAGATTAAAGAATATAAAATATAAGAAGTAATAAAATTATAAATTTTGACATAAAATATTGCATAAAAAACAGTGATATGTGGAAACTGTTATAAGTTATGTGCAAAAACAATCGAATATTCCTATTTGGATTAATGGAATAATTGTTTATTTTTAAAAATTCTAGTAGTTAAAATCTTAAACTGTAATATCAAAAATAAAAAAAATAATGTTTTCAGTTGTTTTAAACAACCATCTTCAGGTTTATAATCATATTTGAATATGACATGTACTATTGAATGTAAAATTTAAATCAAAAACTTTAAAGCATTTTAAAAAGAGCATGCACACACATGCATTTAACATCATTGACAGGGACAGAGTTACGGTACATTACTCAAACAGCAGTTCAATATGACTATTGACCCAAAGTTATCAAGGAAATAATACAGAATTACCTATAGCACAAAGAGAAGTGTGTACAGGAGATACCAAATATAAGATAGTGAGGTACAACAAAATAAAGAAACTGCAAGAACCAACAAATTGACCATAGCCAATAAATGAAATCCTACAGTGTGCTAACTATTTAGAAACAACAAAGACCTCCATAATAGTTATGAACTTTCTAAAGTCTATTCTATACCAATTTCAGATAAGAATGGGGAAAGCAACTAAAATACATTGGAATGATGGCATGAAAATGCCTACAGGAACATCCTACTTCAATCAGAAAAGTGCAATCAATAATAGCATTGGTCTCTATGCATCCAGTGCAGAGGTACAGGCTTACATAGACTCAGGTAATGTATTAGTTTTATACATTACTTGAGAAAATGTCCAATCTTAAGATATTGAAAAAGCTGAAAAAATTATTCAAGGTCAACAGAAATAACTCTACCATTAATTATAGGGACAATGATAGCCTGTCAATGGGCTGGAAAGCCCCTATAAGAAATACAATAAAACTAACAGGAAATTTTAATACGTCATTTTTACAATACTTAACCTGATGGCATTTTTAAAGGAACTTTTTGAATTTAAACTACATTCACTAACACATCATATTCGAATAAGTTCGGAACGCCGCATACTTAATATGCCTAGGATCTACCGATTGATTTGGGATGATGATAAGTATGCAGCGTTCCAATATTGGATCAAGCGTGCCTACACTCATTGCACAAACATATTCGAATAAGTTTATAAGCCTGTAGATAGTTGTTTAGGAAACATTTGTTTTTGTTTTGACATTAAAATTTACAATTTTAAACTGCTAGACTTTTGGGTATGTTCAAGAAGATAGCCAGTTAGGTGAGGTAGTAAATACCTCACCTAACTGAATCTTTATTGTGTCACAAGAATAAATATGTATTTTCTAATAAAATTAACAATAGGCATTTTGGATTTTGTATTACAAAATTGTTGAACAGAAGGAGAACAGATAGAATTTAGTTTAAATATGTGTTTTATACCAAACTGTAACAGAACAAATTGCAACCTTTGTGTATAATAACCAATTTTTGGATAAATATTATTAATGTCATTTTTACTACTTGTCTGCATTAATCTGAATTTATTTAAACGTCTGCAAAATGTCATATAGCACTGGAATGTCATGTCAGGTTGTCAGACATTCCAGTAAAAGCTTATTAAACCCTTCACCAGTGCATCAGTTTTAGCCGGAGGTAAAATTGCAGCTCAGAATGAGGCGGTCAAGATTTATCAGAGCCATAGATCATGTCCATAGGAGTAAAAAAACTCAAAAGGAATCAATGGTCTACATGTGACCCTTTGCAAGAAGTCCCCCAAAATTGACATATCTGGAATTTTGAAGAACCTCAAAAATGGAGTAAAATTTAAAAGTGAAAAAATCCAGAATTATTTCTCAAAACAATAAACAAACAAATAACAGCAATTGCAAGTGAAATTAATGAAATAAATAAATAAAATAAAAAGTAAAAATAAATGAATAAATATCCTTTAATAAAATTAAATTTCATAAACAATATTAAAAATTAACCATTTTCCACTTTACCAGAGATAACTAAAAGCTCATCAAAAACAATGAATACCATTGCACAGACTATTTCTGGGGCAGAATGAGAGTCACACTGCACATTCTGTTAAGCATATCTTGAATTTAACAAGCAACCCTGTCCAGATATTGTAACAGTATCTTGCAAAGGATCACATGCAGACCATCGGTTTTCCTTTTAGTAGTTTTTACTCTTCCAGACGTGGTCTACAGCTCTCTGTTAAAATCCCAATCGACTCACTCAAAGCTCTAATTTTAGCATTTGCCAGTGTCTCGGTTGTGGCTAAGACCGATGCTTACTCTAATATATTGAATGACTCCATAGAGCTGTAATTTTGAGAAATTTTGGTCAATAAAAAACATGATTTGCCATAATATGTGGTTATTTGGTACAATCACACTTCTGAATGAGACAATTGGGACCTTATTAGAGCCATAGTCCACACCCACAGGAGTGAAAAAAATTAAAGGAACTGGCCCCTCAGCAATAGCTGCCTACTTCCAAGTCACACACAATTGGAAGTTTCATTGCTCTGTCAAGACTAGTGCATTTAACTATTTAGCCCACGCAACTAAGCCGGCTTTAGCCCTCTCGACTGTTCGTGAGGCACTCGACGTTATATAGTTTTAGGGATTTTTTATTAAATCTTTCTGCCCCATGGGCATTAAGAGGGACTGTTTTAGCAGACCCATTATGGGTTCGGCCAGGCCCACAACGGGCGACCAAGTGGCGAGGGACAGGGACCGACACATCCAATCGGACCAGCCCCGATAAAGTTTTAGGGGGCATACGGCTTGCCTCCTTGTGGGTACCAAGATGCAAGTAATAATAAGCTCTGAAGTGCACAATTACAAGTGGAGCATGGGTCCAAACAAGCCTCAACTGACATGGAGAATGGAAAATAGGCAGTATACTGGTACTGTAAAAACTGACCTGAAGAGGCAAATATCTTGCAATGGATTACGTGTATAGGTATGATTCCTTTGAGATTTTTGCTTGTACAATTCTGGGGTTGGTAAACCTTTCATTCAGAGTTAACATTTTATCCTGATCATTTCATTTAAAACATGTAAATTAATGCACAGTTTCAAGTAAAATTGTACAACAGATCAATACACACAGTAACAAGCAGCAACAATTCAATTTCATACTCAAAAGTGAAATTTTATAATCTTTAATCTCAAATAAATCTTAAAAATTATAAATTTATGCATTAAAAGCTATTTAAAGAAGTAGTTATAAAAAAAAGAAATTACCTTTGAACGATAAAGTTAACCTTCCACAATCTCACCTCTTCCACTGAGTCACGAACGCCCTCTGCTTATAATTTATAAATAAATTAAATATAAAATAAAATATATAAATATATAACCATAATAAATATTAATATACTACTAAAATCCTTAGAAAATTATTACTTTTTGGTGAAATCATTAATATTCAAATAATTAAATAATACTAAAACTACTGCCGCAGTGTGTTAAAGCCGTCAACAGTGCTGCCGTTTCTAGGGTAATTTCAACCTCTCAGGATACTGTTTAGGGTAGTCTTATATTTAGGGTAAATCTAGGGTAAAACTGAGAGTTTGTTTCAAAATCTTGAAAAATTGTTCAGATTATTGATGATATTACCAGCTTCCAATGCATCCGTTGAGCGAATATTTAGTCAGCTACATTTGTAAGACATCGCACAGAAATTCTTTGAAAACTGAAACGATTTGTAACCTAATGCATGCACAGTCCGGTATTTAAAAAATATTGTTTCATTTGAATCTTCAAAACGAATGTTAAAACGCAAATATATATGTAAATAAATGAATTTTAAAACTGTTCATTTACGTATTAAAGTATGTTTGAAATCAAGTGAATAGCTTATTTAATTTACTTCAATGTTTTGTTTCTGTAATTTTCTTCAAACATAATCCTTGCAGAAGGGCATAGCCAACTACAACAATTACTATTAAATAAATAAATGAAATTTCCTGTTCAAAGCTGTTGTAAACCTTATATTTAGTAATTGCATTACATTATTTTCTACCGAACACATTCTTACTTTTACTCTTCATTTAATGACAATTTCGGTAAAGGAAAGTTTCAATAAACTCAGGGGTCTGGCTGCTGAAGTACACATCAGTTCTGTTTATTTTGAATGCAGTTGAAAAGATTATTAATAAACACGAGGTTTTATTATCGTCAAACACACCGAACATAGTAATTATAACTTTATGTCATCCGGATCGTGCTAACGAGCAATTATTTATGGTGACACCGTCACA
Source organism: Centruroides vittatus (assembly GCF_030686945.1). Lineage (NCBI taxonomy): Eukaryota > Metazoa > Arthropoda > Arachnida > Scorpiones > Buthidae > Centruroides > Centruroides vittatus. The sequence goes on from NW_027122699.1 coordinate 2,129,110, forward strand.
ATACCGAGCTGGAACTTATTTACATCTTGTTGCACAATCCTCCGGCTTTTAGAGCAGTGTCTTGTCCCGTACATCATACTGTTCCTGTTAACAGGAGAGTCGTGCTTGTCACATATGTAACACCATCCTGCAGAAAATTTTCGAATTGAAATAACGTAACTTACGGTCTGAACCGGAAGTTCGTACACAATTAATCGGGCTTCTGGCTCCTAAGCTTTCAATGTCTGACCTCGACTTTCACGTATCTAACTGCCCACTCGAGATTAAAGAAGGACAGAAGTAATATGGAGATTGCAAAGTGCAATCCAATAATCTATTGCTAAACAAATACAGTAGAGAGTCTAAAATCGACACCCTGGTAATCGGAATCGCCCGATAATCGGCACGATTTTCAGTCGGACTGTGTCGTGCTGAATCGAACGTTTTTGATACTAAATTTACTTCTAAAGTATAATTTTCATGTTTTCATATTCTTCAATATATTTATTTTGTTTGTACAAAATAAAGAAATAATTTTTAACGATACGATAGCCTCGATTATTATTATAAAAATTTTCGTTAGGCTTAAAATCGACGAAAATTCAACGCGAAGCGACACGCAACGGAGAAAGATTCAACAGGAAGCGACACGCAACGGAGAAAAATTTGAACATCGGACTGGTTAATATATTTTTTCGTACATAGACCGTAATCGGAACAAATCCGTAATCTGAACAACCCCAGTCCCCAATTGATGCCGATTTTCGACTCTCTACTGTAATCTATTTTTCGTGAGTAATTTCATTTCAACGAGTGTATAGAGCCTGTGCAGACATAATTTTTACAATAATTTAATCTTCGCATTCTACTATAACCATACTATACCTATAATGCATCGCACTTTAATTTACTACGGTGACCTTTATGGATATGGTGCATAAGATCTAGTACAGTACAAAGTGATGTTACACTGAAGTCGGAAGGACTTGCTGGTACGCTCACGCAGGTACAAGGGGTGGTGGTGAGTCCACTAGGGAAGGGTAGTTCAAATAAATATAGAAAATACGTATCTATTCAGCAGATTTCACTATTTGCCATTAAAATTCCTGGTCGTATATCCAAATTTGGCTAAAATTACGATTTTCTGCGTAATTTGTTGTAAAAACAACCGAATACGTAGATTTTCAACTTCTAATAAGTTCTTAATCGAATTATACACTAAACAACAGTCGAGTATCTGTGTAATGATCTAAATATTATTAACAGGCATTACTAATCATGAATTTTTGCAAATATATAAAACTGGGTAAGGCTGATGCAGTGACCGAACCGGAATTTTTAAATTCCATCTATGGACCCAGATATTTGGAGTCAAAGTTCGTTAAAAGTCTATGGGTGGATGGCCAATCGTAAGTCGGAGGAGCACTACGTTTGAATCGAGTTTTTGATTGCATTGATCTCTGCGACATTTTAAATTTAAATGGAGTTTAAACCTTTTTTTCCATGCAGTCTTTTAAATTTTTTAAAGCCATTTTCTTTATTTCGGCAGTTTAACAGTTGTTAAGCATCCAACCACAAATGCGCGTGTTTCAGCGTTTCTTGACGTTTTTACTGTTTACAACGCTGAACCCACAGTAATTGGTAAACCTCCTTTTTAAACTACTTTACACGAAAGATTAGAAGCGTGTCCCCGCACTTGCCTTTCGTGTTAAGCAAAAACACGCGAATTATGTCGCAAAGCTCAGTTCGTTTTTCTACAAAAAAACCTAATAATTTTCTTCGTCGCCATTTTTTTAATGCAATTTTTTGTTGTTTGGATGAAGCAGATGAGTAAACAAAATAAAAATTATAGACGTATGTATCATTATTCCAACAACTTAACATTGACTTTACTACTTAGACGTTGTCGCCGTTTGTTGTATAAAATTGAATACATATGAAAATCAGGCTGCTCTCAACACAATGAAGGCACAGCTTTCGATTTTCCTACTTTCTATTTGTAATATATAAAGTTGTAAAATTGTGGTTTGTAATCTTAATGAAAAGATTCTTGAAAGTATTTTCAGGAATACAGTAGACCCCTATAACACGGATTCATATAACACGGATTCGTATAACACGGCGAAAAAATTGCGATAGTGTTCATATAACACTGCAAAACGTCATCGCCGACTCGTGTCGCGACAGGATTGGTCAAATCTGGACCAATAGCGGACATTGCACAAACCGTTGAGTTTAAACTAGCCTCGGACCTACTAAAAACCAAAGTTCAGCGAATTTTTCGCAGAAAAATAACTTATTAGGAAACATGCATCCGCCATTCGATGAGCCGCTCCGCGACGAAAATAAGCTTAAGCTTATCCATTCAGAAAAAATAAAAAAATTAGGGTCTTGCTTGTAAGCCTTTTGTCTTTGTTAGTTCTGTCCATATCAGTTGTCCTCGTCCGTAATTTTTGTAATAGTTATAAGTTAGCGTTTTCGATTAGTACTATGTTTTGTTATTCTGTGCCGTATTTACTCTTTGTTTTTGTTAGTTAGGTTATTTATTTTCGAATAGGGCTTGCTAGCTTATGTTTGTATTTAATGTTAGTAATTGGCTACCATTAATAGCGACTTGGCATAATCTACTTCGACTAGCTTTTATGTGACTGCACTACATATTGGTGTATGTCACAACGCGGGTGTTTTCAGACTCTGCGGAAGTCTACGGCCTCCAGCCTAAAAATTTCACGCCAACATTAAACGTAGAGGGAGCAGTAAGGCCGTTCAGAGGCATCATATAAATCCACTTTGGTCAGAGAAGGAAAACGTAATTGATACAGACAGTGGCGTAGCGTAGTGGGGGCGGCAGGGCGGCCCGCCCCGGGCGGCACTTTTAGGGGGCGGCAAAATTTCACAATAAATAGTAATAATATCTTGTAAAAATTTGAACCATTTCATTTCATATTTTTGTCGCACCCACGATTCGGACCGATTGAAATGAGCACGGAATTTTTCATTACTTATTCTGTGACAAAAATGGGGAATCCCTTTCTTTAAATGAATGTATAATAATGATATCTTGCTCATTGTAGCGACTGACAACACCGTCTGTACTGACTTGTAGGGATTCCCCGTATTTTATTTAAGGCAGCGAAATTTTAAGGGGCGGCGAAATTTTCCTCCGCCCCGGGTGGCTGACACTCACGCTACGCCACTGGATACAGATATCATTGAACTTGATATTTGTTCTTTCAGTGAAATGAGGTTCTACTCGGCTACCGATCTCTATTACGTAATGAACAGGAATAAAAGGTATTACTTTTATAATGATTTTTGAAGTAACGAAATTAGATATCTAGTATGATATTAGAATGTGTTATAAATAACGCGACAGACTCGTGACACTATAAATCTCTTTGTGTTAAGAACCCATCAATAAATCGATAATGCTTTAAACTGAAGAAAAGTGTTTATTGCATGAATTTAAATATATCAATTATAATATTAAAAATACTTAAATGTTGTTACAGTATATCAATTACAACATGTCGCAGAACGATATTCATCGATTGAAACAATTATATTTTGTCATACACGAGTTTCAAAAACTTTAGGACATTCACAAGGAGGACTTACTCTCGTACAAAGTCGTAAATTATTCTGCAAGCAATCCTGTTTGCAAATTCCACGTACTTGTGCGTTCGTACACCTGTCATAACCATCGATAACGATCGGAAGCACTAAAAAATAAATCAATTCAGTCGATACGATATTCCTTTAAGTAATTACAGTAATACACGACACTCACCTGCGATACAAATCAAGTGGATCAACAGCAAAACCTTTGTCTTCTGCATATTATAACTCCACTGAAACGACTCGCAAAGAGATTAATTAATGACTGACGATGATTACTAAAAGTTTTTATCTGTTCTTTTATACTTTTTTCCGAGTTAAAAAAATTCAGATTATTTAAAAAAACGAAATACTAAACTATATTATTTGCATGACAAAACATGTAATACAATCTTGCAAAACATTTTAGAGATTAATTACTAAAGCAGTTAAATTTCAGGATATTAATTGATACAATTTGTTTTTCTTGGCTCTCTTCTTCGTCCACACTACTGTTTTCTATTACTTGTTTTCTTTGTTTCGGATGAAGAGGTGTAAAAATTTCAAACCTCTTTGTTTGCTGTACAAGTCATTTGTGTACTGCAGTATAAATGTAAAATTTTTAGTATCGCGTATACCAAGTCAATAATAAAAATTAACGTCGTCCAATTTGTTCGTTCGTTAGACCTCGACCATATTTGATCAGAATATCATAGAAATTTGTGATGGAATTCGTATGGCGATTGATCAAAACATCGATAATGACAATCGGCAGAAGCAATCCCGATAAGTTTTATCACTCGGAGACATGGCGTGTGATTGTGATGGAGTCCACCAAACCATTTCAACTAAATTATCCCTTTTAATACTAATCAATTAATTGCAAAATATAAGTTTTAAGTTAATCTTAATCTATAATTTTTATTTCAAACTTATATTCTGACAGGAATAAAATGCACGCAATTCCCGATATTCGCAGGTCGTGTCAAGTGCGTAAAGTGATTTAGGAAATGTCAAGTATTGCGTACGAACAAATGAAGTATACGAAAGTTGGAAATATTTTTGATGTTTTTTCGAAATAACTTCATCATTTTCCTAATTTAATTTCATCACTGTTGCCAAATTGGACAGAAGACATCAGTAGTTAATTTTTACGCGACCACCCATTTGTCTGTAAATCGCTTCATGCGCGGTTTTCCGTACTATTAATAGAATAATAAAAGTTGCGTAACTTTCCTGGTTTTATGAGTTTTAATTTAAACAAACTTTTATATTATTAAGCAAAATAAATAAAATTGTGTGTGGTGTCATCTGTTACCAGATTTTGTTATTCAAAGCTTTTCTACTTTTAATTACTACTTATAAAATGGGAAAAAGGTTGATTTTGAGGCTAGGAATGAGTATTATATGAGGTGTTTCATTTGCAGGATTTTCCACCGTAATTAGGTACCCGACTTGTACACCCCAACAGGTGAGAAATGAATGTTATCTGATATGCGTAGTGGCTAAAGGCAAACTCTGCATGACCAATCCTCCTTGTCAATGTCTCAAACTTCTCGATCGAAAAGGAAAAAAAGAGAGGATAATATATAAATTAAACATATTGTTTTCAGTCATAATTTTTTCTTGTTTTTTTTGTGAAATGCTTATCGAGAAATATTAAAGAAATTTCGTTTTTATAAAGCGTGTGAAATTTTTTTCCATTAAAGTTTATTATAAGCAAGAAATATTCTACACTTTAATAAATGATTTTTCTGGCGTAATAGCTTGTCACTCTTCAATTTAACACCGAAGCTTTTAGCGCGTGTTTTATTTAAAAATATTTACTAAATAATCGAGAATGATGCTTCACAAAACACTTCCGTATATCATTTTAATTAGGCTTTTGTTACCAAAATTTATTTGTAACACAATCGTATATTTACACCGTTTGATGTTTCGCTGTAGTTTTATAAAAGATATATTATTTCGAGAGAAATTAAACTGTTTACAACACAGAACTTGCCAATAACACTACGGTTATTATGATATATTAGTTCAAATTAAACGCTGATAATGTTGTTTACAAGTTTTTATTCAGAAAAACGATCTTTCCCGAAAATAACAATCCCGGAACAATACAGCAGAAAAAATAAAAATCAACATAACAATATTTTTACAAATATTTTTAAGACTTAAAATTATTGAATGTTCTCTGCATTTCTGACGTCAAAACAGCTTTACATTGCTGTATTGTAGTGGTGACAGACCTTCCGAGTGACCGAAGCCAACACTCTCACTTCTTTAACTGGAGCAGTCGAAGAAAACAATGGAATAGTCTTTTAAAAATATTTTAATTAATTACTATTATTTTTTAGTACGTTTAAAACCATTATTATGTAAAGATTGAACTTATATAGAGATATTTTCTCTCGATGAGATCATGACGTCTTCGTAAGAAAAACAATCGAATAAAATATTTCTACAATTAATAAGAACCGGGCCATATTTCATGCACGTAAGTGAAAATAGAAACGGAATGACAAACACCGCACAAAACAGGCAACGTACTTTACCGTTTGTGAAATTCCACAATTTCGGCACGCCACAGAATTCCGGATTTAAATGGAATTTGGTAAAGGATTTCGTTGCTTCGATGGGAATAAACTATAAAATTATTGTCGTAAATAAAAAATGTCCGTAGAATAATAACATTTTCCCTCATAACAATAAGGCGTTACTTGGTCGGTTGATGTAAATACTTTAAGAGCTTCCAGTAGAGACATATTCGTGACGAATGTTTCCAATGAAATTGTGAAACTAAATCTGCTACGTATGAAGTCTTTTAATATTTTAGTAACGAAGATAGGTAAATACAAATGTTAAAGGCGTATAAATGGGATTTACGTCACGTGGCACGGCCTACTTTACTTATTTGTAAGTGAAATGCGGCGTGCATTAGTGGCAGAAATGGCGGATGGCGTGCCTCTGATGCATCTAAGTGAATATTGTTTGCTGCTTTAATAAAGTATTCATCCATATTACATTAAGTGACTTATAATTCCAATATAAAATGTTTCTATAGTAACAAACGTAACATTAATTGTATTTAAATCTATAAGCTTCCTCCATTTACGCTTCCAAGCAACGAAACAATTTCCACGAAAGTAGCCTAAAAAAGGAAAGTTAGCACACGATATTTATTTGAATCTCCTCTAATATTTATTTGCCAATTTGCAAATAAGCAATATATTAGATGGGTCTATTAAGCTCGAAATTTGACAAAGTTGTCTTCGCAATAGGATTTCTTAAGAATTCCCGAAGTAAAGAATTCTTTTGTGATATTATTGTACTAGACAATTGTAACAAGTGTATTTTTATGAAGCAAAGTTTTCTGCTTCTACCATTAATCTTTATTTAATAATTTAATAATATTCCTTGCCTAATATGACTACAAAGAAGTAAGAAAACAAAAGAAAACATTTAAATGTATTAAATAAAACGGAATTTCTTTGAATAATCACAAGTTTACGAGAAATACAATTAAAATTCCGACGACGGAAGATGAAGTTAATACCCTCAAATGGTAGTGACTCATGGGGACCCGGTATAAAGATGGCCACCTTGTATTTTTTGCTTTGCTTGGATTTTCTTGTGGAATATTGAGTTCAATTTAATTGGAATTCTTGACATAGTTTAATCGATATTCTAAGCTACTATTATTAACTTAATATTTTTTAATTCATAGTGAAGTTGGGCCATGCCAAAAGAATGGGGCAGAACGTGCCATTTCCCCTTTTTTTGACAAGGTCCAAAATTTTCGATTGGCATGCCAAAATGCGCATAAGTCTTAGGTAAACGGAAAACAAAGTCGTTAATATATTTATATAATATTCTATTTAAATATAATATACGGTAATGACGTAATATAAATTATGAAATTCTCCATATCGAGTTTTTACAGTATTTAATGTTTCGTTATATCCGAAATTTAATTATTTTTTATATTTCTTTAAAAGTTTAAAAACTTCAAAAAGGTATTTTTTGTACAAATTCGTAAAATTATTATAAGAAAAAGATTAATTAACGAAATTTGACACGGTGACTTGTATATGTGTTTCATTGATGTATTAATTTTGGTGATTAAAGGTCAAGAGAGTGAGAAGATAAAGGGGTGTGATGTGTCACATCTCGAGAAGGTAGGCACTTTTTGAACACTTTATTCGTTATTAACATTTACACTTTTTATAATACTCATTCCTAACCTCAAAATCAACCTTTTTTTCCATTTTATAAGTAGTAATTAAAAGTAGAAAAGCTTTGAATAACAAAATCTGGTAACAGATGACACCACACACAATTTTATTTATTTTGCTTAATAATATAAAAGTTTGTTTAAATTAAAACTCATAAAACCAGGAAAGTTACGCAACTTTTATTATTCTATTAATAGTACGGAAAACCGCGCATGAAGCGATTTACAGACAAATGGGTGGTCGCGTAAAACTTAACTACTGATGTCTTCTGTCCAATTTGGCAACAGTGATGAAATTAAATTAGGAAAATGATGAAGTTATTTCGAAAAAACATCAAAAATATTTCCAACTTTCGTATACTTCATTTGTTCGTACGCAATACTTGACATTCCCTAAATCATTTTACGCACTTGACACGACCTGCGAATATCGGGAATTGCGTGCATTTTATTCCTGTCAGAATGTAAGTTTGAAATAAAAATTATAGATTAAGATTAACTTAAAACTTATATTTTGCAATTAATTGATTAGTATTAAAAGAGATAATTTAGTTGAAATGGTTTGGTGGACTCCATCACAATCACACGCCATGTCTCCGAGTGATAAAACTTATCGGGATTGCTTCTGCCGATTGTCATTATCGATGTTTTGATCAATCGCCATACGAATTCCATCACAAATTTCTATGATATTCTGATCAAATATGGTCGAGGTCTAACGAACGAACAAATTGGACGACGTTAATTTTTATTATTGACTTGGTATACGCGATACTAAAAATTTTACATTTATACTGCAGTACACAAATGACTTGTACAGCAAACAAAGAGGTTTGAAATTTTTACACCTCTTCATCCGAAACAAAGAAAACAAGTAATAGAAAACAGTAGTGTGGACGAAGAAGAGAGCCAAGAAAAACAAATTGTATCAATTAATATCCTGAAATTTAACTGCTTTAGTAATTAATCTCTAAAATGTTTTGCAAGATTGTATTACATGTTTTGTCATGCAAATAATATAGTTTAGTATTTCGTTTTTTTAAATAATCTGAATTTTTTTAACTCGGAAAAAAGTATAAAAGAACAGATAAAAACTTTTAGTAATCATCGTCAGTCATTAATTAATCTCTTTGCGAGTCGTTTCAGTGGAGTTATAATATGCAGAAGACAAAGGTTTTGCTGTTGATCCACTTGATTTGTATCGCAGGTGAGTGTCGTGTATTACTGTAATTACTTAAAGGAATATCGTATCGACTGAATTGATTTATTTTTTAGTGCTTCCGATCGTTATCGATGGTTATGACAGGTGTACGAACGCACAAGTACGTGGAATTTGCAAACAGGATTGCTTGCAGAATAATTTACGACTTTGTACGAGAGTAAGTCCTCCTTGTGAATGTCCTAAAGTTTTTGAAACTCGTGTATGACAAAATATAATTGTTTCAATCGATGAATATCGTTCTGCGACATGTTGTAATTGATATACTGTAACAACATTTAAGTATTTTTAATATTATAATTGATATATTTAAATTCATGCAATAAACACTTTTCTTCAGTTTAAAGCATTATCGATTTATTGATGGGTTCTTAACACAAAGAGATTTATAGTGTCACGAGTCTGTCGCGTTATTTATAACACATTCTAATATCATACTAGATATCTAATTTCGTTACTTCAAAAATCATTATAAAAGTAATACCTTTTATTCCTGTTCATTACGTAATAGAGATCGGTAGCCGAGTAGAACCTCATTTCAATGAAAGAACAAATATCAAGTTCAATGATATCTGTATCCAGTGGCGTAGCGTGGGTGTCAGCCACCCGGGGCGGAGGAAAATTTCGCCGCCCCCTTAAAATTTCGCTTCCTTAAATAAAATACGGGGAATCCCTACAAGTCAGTACAGACGGTGTTGTCAGTCGCTACAATGAGCAAGATGTCATTATTATACATTCATTTAAAGAAAGGGATTCCCCATTTTCGTCACAGAATAAGTAATGAAAAATTCCGTGCTCATTTCAATCGGTCCGAATCGTAGGTGCGACAAAAATATGAAATGAAATGGTTCAAATTTTTACAAGATATTATTATTATTTATTGTGAAAAAATGCCGCCCCCTAAAAGTGCCGCCCGGGGCGGGCCGCCCTGCCGCCCCCACTACGCTACGCCACTGTCTGTATCAATTACGTTTTCCTTCTCTGACCAAAGTGGATTTATATGATGCCTCTGAACGGCCTTACTGCTCCCTCTACGTTTAATGTTGGCGTGAAATTTTTAGGCTGGAGGCCGTATACTTCCGCAGAGTCTGAAAACACCCGCGTTGTGACATACACCAATATGTAGTGCAGTCACATAAAAGCTAGTCGAAGTAGATTATGCCAAGTAGCTATTAATGGTAGCCAATTACTAACATTAAATACAAACATAAGCTAGCAAGCCCTATTCGAAAATAAATAACCTAACTAACAAAAACAAAGAGTAAATACGGCACAGAATAACAAAACATAGTACTAATCGAAAACGCTAACTTATAACTATTACAAAAATTACGGACGAGGACAACAACTGATATGGACAGAACTGACTAACAAAGACAAAAGGCCTACAAGCAAGACCCTAATTTTTTTATTTTTTCTGAATAGATAAAAGGAGACAAACGACAGCAAATATATACAACGGAATTTCGCCTGCATTGAAGTTGGAACGTAGGGCCACTCGTCGCTGTCATGTTTCTTTCAAAATGAGGCGAGAAGATGGACACAGAGACTTACATCGTGTACAAAGAAAATCGCTTACAATTATCTGTTCTGAACAGAGTCCAATCGACGACGCATTCCTACCAAAAGTTTATTAAAGAGTGAAGCATTGTTTATTAACAATGTTTCACTCTTTAATCATTTCAATTGAAATAATTACAATTAAGAACGTGATTAATTAAAACTAATAGAAACTTCTACATGTTAACGTTGAGGTGTCATCCGAGACATTATAGGACATACAGAAACGTTATTTTTCAATAATTTGATAATGAAAAAAGACCCAATCTATTAAGTGTCATATCACTGATTTCAGAGTCAATCCGAATGTTTTCGTATCAGCCATTTATATAAATTGCATGCAATGACTCTTGTTTGTAGTCAGTTTCTTATTTTGTTGCAAGTTGTCTAACTAACATGGAGAAAACGAAGATCCTGCTGTTGATCTGTCTGATTTACTTCACTGGTAAGTTTGTTTGACGTTAATATGCGATTTAGGTAAAATAGTAGATTGAATCTGACATGCCTCATTCGTAGAATTTCCTTCCGTAACGAGTCAACGGATGTGTACTCCTGCCGAAATAAGGAGAGAGTGCCGTAATGATTGTATAATATCTAGAAGACCTTCCTGTATAAAAATTCCACCATGCTCCTGTCCGAATATACCTACCAAAGGAAGTTTACACAAGGGAAGACAATAAATGAACTCTGGAATTCCTCGCTTTATACGCATTCGTTTTCCAAACGTTGCACTTCGCATTCAAATTTTATCTTTTTCTGTTTTAATTTAAGATTTACTTTTATGTTTTTCTTCTGTAATTTTGTGTAAATATATTCCTTGCCGAAAGGCATGGCCGAGTGCAACAATTCTTATCAAATAAATAAACGAAATTTTCTGTTGAAAATGCAGAGAATATTCAATAATTTTAAAAGTCTTAAGAATATTTGTAAAAATATTGTTTTATAGTTTTTTATTTTCTCTGCTTTAACAGTCTGTATTGTTCCGGGATTGTTATTTTCGGGAAAGATCGTTTTTCTGAATAAAAACTTGTAAACAACATTATCGGCGTTTAATTTGAACTAATATATTATCATAATAACCGTAGTGTTATTTGTATATATTGATATCAATAATATGTTTATAACATAATTGTTCTTTTGATAAAGTTATTTTAGTATATGTATGAGTAAATAATATCTTTTTTGGTACACGAATATTAAAAATTAAAAAAAAATAGACCAATATAATTTTTCGTTTTAAAAAAGAAGTCGTTTGACGATATAAATTAAATTAATTCATTTATATATAAATCACCTACGTAGGATTTACAAAAATTAATCTTTTAAGAAACTAATTATTGTTATAATATCATAAAATAGATAAAATCGATTTTCATTTACAAATTAGAAAAACGCATTTTAATTTCAACTTTACACGTAAAAATTACGAAGATTTGCTCAATATTCCGGATTTTTCTTATTTATAATCCATTTTTATTTACATTTAATAAAATATAAACCGTAATTAATGAAATATTAGCGTGTAATTAAAGCTACGAGCCTCTGATAGGTAATGTTTTTACCATAAGGACATAGTAAGATACGGTAGACACCCCCTTTTTTTTTTTAACTCTTTCCGCCCTGTGGGCACTAAGAGGGCCTCTTATAGCAAGCCCATTATGGGTTCGGCCAGGCCCACAATGGGGCGGCCGGGTGGTGAGGGACGGGGACCGACATATCCGGACGGACCACCCCCGAAAAATTCCTTGGGATTTTTCAACCCGTCCGGATTCGATCCCGGGTCCCCCAGGGCGGCAGGCTGCTAACCTTGACCGCTCGTCCATCCGGCCGCTCGCAGTAGACACCCTATAACACGGGTTCATATAACACGGATTCGTATAACACGGCGAAAAAATTGCGATCGTGTTCGTATAACACGCTAAAAGAGACTCGTATAACACGGTAAAACGTCATCGCCGACTCGTGTCGCGAGAGGATTGATCGAATCTGGACCGATAGCGGACATTGTACAAACCGTCGAGTTTAAACGAGCACTGGACCTACTAAAAAACATTTATTATTCAACGGCCATAAAAATTATATTTTTATTAATGATGTCACCAAAGTTAAGTTATTTTTCTGCGAAAAATTCGCTGATCGGAAAACACGCGCCCGCCGTTCGATGAGCCGCTCCGCGACGAAAATAAGCTTAAGCAATGGCGTCGTCGAACGGTGCGCACTCGGTAAGTAATCCTAAAATTTTTTGTTTATGCATAGTTTATATGGACTATTCCCAAAAAAAAATTATACGTGATTTGGAAATGTTGAGTCAAATTAATCTAGAATCGATTAATTTTATGGAAGAAAACCTTTCAAACAGCTGTAGCCCCTAAACTGCACACGTGCCGAGCTGTGATTGGCTCATGTATTTAAGTGACTCGTACCACACGGAACATTACCGTGTTATGGGGGGGGGTGTACTGTGTTTCGTTTTCCACTAGGAGTGAGGTCAAATAAGCAACCAATGAGAAGCGTTTCTTCTCTATGAGCTAACCTTATATTCTAGGACCTTGACCTTCACCCACATTTCAGTCTGGGGGAAGGCCGCCAGGCGTCGTAGTTGTAAACATAACAACCTTTACGTCATCTACTGTCATGGACGAAATTCGTTAACTGTCAATCACATTTTCTTGAATTTGATTCGCAGGTTGGAAAAAATCGTCGTGACTTAAATATCTGAAACTTAAAAAAAAAAATTATATACAATTGAAAATAAATTCAAAACTTTTGAAAAAATCGTAACGGATGGAAAATCACAAAAAAATTTAATATAAATTTGAAAAAAAAAATTGGAAAAAAATTACCGCGAAAAAATTCACATATTAAGTAATTTTGTGACATTAAAGAAAGATTTTTTTCTTTACTAGACGTAACTGTTTAAAAATGTTTTTCCTAAACGGAAACATGAAAAACGCGTGGGAAAATTCTTAAAAAATTTCTCACGCTTCTACTCCACAACTAAGCGGTAGCGCCACATCTGATTGTTCCACTGTTAAAAGGCTACCGTTCTGGTGGACCGGGAGCGAATCTGGACGGGTCGAGAATTTTTTGGAATATTTCGGGGGGGGTGATCCGACCGGATATGTCGGTATCAGTCCCTCACATTCTAGCCATCCATCTGTGAGCCTGGCCGAACCGACAAAGGGTTTGCTAAAAAAGTCTTTCTTAGGAGCCCACCAGTGGCCAAGCGGTCTTCGTACCTTGAACATTGGGGGTTCGGTCGTGGATTTGCGCCTCGCTCGGACTGACTGGCCACGTGGAGTTTTCCGGGTTTTCTCCACGTCTGTAACGCCTAAATAGGGGCCAGTTATCCTTATAAGACCTCCTGGACGGCATCTCCTCCTAGGCAGATCGCCCAAGTGTTGCGTTGCCATAACTTAACAAAACAAGCTTTCTTAGTGCCCACAGGGCGGAAAAAGAAAAAGGGCAAAAAGAGTTTTTTAAACTCTTCCCGCCCTGTGGGCCCTAAGAAAGATTCTTTTAGCAAGCCCATTATGGGTTTGGCCAGGACCACAACGGGGCGGCCAGGTGGTGAGGGACGGAGGTTGACATATCCGGTCGCGACCACTCCCCGAAAAATTCCTGGGGATTTTTTAATCAGTCCGGATTCGATCTAGTATTCCTTAGAGCGGTAGGCTGCCTCCTTCACTGCTCGGCCATCCGGCCGTCAAAGGGCAGAAAGAGTTAAAAAAAAAGGTCAACAAATACACCAACAACTGCCGTAAGTTATCGGGCTAAATTTTGGATATATGATTTTAGATTAGAAATAAATTTAGCTTTAGAGCTAGGCGCCATCTCTTATTAAAATTAATAATTATAATATTTAATTAATTAATTTAGATTAAACCGGAAGAAAAGAATCGACCCGAAGTGGAACTCGAACCCGCAACTCCCGCTTATCGTGCGGACGCGTTGCCAGTTACGCTACCCGGATCTTCGTTCTGATTTCCTCTTCCAGCATATATAAGTCTAAGACAGGGGTTGCTAACAGTTTTTGCTCCTGGGTCGAATTGGAAAGAAAACTTTTTTCACGGGCCGAACCAGAGGCTGCCCTAGCAAGATTTTCAGGTGGTGCGAAATCTCATTGTGGCGTCACCCCGTAGAGACTAAATTATCATACATTATCAACAGTCTACGCTGTGCTTAAGAAATGCGTAATGGAGGGTTAATTCTAACGCACAAAGAGCTGTTGAACTTTTTTAGGCGTCAGAATTTCTTAACTTTTACTTCACATTCTGAGGATATAAAGACGTATCGCGAATACATTCGACCAATTATTGGAAGTTAAGTAGCTAATATTGAAAGATTAATCACGGGCCGCATAAATTTATTAAACGGGCCGTATGTTGACCATGACTGGTCTAAGATATAACCATCGACGGTTATTAGCCCGATCATTTACGGCAGTTGTTGGTGTATTTGCTTATGATATCGGGTTTCGTTTGATGTGTATATTTGTATAAAAAAATCAACTTTAAAAACCGAATATTTTAGAAATAATATTTACAAAAAATACTTAATAAATATTAAAAATTAGTTATAAAGTTTTAAAGTATTATAAATACTAATAATTACAATATTTATTTATTTATTTTTTTAAAAAGTGGTAATTGTACAGGTGGCGCATCGGGAGACGATCGTCTGGGTTTTGATGTTGAAGGTCGAATTTAAAAATGGAGACGTTTTATTAAAATATTTTAATTAATTCTTAATCGTAGATTTTAGATTATAAAACACCGACAAAATGAGGAGCAGAAGTAATTCTGGAGTCAGACTCGATTATTATCATAGAATTGTAACAAAAACTATTTTAGAAAGACAGGTAAGTTGATTTATTGTCAAATTAAATTAAAACTCTTTTCATTTACAATTATTAAACAATTTCTCCCAATTTCTTACCTTGCAAATTAACGTATAAACTTTATACATAATGAGGCATAATTTAATCATAAATGTGTTATGCCAATTATGCTTGATTATCATTAAAATGGTTAATGCTGTTCTCTGAAACCACATTAAGTTCAGATCTTTTGCGTCAGAATTATATAATTAGCAATTGTAAGTGGTTATAATATAAAAATAAAAGAGGAGAGTAGGTCTACTTTGCCAATCCTTTATGCATTTAATTTGAAGAGTTTGGCACTGTATCTGCCATGCTTTGTACATTTAAATTGTTTTTCTTCAAATTTTCTGTACTTTGCATGGAGTTTTTCTATATTGGAATCAATTTAATGCATTCGGGGAAGTGGCCGGACAAGTGGGGCAGGTTTATGGCCCCTCGGTGGCAGAGTTTGTGGAGTTTTACTATGTTTGCCATTCTCTGCTTTGTTAGATGTCAAATTATGGATGCGTGCTTCTTACTTCTGGTCTAGTGATGCTCTGACTGCAAAGTTTGGTGCCAGTGTTGTCACATTATTATTAGCACTATAAATTGGATGATATTTGTGTTGGCTCTGGAGATGACTAGTGACTGAAATTCTGTGCTGTTGTCGAACTATAAACTGATCTTAAAAGTGTTGGCACGTTAATTTGGATCCAAATTGACTTGTCGGGCTTCGTTGCTCCTTGCCTGGACACTCTGTTGTCTTATTTAAATCTGCGATAGATGTGGGAAAAAGTTTTCTTAGTGTCCACGGGGCAGAAAGAATTAAAAAGGAAGTGAGTTATGTGATTCAAATGTAACGAAAGAAAGATAGTTGAGTGGGAGAGCGGTGAAGATGTCTGTCTATGAATGTGGGTTGTTTTTGTGTATTTTTCGTTGAAGGTTTGACTTGGATATATCGTACGTTATTCCTCGTCTGGGCACTTTTCGGAAAGAGCCACATCTGTTCTTGATGAGTATAATTGAGCTGACCGTATGGCTCGCAATGTAGTAGTGTTTTTTTGTTAACAAATTCATTTATATGACAAGATAAGAAAACAATTTCTAATGTTTGTAAGTTGAAAACTGTCTATGTACATTTTGTCTAAAAATTCTCATATTTTAAAAAATAGAAATACAGCATTCAAAACACAAAATCAGTTACATTTTGCCAAATGTCCTTTTTATTGGAGTTTAATGAATCAGTAAAACTTTCATTTTAAGAGCTTTGTAAACATGTCTTTGAAACATTAGTCTCTTGCTGGAAGGTTCTGAATTTAGAATGTTTACTTGCAAAACACATCATTAAAGTTTATTAGTGTTTAAATTATAATAAACATTAAAATCTATACATTATAGTAAAAATGTAATAGTGAGGTTGAGTCCGAAGTTTTAAACATGAAAATATGTACATCAGACGTTCAGCGCTGCTTTCCTGTAAGCCTAGAAGTTTGACAATGGCATTTGGAATGTTGAGCATGATTCCACTGATTTTCTAAACACCATTGTCAAACTTCTAGGCTTACAGGAAAGTGGCGCTGAATGTCTGACGTACATGTTTTCGCGTTTAAAACTTTGGCCTCAACCTCACTAATATAATGAATACTAAGCACAATCAACTAAACCTTTAACTTTCAATAATGAAAATTTTAATACTAAATTGACAGATGTTTTCGATCTTAACCAGGTCACCAATGATATTCCAAATTGAAATGCACAGAACACAACTTTTCATAAGTATTTTAAAAATATACTATAGATTGATACTCATGTCAAATATTGTATAGTAGAACAGAGTTCACTGAGTTTGGTGTTATAAGCACTTATAATGCCAAACTCAGTAAATTCTCTGTCTTACTATTTTTTAAATAATTGGAACAAAAACATAATAATGTAAAACAACACAAAAATTATAAATGTAAATAATTGGTGGTAATTTTATGAAGTATAAAATTATAACAGATATAAAAATAAGTCATAAAATATTACAAAATAATAATAATTATTTTTGTGTGTACTGTCCTTGTAATCCAAATATTGATACTGGTAGACGATCATACAGCAATGGTTAGGGAAAATTTTCGTTTATTTATTCAAATGCATTTCGGGTTGGTTTATCTTCCAACCCCTCTTCAGTGCTGTTAAGGAATACAAAATATAATAAGGTCTCCGACAATATTAAAAATCACGTAAATTGGAATACAATAAACATAAAAACTTACATATTATATGTTGGTACATGTTTTACAATTATTTTTCTATATTTTAACACAAAGGTGTTATTACATTCTCTATAACATAAAAATTTTTTTTGTGATTTAATACAATTAGATAAAAATAATATTATATATATATATATATATATATACACAGCAACCATACTTACTATGTTAATAATAATTAGTTTGTTGGTAATTCCCAGTTTTTGTAAAAACTTTGCCAATGGCAATGTTTTTTTCAAAAACCAGAAGTAACTTGTCAGAACTAAGCAATCAATGGTTGATGCTCATTGATTAATACCCAAGTTGATTCTGTCTATAGACAAACTATAATGTATCAAAAGTAGTAGTATGTTGCCATGTGTCTGAGTGAATACACTATATAGTTGGTGTTCAAGTTGCAGTATCAAAAGTAGTAGTAAATATACAGTATTTTAATATGAAGTCTTTAGTTGTTTATTTGTTGTTTGGCATTTGTAAGACCATGTGACAGTTTTTGTTTAAATAATAGCATTTTAAGCAATATTTAAGTATTAATACTTAATATACAATAAAATATAAATATGACATTTTTCACAAAGTAAATCCTTTGCTTTTGTCCTCCTTTCCATCGTTTTTTCACCATCTGCAGTCCATAAAAATTAACAACGATACGGAGACAACCTTTCTTTTGAGGCTGCTGCCTCCGTAAATGTCATATTTATATTTTATTGTATATTAAGTATAAACAACTGTCGGCCACGTTTTTCTTATTCATTTTTATCATTAAGTATTAATATTTAATTTTCCTGTTTATTTACTCTGTTTACATTGTGTGTATGAGAAATTTAGATGATAATACTACACAAACACAACTGTAATTCAGTAAATTTGACTTGGATTTTTATCTGTTGAGTGTGCTTTATATACTTCTATATATTTTAGTACTATTCTTCTATGTGAATAATGCAAATCACAAACAGAATTGTGATATCTATAATTATAATTGTTTTTATATTGCACTGTACTCTTTCTCTATTAAATTGATGCTAAACATATAGTTGCTGATTGTCTTTCTCTGGTTTAAATTTTAATGTCAATATAAAGATAATATACTGAAATGACATTTTAAGAAACCAAAAGTATGGTACAGTCAAACCTGTTTTTAGTGTTGGGTAGTAAGGCTTAGGTTATTGATATTGATATGTAGTTAATGACTTGTTTGAATTAAATTACATTATTAAATTCCTAATAACTTTCTAAAAATAGTTAAATTTTTCATTATATGTTATATATTTAAGTTATCAAATACTTAAAATAATTTTACAGCAGGAGAAAAGTGTCTTCTTATTAAAATTAAGGTAAAGATAGTTTTACAACTAAAAGTTTGTAGCTGTATGAGTTAACTTTGATTTAAAACTTCAGAATAATGCTAGTTTTTATTAAAAATATGTATTTTAGACTATCTATCAAAGTGTCTCAGTAGTGTTGCCACTTTTTCAAAATTGTTGACCTGGACAGCAGGTCAGGTTAATTCGAACAGAAGTTCCTGACATGCGCAATGTTATTTTACCATGCAAAGGATAACGTGCATGCCAGTTCTAAACCAGTTAGGACTTGTGTAGGAGCAACTTAAATTAAGAAATGAAATAACTTAGCTTTAAAGGGCTGAGAAACAAAAAAAGAAAAAAAGTGTTGACAGGTTGCGCATATGTCGGCGTAAGATGGCGAATTAAGTTTCGGTGAGAGTGTGAAGTCTTTCACTGTTAAAATAAAGTAAATTTATAAAAATATTTGCTAGTACTTTGTTTCATCATAATTTCACAATTTCTATGAAATCCTGGACAAAATTAATAGTTAATCCGGACAATGAATTGAAAACCGGACGGGTGGCAACACTATGTGTCAGATTATCTTTGTCAAATATGTTGGCAATCTTCTTTCTTCCAAGACATTTTTTAAACTGTAACTATCAATGTGAATTAGAATAGTAATAATTGTACTTAAAAGCCCAGATAGAGGGGCAAGGATAATTTAGCATAGATCCTGGACTATGTTCTTTACATAATGCGAAGAATATAATATGAAAATTATTGAGAAAGTTTCAAATGAGCTTAAACTATTTAATTTAAAACTATTATTTATATTTATAAATTACATCATTGATCATATAAAAGCTGATAATTTCTAGCATGTTATTTATACAATAATGTGTATTATTGAATCTTGGAGATAGATGGAACCCCACATTTGTGACTGCCTAACTTCTATATTACCCCATCTCAGATTTTATACATTTATAATGAAGATTTCATTTTACTTAATGTATTTTTCTTTATTGCTTTTTATTATTATTACCATTATATTTTTTAGTGTATATGTCTTTAAAAAAATTTTTTCTAGCAAGTTCTATCTTTATCATTGTTGTCATGAACTACTGGTAATAGTTGGACATGAATTTAACTTGCAAATAGTAATTTTACTGGATATCTATCATCCGTTTGATAAAATAAAAATAAACTTTATCTCATATTGAAGTAGTTGCTATATGACCTAATTATAATTCGAGGTCATAATTCTGTTGTGAATTGACTTTAAATCCATTATATATAGATCCCATCAAATGTAAATTAAAAAATATGTGATTTTAAAAACTAGCATAGTATTTAATTAGGTTTCTGTTACTGGTTTTTTGTAGACTTTAAAGAATTAATTGTTTAAAAACTAGCATAGTAATTTTTTAATAAGTTAGAAGAATGCTATAAATCATCATATTTACAATTTTTTTTAAAGCAACAATCTCTAATAAAAATGGGATTTAAACCCACAATATGACATAAACGAAATAAAATTTTCACTAATTCTATCATTAGATTGATTAATATTTTGGTTCTTTAACATTACAATTAGATGTTACATTATTACTTGTTACAGACTACATATACATGTAGTTCTTGCTAATAATTAATACATAACATTCTCTTATAATTGTTTATAGCTATAGAAAGTAAGTAACACCTGAATATATTACAGAAAAAGAGGACAACTGGAATAGATATATATTTTTGACTAGCTTAATTTTTACTTAAATGTTTAAAAAAAATTTAAGTTTGAAGTGTCTATAATGATTGCATTTCTAATTTAATGAGAACTTTCATTTATTTGATTAAGAATATCTTTGATGATAAATACAATCTACATAAAAAAAATAAATAAATAATTTATATAAACTTTAGTTTTGATAAAAATGAAAAGTATAGTCAAATGTAATCTTTCATGATACAATTTATATAATTTTAAATAAATTATCAAAGGTCTCTGATTATATTACTGTGATAACAAAGTTAAGAAAGAAAAAATTCTTTAATAACAAAAATCAAATGTATATTTTTATTTTATTTATTTATTTAATTAATACAGGTAATTTAATTAATCACTAAGACAATAATAGCCACCCCCAATACAACAAACAAATGAATCCGAGTAAAATATATACTAAAAACAAAAATAACAATAACAAGTATAAAAAGTAATAAATTGACTAGAATACAAGGTAATAAAATAATAAGAGGGAAATAGTAAAATAAATAAAAGGTAATAAATTTTGTTATATAAAATTTATTACCTTTATAATAAAATTTTACAGATAATTCACAAGTTTACAGATAACATTTAAATAAAAGTCAAGCATAATTAATCTGATTCAAATAAAGAAAAAGTGTTTTTTCTTTCAATGAGGTTAATTATGCTTGACTATCTTAAAATATAAGTGTGTAAATTGTTACTTAATGATCAGTTAATATTTTTGTTAATATAAATTAAAGCCTATAAATTAATAGTCAATGCAATAAATTTAATGAGAGAGTGATAGAAAAATCTATTTAATATACACATGTATAAATTTTTACATTAAGATATGATATGGATTATTACTTTCCTGAAAAGTATGGTAATCGATCAAAAAATGACTACCAGATTTTTATGTTTTTGGATTCTTAGACCTTGTAACGTTGAGAAATGCAAAAAACTTGGGGTTTTTTCTGTATATATGGATGTGTGTGTGTGTGTGTGTGTGTCTATGGGCATGATTTTGTTCATCCTCTTTGAAGCCTAATAATTCCCATGCTTTTTGATAAAATTTTCTGAAATTTTGCGGGGAGGTTTGTGTATTGCGATCAAGGCCATTAAATTTTGGTGGTTAAAGATTGATAGGATGGGGAGATAAAGGGGGTCAAGTGTTGTATCTGGAGTGGGATTGGACTTAATGACAATTTTACTCGTTATTAGCATTTACAATTTTTTATAAAACTCAGCCCTACCCTCAAAGTTAAGCTTTTTGCCATTTTATAATAGTTAAAAATATATAAAGTTTTTAATAATGAAATATCATAATGATGGTGCTACACATGCAGTTTTAATTGTTGCCAGGAAAGTCAAGGAACTCATAGCTGGATTTTTTCAGAGTCCTGTGTTGTTTATAACTTATTCAGAAAATAATTTGAATTTTAATGTCCAATTAAAATTTAAATTATTTTCTTTGAATGACTTAATTGCTTTAAATTTCTGATGGAACTTAAAAACATAGTCTGCTCTTGTTGCATTTGGGAAAACTTATTCTGTTCTGTTTTATATTTTTGCTTATGGTTCTGCTGACAATTCTGTCTTTGATCTTTATACAGAATTTAATGTGAAGATTAAATTCTGTATAAAGTACACTTGAATTATGAAAGTGAAATACTCATTAGGTTTTGGATTAATTGTGTAATCTTAATTATATCATTGATAAAACTGTGAATACGTTTTGCCAAACTTTTGATGAGCAAGATGCTTATTTTGCTTTAATGGGTCTTTCAAAAAGAATGCTACCATTTTAAATCATTATAATTATGTTAAGTATTATCCAAGAAGTATGTGATCATATACCAATCAAAAACTTGGGTGATTATCATTTAAGTTTTATCTTTCATCTGCTCATTGTCTACTATCTCTGTGAAGTGCCGTAAGTAAAAATTGCAACCCTACAATAGAGAAGGTATTTTGTATTCTGTAGTTTGCAAAGTCAGAATCAGTCATCATTATGCAATATAAGTAATCTGCAGGAGCCATATAATTGTGGTTACTGTGGAAGGAGCAACAATGGATGCTGCAATGAGCTAGGAAGAATTCGATTATTGGTTGAATGTCTGCTGTGTGACATGAGGAGCGTGAGTTGAGAAACTGTAAATGGACAAATGTGATGCTTGGACAGTTTTCCAATGTTTTAATGCACATGATGATCTTGAATGATGATTAACATAATTTTAATAACTTAATTTGGTAGAATTCTTTCTAGAAGACCCTGCATTTATTCTTCTATAAATAGAGATGTTTGTTTTTCATGTAAAACAAAAATTTAGATATGATAAAGCTTCCAATTTTCATTTTAACACTTTTGAGAATATAACAGTTTGGAATTAAATAAAATAAAATGTGTGTTATGAACTGAAAAATCACTAAATAAATAAAAAATCTGTGATGTAATGCAAAATTTTAGCTTTTGTTTTGTTGCATAAACAGAAATGAATTAAGTGATCAGTTTTAGCCCACTTTTATCTTATTTCTGTTGGAATTATGGTTAAAAATGTAAGAGCTAAAATTGTTGGATTTAGTTATCATACTTGTTTATTTAATTATTAAGCAATAATTCTGTAAAGTATTGGCCTTTTATCAGAGAGGGAACAAAAGAAGCACGACCTTGTCAATTGGACCCACGTGTGGTCAGGTAATATACCACTTGCCATATGGTGAATTGCTGAATGTAAGCAAATGGCGGGCATAAGTGTAAGCATCACTATCATTTGATAAAAGCAGACCTGAGTGAAAGCTATTCACACAGGGAAGGGTTGTGATTGGTCGGAAGTTTCCGTCCAAAAAGCCCTTAAATTGCAGAGCGAAGAGGAAGAGAGAAGGGCAAGAGACTGGTAACACTAGTCTCAGGCACTTGGGAAGCCCGCTGAGCTTAGAAAGAGCATACTCCTCTGGTAAACATCTTGGGGATGGTTAAGTGCGGAGACTGGATGGACCGTGCAGTTGAGCCAACTCCACAAGCTGACTGAGGCCTCTCCAAAGTTTAATAGTTCCCAGAAGTCAATCTAGTACATGAGACACCATGCTTTGTTATCCTGTATATACTATGCTTTCGAACTTGTACACTCTACATATTTGATTTGTAAATAAACTGTAAATATTGTCTAACTTGAGTGTGGTGGTGTTTTTTCTATTGAACCTGGATCGTGATACACCTGGATCGTGGAGGTGTGCTTTCTATTGACTCGTGATACAGATGGCAGACCAACCCAAAGAGATGGAGTTTGGGAAAGAACTTCACTTGAACTTCACTAGTTCAATAACTAAATATACAAGTATGCTAGAAACTAAACAAGTATACTTAATATTGCATAGTTTCCATGCTTGAATATAGAGAGACCATTTTTAAAATGTAATTAATTATTAGTGACAGGAGGCTAAGATTGACAACAGCTAATAAAGACACTCACTATTACAGTATTTCAATAAAATGCATTTAAGGATAATTTATCAAATAGATTTTTTTGTGCATCAAGAATATAACAGTTGTTGTGATTGAGTTTTCATATCATTGTTTCTTATTTTATTATTTTTGTATTAACATGATGCATACTATCAGCTACCTAAGTAAAAACTGATGTTACTAACACATAACATCAGATAACTGAAGTAATTGTGAGCATAGGATATCGTGATTGCCATTTTAATCTGCTTCATGATAAATAGTTCATCTCTACAATATTGACTGAAATTGTCACGTAAGTATAGTAGAGTGTCGTTTATCCAAAAGCCGATCAACCGAAAGCATTCCAGTTGGACTATGTTGTGCTGAATTGAACGTTTTTGATACTAGATTAACTTCTAAAATGTAATTTTTTTTTGTTTTTATATTTTTCAATATATTTATTTTGTTTGTACAAAATAAAGAAATAATTTTTAACAATACAATAGCCGATTATAGCACGATTATTATTTTTAAAAATTTACGTTAGGCTTAACATCGACAAAAATTCAACGCGAAGTGACACGCAATGGAGAAAAATTTCAACATGGGATAGGTTAATATATTTTTTCGTACATAATCGGTTATCCGAAAAATAAGTTATCCGAACAACCTCGGTCCCCAATTGATTCAGATAAATGATGCTCTACTGTAGTATGACAATTTCAAAATATTATGTAAAAAAACTACATCGAGCAATATATTCTGCTGCTGAGCATAGAACAGTTAAAATTTAGTATTAAATCTGCATTTCACTCTTTGAACAGTTTCAAAATAGTATGGATTGTGTGTTGTACTTTTGAATCAATTATATAATAAAAATACAAAACACATTTTTCACATTTTCAATCAAAAAAAATCCTTAAAAAAAGTAAAACACATTTTAAATGTCTTGATCTATAAAATTTTTGAATTAAAAATTAATTCAATGAAAAATTCTCTGTTATGAAGTCTCAGACATCATAAAAATATGCTGACAAATAAGTTCAATTGTATAGTAATAAATGGTATTTCTCTTGAATGTCCGTAATTTTAAACTGTTCTGTAAAATTCATTTTGTTCAGATTTGTTAATAAAATGTGTTAGAGAATGTTGGTCAGTATTCCTAGTATCATGTGCATAGTCTTGAAAGGGCCAATGCATGGTTATGATCTGGACTTCCACTGCTATACTGTATAGATAAATGGTCGGCAACCGGTGGTCTGCGAGAAAATTTTTGTGGTCCATGGAGAAATTTGGACATTGATCAACTAAAGATTATGCGAAGTATTACGAAAGAAATGCAAAATGCTTAGTTGCTTTTTTCACTCATTGGGGGTTTCTATTAAATCTAAAACCAAATACGAAGTGACTGCTATCAATAAATAATGAACAATAAACAATATTGTGAGTGTGATAGTTGTCTTTCGTGGAAAAGTGCTAAGAATCCATAAACTTATTTCAAGCAAGCTGCAATGAACTTTAGGCTTGCGTTAATTTCTTATAATTAAACACGCAAGTTTCATATTAATATAGTAAAATTGAACTTTTATGATCATTATTATACTACAGATTTTATATTGTTTAAAAAAATTCATGATAGTGGTCCATGGGATTCAAAATTGTGAGTTTAGTGGTCCGTGAGGTCAGAAAATTTGCTGACCGCTGGTCTAGATCACTCGAACCACATTTCTTGGTCTTCTCAATCACCCAACATCATCTCTTTGAATTGCTTTTCTTTGTGTACATGCCAAGAATCGTATAGAAGAGTCATAGATGCCATTAACAGCATGATTCCTAAAATTAGGATATGGCATGCATCGTAATATGCTTGCCACATCAGGAGCATATGTGAAAATGTACTGATTTAGTGTAACTAACTTTTTTAAATGCACTTTCTATTACTATTGTCTACAATACTATACTCAAGTTTCTCTTTCAAAATTAATCCACAAAACTAGAGAAATTCATGGGGGACATCCTGTATATTTGTTTAACAATAATGATAATCTAGGAAAGAATTTTAAAAATCTTGAATATTTTTTCCGAATGTTTTTGACCAATTGGAATTCTTTTTAATCTTTGGTCTTTAGGAAGAGGAAATAATCGTAAAGAATGCAAATCAGATGAAATATGTCTGAGTGATTGGAAATTTTTCCAAGAAATTTTTTCTGAGAATAATATACACTGGTTCATAGAGTCTGTGTTTTGTGTAAAGTTATGAATCTTTCGTACGATCTGATCTTACAAACGATATTCAATTTACAAATTGTTATTCTTGTACAGATTCTTTGTTAATTATTCCTTAAAATAAAATCATTAATGAACATTGCTTTCATCTTTAGTTTTGAGTTTTTGGGTTGCAATTTGAAAAAAATTGTAGACCTATAAATTCCCACTGTTGTTTGTCTGTCTCTCTGTCTTTCCTTAATCTTGAGAACAGAGTTAGACAGATGAAAGACGAGACCAGACATGGAAACTTTAGTGGTAAGATGCCCTGATTAACTATATACAAACTTCCAAGGCAAACCAGAAGTCATGTTTCAATTCAAAATTTTCCCCTGAAAGATGTCAGATTGACTACTGGTATGACTCTAATGTAAAAGTATGATGTATAGGGGCAAGCCACTACTAATTTGAGGTGGAGAGCATATATTTTAAATATAATAAATTAAAAATTGCAGCTTTGGCATTGTTACGATGTCACAATAAATAATTATTTGTTGTTTTTTAGATGAAATTTTTCTATTTATTATATATTCTAACAAATATACAGATAAACTTTACACATTCGATTTATCTAATTTAAAGATTAAATCCAGGGTGTCCCAAAAAGATGTACTCACTCTTTGATTGTCAAATATATAAATATTTTTTTGTAAATAGATGTGTCTTGTCAAACACACAGTCCTAAGAAGTTAAATCAATAAACAAATAAATAAATACATTAATTTAAAACCTATTACTAAATTAAAAAAACATATTAATCGTCTATCAAAGAGAGTACATCTTTTTGGGACACCTTGTATATCCTGGTGACTGAAATTATATCATAGATACTAATAATTGAGTTCTGTGATTGATTCAATAGTGAAAAAAAAACAGTAAATACTTCATATTGTGCATATTGATATTTTAATATCTAAAGAAAAATATTTATTTTATATAAATTATTTTATTATTAGAACTAGGATGACTCAGACAGTATAGCATATGCCTCCAGTGAAATGGCATAGATTTGTGCCTTAACTCTACTAGATTTATTTTTCTTTCTCTTACTGCTCTGTGGGTACTTAGAGGGCCTTTTTTCCATTTTGTTGTGAGTTTGCCAGACCCATGCAGCAGCCAGATGGTGAAGTATAGGGTTTGACATATTTACAACAGTTCCTATAAACATTACTGGGATTCTGTCTGAAGTCAATCCTAAGTCTTTAGAGAGTCAGGCTGACATTTACTGCCTCAGATATTTGGCTAGCAAGAACTAGATTTTTCATTATCTGCTATGTTGCTTGCTTATGAAAGATGTAATAATATTTTGTTTTTAATCAGTATTTTTATCTTAATGTATTTACTCTTCTGTATAATATACTAAATATGAAAAATATTGAGTTAAATTCACTTTTCTTTTACTTCATTCGTATATGTCATAATTTAAATATCTCACTAATCTTATGTAGCTTTGCAAAAATAAACGTACCATGAATGTTTTCGTGGTATGTTTATTTTTGCAAAGCTATGTTGTAATTCAGATGTGATGCCAGTGAAAACGGCATCACACCTGAATTACAACAGGCAACTGTGATCCAGCAAACTCAGTAGATACACCAACTTAGGAATTTGGAGGTATTAGAAATGTTTAAAGCAGAACGCCAAGGCCTTTCATTCAATTTTAAGGATGAAAAACAATTCTTGAGGACATGGCAGGCTATGTATGACCCGGCATTATAGTTGCTGACACAGATGTACATCGTTATAGATTTAAATTTAAAGGGAATTCAAAAGAACATTGGAATTGAAATAAAACAGAAACGCACTGAAAATGGTTTTCTCTATTAAAATTTCCACCTAAAGAAGGTCCTAAGGTGGACTGAAAATGTTTGTGGTATGTTTATTTTTTGCAAAGCTACATAAGGTTAGTGAGATATTTAGATATTTAGATGCTTTGTTTTTAAGATGGATTTTATTCAAATATGTCATCATTGGCTTGACGGAGATTATAATTTCTGTAATCATTAAATTAAAATAATTTATTTAATTCATTCATATTTAATGTTTATGCATATTAATTCATAATTTTCTCCTTCAGAATCCAGTTACCGGTCTTCTTCCTTCAGCAAATAAAAATGATCACGTGTGGGTTCGTGACAGTGTTTACTCTATCATGGCTGTGTGGGCTCTATCCATGGCCTATAAAAAGAATGCTGATCTTGATGAAGATAGAGCAAAGACATATGAACTAGAACAAGTAAGCGTTTTGTTACTTTTTGATGCTTACTTGTAATATAACATTAAGAACTTTTATAAAATATTTTAAAAATTATTTAATTTCAGAGTTGTGTAAAGTTAATGAGAGGTTTATTAGGCTCCATGATGAGACAGAAAGAGAAAGTGGAACAGTTTAAAGAAACACAAAGTCCAATGGATGCTCTTCATGCTAAGTTCAGTTCTACAACTGGAGCAACAGTAGTTAAAGATGATGAGTGGGGACATTTACAATTAGATGCTACTTCATTATATTTGCTCATATTGGCCCAAATGACTGCATCTGGTTTGTGAAATTTATTAATTAAATATGAATAGTTTAAATTAATTATTATAAAGTTAATTAATTATTTATAAAATTTAAATATATAAATTCTCATTTAAAATATATTTTTTATTTCAGGTCTTCAGATTATATTTAACTTAGACGAAGTAGCATTCATTCAAAACTTAATTTTTTATATTGAATCTGCTTATTGCATACCTGTAAGTAAATCCTTAACTCACTTTATATTAAATAAGAATGTTCAAAAATTTGATTATTTTTCAGTAGATTTAGAATTAATTATCGAAATTATTTTAATAATTCAAAAATTTTAAGATTTAAGATCCTCTTTACAATGTTAACATGAACTGTCTTCATGTTATACTTTGAAATAAAATACTTGATTAATAAAGTGGTGAAAAAACTTTTCTCAGTAAAATAAAAATTAAAAAATATATATATTTTAAAAATAAATAAATATCATGGTATTCCTTTAGTATTTTAGTTTCAAAAATAATTAATTTACAGGATTATGGAATATGGGAGCGAGGTGATAAAACTAATCATGGTCTTCCAGAATTGAATGCCAGTTCTATTGGGATGGCAAAAGTAAATTTATATATTTTCAAAATCTCAATAATTAATATTAAATAATTTTATCCTTATTATTAAAAAACATTGTTAATATCCTTAGGCAGCTTTAGAAGCAATGGATGAGCTAGATTTATTTGGTGGACGAGGAGGACCTTCATCCGTAATTCATGTATTAGCTGATGAATCACAAAAGTGTCATGTAATTTAATAATATATAATAAGAATGAAATTTTTAAAATATATGTATAGACGTACTTATAATAGTTTAATATTTTAGGCGGTGTTACAGTCAATGTTACCAAGAGAATCAAATTCAAAGGTAAATTTAACAAAATTTATTTTGCCGAAAGTTTTTTGTTTCTAATTATGTTATATATTAAAGGAAGTCGATGCTGCACTTCTTTCAATTATAAGTTTTCCTGCCTTTGCAGTAGAAGATCCAGAATTAATTGCTTTAACTAGAAATACTGTTCTTGATAAATTAATGGTAGGTATTTTAATTATTTTTTTAATTAAAGCCTGAAGTAC
This sequence comes from Centruroides vittatus, assembly GCF_030686945.1. Lineage (NCBI taxonomy): Eukaryota > Metazoa > Arthropoda > Arachnida > Scorpiones > Buthidae > Centruroides > Centruroides vittatus. Next base: position 2,159,213 of record NW_027122699.1, read on the forward strand.
TGCTCTGCTCTTTACTGACACCGGGTATTATAACTATAACTTCAAAACGAACCTGTTACCGGTGTAAATCTTGCGAAAATCGTCTTACAAGTGTCTGACTAACGTTTTCGAACTTAAAACAGTTCTTCTTCAGGTGAAGATGGAAGAATTTGAAAGATAGAATAGAATGTTTCAAATCGAACCGCTTCATTTAATTCCGTCATGGCTGACATGCGCAGTAGTGTCCGGGTGTTGGTTATCGTCTATGCGTGTCTAAAAGGATTTGCCAGGCCGATGAAATGTCGATCTCTTCTTTTTGGTTGATGCAGATATTATTACAGCTCGTTTTATATATAGCGACCGCTTCTAACCATTTTATATGTTCCGGGTGGGGCGTCGTTACGATGATTTTAGCCTTATCTAGTTCTGCGTTGATATCTTGATCAGATGCGTATATACTTAGCGCCGTGTTGAGTTTCCGGTGTTGTAGGTCAGCTTGGTGTTCTTTTAATCTGGTCTTTAACGAGCGCTTAGTGGAACCGATGTAAACGAGCTCCCTTTGCCATCTGTTGTCCCTTAGGGGGATAGAGTACACTCCGTACATTCTGTTGGGATCCGGAGGGTCTTTGCAATTTCTTAGGATTTCGGCTATTGTGGGGCCTCTTCGATATGCTATCTGCATCTGCTGTTTTTTGGCTATTTCTCCATATACTTTACAAACGTATGGGTTGTATGTGATAGGAAGCCTTGTTAAATCTTTTTTGTTAGCGCTACCGTTTGCTTGTCCAGCGGATGTGCTTCCTTGTGATGTTGCCTGGTTTAGCGCTAACAAAAAAGATTTAACAAGGCTTCCTATCACATACAACCCATACGTTTGTAAAGTATATGGAGAAATAGCCAAAAAACAGCAGATGCAGATAGCATATCGAAGAGGCCCCACAATAGCCGAAATCCTAAGAAATTGCAAAGACCCTCCGGATCCCAACAGAATGTACGGAGTGTACTCTATCCCCCTAAGGGACAACAGATGGCAAAGGGAGCTCGTTTACATCGGTTCCACTAAGCGCTCGTTAAAGACCAGATTAAAAGAACACCAAGCTGACCTACAACACCGGAAACTCAACACGGCGCTAAGTATATACGCATCTGATCAAGATATCAACGCAGAACTAGATAAGGCTAAAATCATCGTAACGACGCCCCACCCGGAACATATAAAATGGTTAGAAGCGGTCGCTATATATAAAACGAGCTGTAATAATATCTGCATCAACCAAAAAGAAGAGATCGACATTTCATCGGCCTGGCAAATCCTTTTAGACACGCATAGACGATAACCAACACCCGGACACTACTGCGCATGTCAGCCATGACGGAATTAAATGAAGCGGTTCGATTTGAAACATTCTATTCTATCTTTCAAATTCTTCCATCTTCACCTGAAGAAGAACTGTTTTAAGTTCGAAAACGTTAGTCAGACACTTGTAAGATGATTTTTGCAAGATTTACACCGGTGACAGGTTCGTTTTGAAGTTATAGTTAAAGCCTGAAATTATTTTTTCATTAATTATAGATAGTACAATAGTGTTGTTTTACAATAGATTTTTTGATAATCAAGCATCATTGAAACTGAAATGATGCTTATTATCAGATATATTAGACTACGAATTATGTTATATATGTACATAACACACACACAAACACACAATCTTTTTAATTACATAATATTTAATGTAGCATACAAAGTTGAGACTAATAATTTTGAAAGAGTATATAGTAATGTTACTTGTACAATAATTGTGTCTGCCAGATGGTATTTGTGTCCACTATATGGTTTACAAAATGGCATCACTCATATCAAACTGCACCAAAATCAAATAGTAAACTATTATTTGATTTTTGATAGGAAAGGCATTAGACAGTCAGATTCATAGCAGGATGTATGCACAGCATGGAGAGTTGTGCTTATTGCTACAAAAAACTTGCAAGTAGATTCAGACATTCAAAAAAGGCTAAACAAACATATTAATAGATAATGAGTTGTATAGACTTTAGTATAGTTTATTAAACAACTCTTATTAAGTTTTTAAAATTTGATAATTATTGTTCCAGAACAACTAACATAAATTTTATTAATTAAACACAAGCTAAAAAGTGTAATTTTTATAAATTATTGATAATAGATACAAAAATATATTCTGAAAATCAATGACTATTAAAACAACCTTAGAAAACTTAGAGTCAATTAGCTACAGAAGAAAAAAATATGATTTTTTTTAAATATAAATTTTCAAAATGCTAACTAAACAAAATTCAATTATTTTAATTTATTTTTGGGTTTTATATTAAATCGAAATATTTTAGATAATTATAAATTTACTTATTTAAATATTTTATTTTGAAAATAATGATACTGATAAATTAAATATGTTTGAACTCTTTTTTTAATATATATAAAAGTTTGTTATTGTATAAATTTTATTTTTTTTTAAGGGGAAATACGGATGCAGACGTTTTTTAAGAGATGGATATAAAACAGCAAGAGAGGTAATCAATTATTTTGAATTAATTAATATTTTGTATATATATTGAAATTAAAACACTTTTTTCTAGGACCCTAATCGATTGTACTATGAACCATGGGAATTAAAAGTGTTTGAAAATATTGAATGTGAATGGCCATTATTTTATTGCTATTTAATTATTGATGCTTGTTTTTGTGGGGATCGAGAATCTGTAAGTTGTCTTTTTTTTATAAAATAGCATAATAAATCTGTCATTTTATAACTTATTCATTTAGTGCTATAATTAGATAGATGCACAGGATGAAGGAAGTTCTAAAATAGAACTGATAAAAAAAATTTGTCAAATACACTGTAATAATATTTTTGTTTATAAAATACACGTGAATGATCTTGTATATTTCTTGTGTACACACAAGTTATTTATAAACAATTGTTTTATAATATTTGTTTTATTATATTTTCTGAAAAAACAGAGATCCAAAAATTAAATCTTGCATGGAGCAGATGATATGCTTGTTAAGACACCGATTATATTGTATTTAAGAATGCACGTAGTTAATGATAATCCATTGTAACTTGTAAATAGATTAAATAATGTATTATTTAAATACTTACAAGTTACAAGACAGAATGACATTGTTATCAAAGTAGTTTGAAATAATTGAGAAAGGAATAGAAAAACTTTAAACTAGCCAGTTAATCAAACAATTATATATTGCTGTTTTTTTTTTTTTTTTTTTTTTTATGAATTCACTTTACATATTGATTTCATGGTTAATGTTACCTTAGGATCCAAAATGGCGGCCAGGGAAATTTTTCCCTACTTCGGAGACTGCGACGGGGAAAAAAATTTTTCCTTCATTCAAGATGGCCGCAGTTCCGGCCGCCATCTTGAATTTCTCTGCAGACTCCGTGGATTTTTTCACCGAAATAAACAATAAAAAACAACAAAAAGAGGAGTTTTTTTACTCACTTTTCAATTGTTCGATATTCTGAGTATGATCTCCTGTTTGGGGGTCGACGAAATTTTTCGAATCGTTGAAAGTTCTATGTTCGACCACTACTTTTTCTATGTCGTCAATATGCATATATCCTTTCCATTTGTCCGTTATTATCATACTGCCGGAATTCACGTATTTATAAACGATCCGATTCACAGTGTTTTCTGATCTGTCGTTCACCTGACATATGAAGCAATTCTTATCTTCATCGCAATGAATGCAAATGGACTCGGTCGGCTGTATGCTTAATTTTACAGCAAAATTCGATGCGTTATCGATACGGGGAGGCAAACCTAGCTCCGAAAAGTCGTCTTCCATCAACTTGTAAAAATCACGGGAAGTGCATCTCGACCAAAATTCGTCGTTGCAACTCAAATCGGCAAAACTAGTCATTATTGAACAATTGGCAATAAACTAAACGAGGGGAGGTAAGGATAGGGAAAAAACACGCTTTTTCCTTAATTTCTGATTACTCGGTTCTCTAACTTTTAGGATTAAATTGTTATAAAAGAAATAACAGTACTTACTAATACTGGAGGAAATAATAATAATAAATATTCGACGATAGCAATTTGTGTGCGAATGAAATATCGTTACGAAAAAAAAAACAGCAATTAATCCAATACGCAATTCGTCGCAACACAGCAGTAAACGAATCTAACAGAAACTAGTCGATTTGCATAAAATTGCCCAGAAATGACCAGAAATCACGTCGCAGATCATGCATTTGCATATTCGTTCGTAACACACCTACGAATTTCCTGCCGATTTTACTCTTGCACGACGTCACGAAAAGGCTTCCTCTACCGTCGCAAATTTACACACTACCGTCTCTGTTTCGAGGTTACAGGATACTCGGCAACGTCGAACGCAGGATAGAAACTGAACGGGGAAAAATTTCCCATGTCGTCGACGTCGCGACTCTAGGGAAAATTTTTTTCCTCGTCGCAGTCTCCTGAAGTAGGGAAAAATTTCCCTGGCCGCCATTTTGGATCCTAAGGTAACATTAACCAATTTCATTAACAAAGATGTATGAATAACTAATATATTTATATTAGTTGTTCATTAATATTTCATAAACTAAAATGATATGTTTAATCAATCATAGAATTACATTTAATTATTTACTATAACATCTTTAAATATAATTAGTAAATATTTCATGTAATAAGAACTTTTGTATAATTTTTCGAATTATATGTTAGCATTATTTAATTACATTAAAATATATTTATCATTATTTAAAAGTTATAGTTTATATTTTTATTTAACAGATGGAAAAATATTCGGAATTGTTAGATAAAATACTTGTCAAAACTGAAGATGGACTGAAATTAGTACCTGAATTGTACACTGTGCCAGCAGAGAAGGTAATTATAGAAAACATTTTAAAATAACAAGACACAAACATTTTTACCTTTTGTGATTTGTAGGTTAATGATGAATATCAACATCCGCATAGTCAGGATCGAGTTGCAATTGGAAAAATTCCATTTATGTGGGCTCAGTCTTTATATATTGTTGGTAGATTGTTACAAGAGGTAATATCCCACAGTTTATATATATAAATTTAGACATTTTTAACTAAAATTTAAATTATGTTTTTATAATTTGATTGTAATTGTATATTTTTAGGGTTTTCTTGCACCTGGTGAATTGGATCCATTGAATAGAAGACTGACATCAGAAAAAAAGCCCGATGTTGTTGTACAAGGTATAGGCGAAAACTATATTTACAAGAATAAATTAAAAAATAAAAGACAATGTGTTTTTAGTAATTCAAATTAAAGAAAGAAAATGTCTAAAAGAATTTATTATTTTTTAATGCAATCCTCTTCCTTCTCTAGACATTTTTGAGTGATCTCACAAGCTTTCTAATGCCATTTAAAAATGTTTAAAGTGATCATATATGATATAAACCTTATACAATGCTTTTTGGTGTTAGTGATGTATCTGCTAGCAGTAATGGAAACAATAGTTTCTTTTCTTATAGAGAATATTGCTTAATCATTTATTTTTATTATTATTAAAATTGTTAGATTGTCTTAATAATCTTCATCAGTCATACTTGTTTTTCTTGTATTTTTTGACTGATATGCCTTTATCATATTGTTTTAACATTCTTTTGCAAATTTAAGAGAATTTATCTTCTTATGGCATGTTCTTTAATAATACAACTGGAAAATGCAGCTGACATATTTACAATTTTTTAGGACTACACTGAGTACAGTCAATTTAAAAAGAACACTCAGACTTACCTAACCATGCAGTAAATGTTTCTAAAACTAGAAGAAACATTTATTGATAGGGTTTAATTTTATATACAAATTACCTTTACTTTTTGATTTGTTTATATATATATAAATTTCTGTATAAGTGTGACTGAAAAAATTTACAATATTTTTTATATAATTCTTTTTTATTACTAATATGGTAATTTCTAAACAGTTTTAAAATATTTAAAAAAATTAATAATATGAATTTAGATCTTTTTAATTTAAAATGATGATACTAATTTTGAAATTTATTATATGTATTGTATCATGATTGAAATTTGTCTTACTTTGTATACAAAATTTATTATTATTAATCAACTTTGTATGTAAGGATAAATAGTATAATAAATTATGGACTTGTATTTAATTAGTTTTTTAACATAATCTTATAACAATGTTGTTTGTTTATATGCAAGTAATAGAAACTCTGAATTTTATACAAATGAAAATTGAAATTGTAACAATTAAAAGACTAATAATTTTTAAAAATTTTGTAGTTGTAATATTAGCCGAAGATAATGCCATTAAAGAGAAATTACGCCAGCATGATATAACAGTTCAGACAGTTGACGAATTGGCTCCAATTGAAGTGCAGCCTGCCAGTGTTTTAAGTCATATATATGCGTATTTAGGTATATTGCAATTTTTCTTTCAAAATTATCTTCAAAAAGTGTAAAAGAATTGTATAAATTATGTTACTCACTTATTTCATACTTAAGAAATTAAAATTGAATATGAGTAAAAATAATATTTTTATGTAGGATGGAACAAAAAACTGATGCTTTCTGGCAGACAGTCAAAAGACGTTGGTTTGCTCAGTACTAGCAAACTTTATACGCTTCAAGACAAAATATTTGCTTTTACCCCACAGGTATTATTTTAATATTTGTGTTTTACTTCTTTGCAATAATGAAATATTCTAACAATAACATTTCTATAATAAAAATATGAGACTATATAAATTTAATTATTTAAATTAACACTTTGTAAAAATTTAATTTACATTTTCAAAACTTCTTTTAATAATATTACATATGTGCTATATTTCTGTTCTTATGTGTGCTGAAAATCTACTGTCCAGTTTGTTGACCAACAAAGATTTTATGTTGCATCTGATACCGATCTTCTGATTGACATTTTCAAGACAGAAATTGCCTTCCTGAAGACAAGTTGGCATATTTTAGGACGCCCCATCGTTGTTCTACCTCTCAGTTCCACCATTTTAGGTGGGTTTGGATGTTAAACAATGAATATGAAGTATTTATTGTGTTTTGAGGCATGGATAGAACTATACTTTCATTTTATTGGGGCTGTGTTACATTACCAAATCTGCTTGTTTTATGTGTATTCTTCAGCATGGTTTTGTTATGACTTATTCTTCTTATACCCTTTACTTAACTTCTTTTATTGTTTATATATGAAAAGAGATTAGACTATAATTAATCTCTCCTTTTCTTTCTCTAATTTTTTTACATATTTTTTAATTTTTTTTTTTAAGTTATTTTTATTTTTATATGCTACTCACAATACAGTTTTGCCAAATAGAATACCTGCACCTGGCAGATAAATTTCTTGAATGAAAAACCTGAAATTCAGTGTTTTTAGTACTTCATTTTCTCTCTGTAAATCAGATTAACATGCATTTAATATCAGTTGAGATTTAGAAAGACGAATGCTATTTTTGCATTTATTAAATTATACCTTTTATCAGTTTTAATATTAGTTTATATTTTGTAATATAGTTACAAAATATAAACTAATATTAAAACTAATTAAGAGCAATTAGTTTAATTCAAATTTTTAATCAATTTTAAACATTATTTAATGCTAATTAATTTTATCACTGAAAACTGAAACAACAGTGTTCATTTACAATTTGTTATAGAAAACATAATGTGTAAATTCTTTAGGAAAAATACCTTTATTGATACAAATCTGAAAATAATCTTCTTAATCTTATGATTGATATGTAATTTTTAGTAATGAATACTATCATTGTGAAGCAGAACTGATTTTATTTACTCTCCATATTAATCAATAAACAGTTTAAGCATTAGCTTACAATACAAATGATTTATTCACTGATTTTATTGAAATCTTAACTATTCTTCATCTGTTTTTATCTAATAATTACATTATCAAAAATGTAATTATTGAAGAAATACATTTAAATTATAAAAGGCATCAGGATTAAATTTTAAGTTACTTTATGACACAATAATTTAGTTCTTTTTAAAGTTTTAATAATGAAACATTGAACAAAGAGGAAGTGAAGTACATCAAAAGTGAAACTGAATTCTTGAGGAAAATTATTTAAAATTAATATAAAATATTAAAGAATAGATTTTCATAGATATCTTAAAATTTATAAGCTTTTCAAGGAATATAATTATTATATACAAATTTAATAAAGAATGAGGATTTTACATCAGTTATTTTCGATATCTAATGCTGTATGTATAATTATAAGATATACAGGTAATCAGATTAAAGTGAACTTGCAAGAGATAGTGTGAAGAATTTGACAATGTTTGTAGTCTGACTTGAGTTGGCCATGTATGTTGCACCATCTTAACGCATTATCAAATATGACTTGCAACATTACCAAACTGAAACTCGTGAATACTATTTCTGATGAGTTCTGCTTTTTTTGATTGTCTGGTATTATAGATAAATAGGATTTCAAAATCCCTGCCAAATTAGATATAATTCTACATTGTCAGATGGCATTGAAATCTTTTTTATAACGCAAATACTTTCAATGATACCGAATTGCTGCCATCAAGCTAATGAATGTAGAATAGAACATCACTATGTGTAGTAGGCCTATAGCATTCTCAAAATTTAAATATTTCAAACATTTAAACTTCACAATGGTATTCAAGGCTCATGAGTACAAGAAAGAACAGAATTTGAAATAAAATGCAAACAAAAACAAATGATTTAGTATTAAGCTACAATTAACAATATTTTCTGGATATAATCACTCACTTTTATAACCACTTAAAAGGGGTTTTTGGACGAATAAAATGAGGTGTTGTCTTTTGAATCTGATGTTCATCCAAGTTCAAGAGTTACTCAGAAGACCATTTTATTTCCAGATATTTTATTTAAATGCATTTCAGTTCAGAGTTTTTGCCAATCCCTCTTCAGTAAAAGTACAACATGTGACAGAGTTTACACTATTGTTCTACTTCTTGAACATCAATCACATTAACAATCATCATGTTAACAAAATGATTGTAAAATTTATCACAGATTGAACCTTTACTGAAGAGGGATTAGAAAAAACACTGAAATGAAATGCATTTAAATAAAATATCTGGGAATAAAACGGTCTTCTGAGTAATTCTTGAACTTGGATGAACATCAGATTCAAAGAACATAAAAGGGGTTTTTGGACCAATAAAACAAAATGTTAAGTGATTGTAAAAGTGGAAAACAAAAGGTGCGAACAGAACTCTCAATTTTTATGGCATGAGTTATAATGTATCACAAATTCATGCCGTAAACAAAAAATTGAGAGTTCTGTTGCACCGTTTGTTTTTGTTTGAGTTTTATTTCAAGTTCTGTTCTTTCTCATACTCATGAGCCTCAAATTCCATTGTGAAGTTTAAATATTTGAAATATTTAAATTTTGAGAATGCTATAAGTCCTGTGTAGTGACTTTCCATTCTACATTCATTAGCCTGATGATGACAATTTTGTATTGTTGAAAGTTTTTGCATTTTAAGAAAAAGATTTTAACATTATCTGACAATGTAGACATTTAGGATTATTTTATCCAGTATTATTATAATTTGAGGTGTAGTAAAATCATATGTTTGTTCTTAAGTACACAAGTTCAAGAAAATGTCAATTTTATCTAAGATTAAAGTATTTTCAATAAAAATTTTTAAGATTTTTATGAAAATCTGAAAAGAAACAGTTGATCAAACATTTGAAAAAGTATATAATGCCTGTCAGATTCACATTATAAAAAAACTAAACATTTATTTGGCATATATTGTGTTATACCATTTCTTATTCTGGCTCGGCTCCCTTATTTTGTAGTTATGTTTATTTATCTAGAATCTTGGCAGAGAAGATTTCTACATGGCAAATGATTTCGAACTTCTCACAAGTACAATGCGTTCAAATTTAAATTTTCTGCGTACAAATTGGCGCATGCTTGGTCGACCGGTTATGATAATACTAGTTCATCACTATCACTTAGGTAAGACATGAAAAAAATACTGAATATAAACTTCAAAAATTCAAAATGCTGAAAATACTGAATATTTTGATACTGATACAGATTTCAGTTTCAGGTTTAATTACTTTTTGTTATATAAAATTTTAAGTTTTTGTTTTATGCCTTTGTTTCTAATATACTTTATTTTGCATGTAATTCCTAGCATGATAAGTTTATTAATTTTGCATGAAAATGAACTCCTTCAAATGCTGAGAGAAATTTTTTTGAGACTCAAATTCTGATTTTCATGAATGCTTTTATAATTAGTATGTAATGATCCTATATAATAATAAATTATAAACTTATTGATTATTAAAAGGTTATGAATTTATTACATATATTTGATGATTAGATTCTAATTGGGATCTTCTGCAGGATTTTTTTTAGAAATTTACATAGTATATATTAAAAGTTACTAAGGATAATTATTTATAATTTTTCAATATATATGATTTTGTTTTTCCTTCTACAAGAATACATCAAAAAGACTGCAAAAGTTTGATATTCTACAAATATGGTTCACAAAGTAAGATGAATTATTATATTTATCATATTAAAGCAAACATATGAGATATTTTCATAAAGTCGGGTTTAATTAAAGTAATTAAGTGAATTAGTTTAAAACAAACCCAATTTTTAAGAGATACCAAACAATCTGCCATATTATTGGGTTATAATAAGATATTTAATAATTAGATTTAAGGTAGTATGACTAGAGGTAAGCAGTTAGGCCATCATCTCGTGATGATTTTAATAATTATAAATTAATTTTAATTTGAAATGTTCTGGAACAAAAGAATTGATCCAGAGTGAGACTTGAACCCACAACTTTTGCTTACTGTGCAGATGTGTTGCCAGGACCTCTGTCTGATCTTAACTGCCTACCTCTAGTCAAGTTACTTTATATTTAATTATTAAATGTCTTATTATAGTCTGATAATATGGCAGATCATTTGGTATTAATTAAAATAAAGATGACAAAAATAAGCCCAGACGTACTTTTGGAAAGTTATTTATTGACAAAAATTGCATTATCTGTAGAATATTTAGAAGAATCGTAAAGTTTTTCATTTTCATATTTCTGTTGTTCTCATTCTCTTTATCTTCATTATGATTTGATTCTCCATGTTGTTCAGATTTATCTATTGCTGAAATTGGTGAGTCTGAAGAATTGTGGCATCAAAAATGAGCATAATAGCAACAATAAGTCCATAAATTTATTTACAACATATTCAGTACATGCATACATATCATTCTAAGTTATTGAACTATATAAATTTTTGATATATTGAAAGAGTTTCTATTATTTTTTTTCCTGTTAACCTGACACTAATGCTGGGTTAATTAACAAGGAAAATGTTGAGATTATTTGTCAATGTTCTGATTCTTGTTGCCCTTATTTGCCTTCTATTCTCCTAGTCAAACTGTTGAAATTAAATTATGATAAATAATAATTCATTAATCACAACTAGATAATTTGCTGAATTATTGGGTTATGGAAAGATATTAAACAATCTGTCTAGAGGTATTGTTTGCCTTTAGATAAGTTACTAATATCTGATTATTAAATTAGCGTTTTAATAACCTGATAATTTGAGCATGTAAATACTGTATTCAGCTTCCCTACAAAAAATGACTCCAGATGTAATATGATGACCCTATACACATATTCATAATATCATCTGATTCAAAAATAAATGTTGATGTAGAGAAAAAGTTGTCCATTGATTTAGGCATTAAGTGAAAAAATGACCATTAATGAAAGCAGTATGATGATTAATTTTAAGTAAGTTATTTTATATACTAGATATATTAAAGTTATTTTCATTAATTTTAACAATAAAGGCAGAAAAGTATATGTTTGACTTTGATGCCAAAGTAAGGATTAATTTAATATACATTCAGTTACAACATAAAAGTACTTCTACCTCATAAGAATATTATTTATAAGTATAAAATGCCATATAGGGAGAGATAATCTTTAGTTATTAATAGTTTTATTTAGTTATAAAATTGAATTTTATAAGATATTCAATGATCATTTAAAAAGTTATAAAGTATTTTGATTTTAATTATTTCAGAAAATGACAAAGTCCCTGGAGCAATGATTTCCACGATTAAGAAATTAAAAAGTGGTTACATTAACGGTACTCGGTAAGTTATGATTTCATGTTTTAATTATTAATTAATTATTAATTTGTATGATATAGGAGGAAATACAATGGTGCTCTGTACTTTGAATTTAGTTTTCTTTTGGGGCTGTTCAAACTCTGAATCGACTTTAAACATAAAGTCGAAATGAATTTTGCCCATTAGAAATAATGGAAAGCGAATTAATCCGTTCCTGACCCTAAAAAATACACATTTCAATAAATATACATAATTTAAGGTAAAAATAACATAGTTAAATGTGCTAAATAATAAATTAAAACAAGAAAACAATAAATAAGATGTGTAAATATTGTGTAATAAAGTTAAAGTTGCATTTACTGGTTCCACACTTGATTTTGGCACCTTAAACATGGTTGGTAGATCCATTACACATACTGCTTTTCTGCTTTACAATGAGTTTCTTTTTCATTTCAATTGTCAATACTATGACCTTCCTCTTAGGCTTTGTTGCTTCCACGCACTTCTTGGATGTCATAGTTAATATGTAAGGGTTACATATATATATATAAAACTGAACATACTAAAACTAAAGCAAGAAAAGTGCTGAAAACACACAAGAATATTGTAAGAGTTGCTTTTTCAGTGAGAGTGAGAAACTAATTGGGTGCAAAGAAGCGATGTTTACACAATGAGTGCAGTTTGAACGTAGAAGCATCATTTGAACTCTGCATCAAATTTCTCTTGAATTTAGTTTGAACTCTGGAATGTTCAAAGTATAAGGTACTACCTACATTTTTAAAGTTAATTTGTGATCTTTGAAATCAAAGAAACAAGTTATAAGTAATTAACATTTTTTATTTTATAAAGTTGATACATTCTAAGAATGGGAATATATTATTGTTAGTTCATATCCATTTATACATATGAATTACACATTCTTGAATCAAGGTTTATTGTAAATTTATGATTTGTCTGACTCTTAATTGATACAACTTAATTATTCATTTAAATGTTGAATATTATTTAAAAAAATATAGACACAAAATAATATAAATTATATAATGAAGTATATGATCTCCGGTTCAGTGGGCCTTTGAGGTCCTTGGCTGCAAGCAGTATCCTTCCTATCCTTTATTGTCCAATCTGCAATGTCTAATGTATCCAGATCTTTATTCACATTGCCCTCCATTATCATCTATGATGTATATGGTGCAGAAATCTGGAGCACTACTATATCAGATGAATTCATTCTGAAAGCAAAACACTTGAAATTTTTGGTGCCATTAAAGATGCTACAACAAATGAATAGAGAAGACATAACAAAGAAATATATGGAAAATAAAACAATTCCCGTAGTCAAAGCACTTAAGGTTTCAAGACTAAGGTGATTAAAGGACATAAAAAGAATGAATGAGAACTGTGTAGCAAAACAGATATCTCACCTCAAAGCTGCCACTAGGGTATCTCGCACCTGCCTGCAAGTTCTTATTTATTGTGCACCTTATGAATTACTACAAATATATCACGAATTCCTATTTTTTGATAATCAAAATGTCTTTGAATTGAGTTTGGATGATATGAACATCTGAAAATGTTATGTTGTTATACAAGTTTATTTCTTGCCAGACCAGTGACAAACATCACCAGGGATGCTTCACATATGCTTTATCATGCAACAGTATAAATTCCTAAAAATATATATTGCAACGACACTTGGATTGCTGACATTCACAATATTACTTTATTAACATAATGTTTTGTTTCATTTTTTTGTCACTTCATACTTTAAATCAGACACTTAATTAGGAATGCCTTTTGGTGGTACTTTGACAATGTCACCCACGTGTGGCAGTCACTTCACAGGCCTGCTTGTGATGGCCCTGTCTATCCAATAAGACAGTATCAATGGTGTAATACAATATATAGTAATTTATGTATTTCAATTTTACTTTAATTTGAGAGTAGATATTGTAGAGCAAAGGATGCTCTGTTTCCAGCCTAGTTATATAATTGAATTACTACGTGGATGATGATGATCTTATTAAGATTGGTCTCTGGATATTTGAATGTAACAACATTTTAGAATATCAAATTATCAGTCATCAAGAGAGATACATTATTTGTTACATTTCTTTATATTCTGAGATATTGTCTTGTCTTGATCAATCTGGAGGCCAGCATTCATATAGCCCAAGAGAGTTGTTTTATGTAGATTATCCCACTTTTTCACAAATACATTTTTATGAGGTCAAATTAGAGTATGGGAGATAGGGTTAATGTTACCTTAGGATCCAAAATGGCAACCAGGGAAATTTTTCCCTACGTTGGAGACTGCGACGGGGAAAAATTTTTTCCCTCCATTCAAGATGGCCGTGGTTCCGGCCGCCATCTTGAATTTCTCTGCAGACTCCGCGGAATTTTTCACCGAAATAAACAATAAAAAACAACAAAAAGAGGAGTTTTTTTTACTCACTTTTTGATTGTTCGATATTCTGAGTATGATCTCCTGTTTGGGGGTCGACGGAATTTTTCGAATGGTTGACTGTTCTATGTTCGACCGCTACTCCTTCTATGTCGTCAATGTGCATATATCCTTTCCATTCGTCCGTTATTATCGTACTGCCGGAATTCACGTATTTACAAACGATCCAATTCACAGTGTTTTCTGATCTGTCGTTCACCTGACATATGAAGCATTTCTTATCTTCATCGCAATGAATGCAAACGGACTCGGTCGGCTGTATGCTTAATTTTACAGCAAAATTCGATGCGTTATCGATATGGGGAGGCAAACCTAGCTCCGAAAAGTCGTCTTCCATTTACTTTTAGAAATCACGGGAAGTGCATCTCGACCAAAATTCGTCGTTGCAACTCAAATCGGCAAAACTAGTCATTATCGAACAATTGGCAATAAACTAAACGCGGGGAGGTAAGGAGAGGAAAAAAACACGGTCTTTCCTTAATTTCTGATTACTTGGTTCTCTAACTTTTAGGATTAAATTGTAAAAACAGAAATAAAAATACTTACTAATACTGGAGGAATTAATAACAATACATATTCACAGATAGCAATTTGTGTGCAAATGAAATATCGTTACGAAAAAAAAACACAGCAATTAATCCAATACGTAATTCGTCGCAACACAGCAGTAAACGATTCCAACAGGAAACTAGTCGATTTGCATAAAATTGCCCAGAAATGAACAGAATTCACGTCGCAGATCATGCATTTGCATATTCGTTCGTAACACACCTACGAATTTTCCGCCGATTTTACTCTTGCACGACGTCACGAAAAGGCTCCCTCTACCGTCGCAAATTTACACACTACCGTCTCCGTTTCGAGGTTACAGGATACTCGGCAACGTCGAACGCAGGGTAGAAACCGAACGGGGAAAAATTCCCCACGTCGTCGACGTCGCGACTCTAGGGAAAAAATTTTTCCCGTCGCAATCTCCGAAGTAGGGAAAAATTTCCCTGGTTGCCATTTTGGATCCTAAGGTAACATTAACCGGAGATAGTCCGTCACCTCGACATTGACTGGTTTTATCTAATTACGTCTGATAGTGACCCTCTAGTTCCATTAGTACAAGCCTTTAATTTCTAATTTAACATCATTAATTATTGAAAACTTTAATTAATGATGTGTAAATCAAAATATACTTCAGTATGTATTTTATGCTATATTATTATTATTATGGTAGATTAATATAACATAAATTTTACATACATAAAACTTTTGGCATAAATCTGTCTTTTACACTTATAACTCCATAAAATTGTTACACAATAAAAAACACTAAATAAGTGAAGGAGACATTAATTTAAACAAGATGAAATGTGTTTTTGAGATGTGTATGTCTTGCACAGATCTCACTCAATGGTTTTTTAAATCATAGCAGCAATCTAAAACCATTTGAATGTTGAAACAATTTTAGAATACTAACTAATAAAAATCAGATTCACTTTTATTGGAATTTCTGGAAATGTGACATCTTCGTTCAGTTTATTTTTCTGTTAATGATAATTTTGTTTATTTAACTTACTCTGATGATTGTTTTTCTCTCTCTCCATTTCCAGTTTGAAACTTTAAAAAAAATTATAGTACTAATTGTAAAGTTTGCTAACAAATACTACTGTACATGACTGACATAATTAATTCAATAAAGTACAACTAAAAGTTTTATAAAAACTTAAAGTAAATAAACATTTTGAGATAGGACTGTCTATTAATTACATGACAATTTTTGAGCCATGTTTGATTTTTCTCTTCCCTGTTTTGTACAATAATGTAGTTTTGGCAAACCCTTCAAAAGATTTATTCATAATCAAAGGAAGTTGTGTTCACTTCCCCTTTGACTATGCATACAATGTTTAGAGATCTCTCCAACATTGAAGAAATGACTTAAAAAGTTCTGTAAATGTTTTCTAACTTATAGTTATACTCACATGAAAAGTACGTAGACTTATAAAAACAAATCTGTATGCCACTAATATCACTTAAAAGTTTGTAGACAATGTGTAAACTCTTTATCTCATCATCCTGATATAATACAAGGATATAATTTTTATAACTCCTCCTTTTCATTAACTTAAACTGTACACATAATTAATCGATGGCCATATAGAAATTACATATATATCTTCAAGAGAAATTGACTATTCGTTTCCACTGTTGAAAAAATATGAATTCAGTTCTGTTATGATATAATGAGTTCTGCTAATCATTCGTATTTAATAATAAAAT
This sequence comes from Centruroides vittatus, assembly GCF_030686945.1. Classification (NCBI taxonomy): domain Eukaryota; kingdom Metazoa; phylum Arthropoda; class Arachnida; order Scorpiones; family Buthidae; genus Centruroides; species Centruroides vittatus. Next base: position 2,176,087 of record NW_027122699.1, read on the forward strand.
TAATTAATACCAGATTAATATTTAATTAATAATGATCTGTATCCAATTAGTATTAAAATTGATTAATATTATAGATATTATTAATTAATAAAAGCAAAGAATTTGAATTTGGAATTTTGTAAATTGACATTTGAATTTTAAAATGAGTTTCCATTCTTGTTTGCATTCTGTAACTTTTTTTGTATCAAGTGATATTTCCTTCTACATAAAAAATTAATTTATATATAAAACATGGTATAACTTTTTTACAATTACAATATTTACATAACCAAATAAATATTAATCTCTTCCCAACAGAAAAGGTTACAAATCACTGCAGTAATCAACAAATTCAAGTATTGAAAATAATTGAATGTAGCTACTATACTTCAAATTTAATATCTATTTATTTATTTTTATTGTAATATATAAATTTTAATATTTCTTGCATATGTAAATTGAATAAATTAGAGATAATTTTATGATTGTTTTAATTTTTGCTTTGAAATGTAAAACATAACATTGCCTTTTTGAAAATTATTACATAAATTTATAAATAAAAAATAATTTAAAACTAATTCTTAAATATTAATATTCATATTTAGTGTGTCGCTAAGTTATTTGGAAGATTTCTTGAGTACATCTTGCATTACAAATCTAAGCTTCTTGGGAAATCAAGAAGAGGGTGATCCAGACAGTATGTAAACATTTAAATTATAATAGAATAAAAAACTATTTTAATAAATCATAAGTTTGTCTAATAATAATTTATTTTCTGTAGCCCTGAATGCTTCGGTGAAAGAATATCTAGAAAGAGAACTAAACAGAACATTTTCCCGAACTAGATTCACTTCTGTTTCTGGCCATGCTGGCAAAAGAAGAATCAGCATTCGCTCTCGACGTTCCGGAGTTAGTGGAATCATAAAACGAACACGATCTATTCAGATTGACAATTATGATCCGGGTAAATTTTATTTTTACTAATAGATAATTATCTATTAGAAATTATAATTTATTTCAATAAATTATAAAATGACAATAATAGTTTGATTTATCCCTTCTTCAAAGTGTAGAATATAGAATACTTGTACTGGTGCATATATAAAAATTTATTAAGTGATATGAGTGCATATATTCTCAATTTTTCATAAAAAATTTAAATAGTTGTATATAAGTTGTTATAGAATGAAAAATTAAATTTTTTTATTTTATTAATGATAAGTTAGTAAATATTAAAAGCCATTTTATTCAGAATTATTTTAATTTTATCAGAAATATAAGGTCAAATATGCTAGTTTTCAAGAGAAGATCTATAATAGTTACAAAGTTACATGATAATGATTTCAAACTATAAGAGGATGGATGTAATTTGCCTGAAAATTTGAAAAATATTTTGGAGGTTATACTCAGCACAGATTTATGGACATTAGAAAATAATTTAAATTAACTAATAAATAAATGTGCATTGAATTATTGAATTAATGCATGTGAGATAGCAATGCAGTCAAACCTGTTAATACAAATTTAAAACTTGGCACTTTGTATTAATGAGGTTCTTGTTAAGTAAACTTTACAAAAGATTATGTTATGTCATCAAATGGAAAAAGCCAAATTTTCTCCTGGTTATTTCACTATGATTTATGTTGTTTGGATATGTTTAAAAATTAAATAAATGAATAAACTTTTGTGCTACTGCAAATATACACTTTATTGAGATACATCGACTTAAAGAATCAATGCTCCTTTCTTGACAGCAGCTAGAGTTGCTAGAATGATGATTAAAGCTACTGGATATAGCAAGCTAACCTATCAACCAAATTGAATCCAGGAGCTGAACTCATGTAAAACTTTGCAAATTTAAAAATAACTTATTTGTTTGGATTTTGATGGAAACATAAGTTTTAAATCTTCTCAAAGCTGGTTATATAGTAAATAACTTCAACAAACCTTTATAATTAAACCAGCAAATATATTAAATTGTCAAAATGTATTAAAAACTTTATTTGCTGGTTTAATTATAAAAGTTTGTTGAAACAGAAATTTGTTTTTAACTTTAAAATTATGAACTAATTACAGTATTTAATATTATTGTTCAGTTGTTTCATTATTTCCACTATTTAAACAATATAACTGTTTTTTTTTTTAAATTGATAAAAATCCTACTTGATCCTATAAACTTCTGGTTTTTTTGTTGTTGAGATGGCTGAAACAGTTAAGGTATCAGTCTACTACTCTGTGCAGGTCAAAAACCCCCAAGAATTTTTCAGGTGATGGTCTGTCCTGGATGTGTTAGGCCCTATTCTTTCACCACTTGCCTCCCCATTATAAACCTGATCAAACCTATGATGGTCCTGAAAATAAGGGTACTTTTAGTGCTTACAAGGCAGAAAGAGTAAACAAAAAATTTCCACTTTCCAATGACCATGCAACTGTCTTAATTAATTGTTAAATATTAACAGAGCATACAAAATGCTGACTGTAAGAGAGGAGAGTAATTTTTCAAATTGGAGCAAATTTCATTTGTGTTGCATATACCTGCATTACCAATGATGACAACATTAAGATCATAAGTATTGTGTCCAATGTTAAAGTCAAAAAACATCTCCCTGGTCATAATGTGTAATGTATTACAGTGTTTGACTGTATTTGCAAAAATTATATATTGCATAAACATAAAGAAACATATTCTTCCTTGTTGAAAAGTTTAGTTTGATAAATCCTCAAATTATACAAATAAATTCAAAGAATTACTTACTTTTGATAAAAATGGACATATTTATTCTCTATTAGTATTTAAAGCTGCTTCAGAATGTATTCTAAAATCTAAAGAAAGCTTTGATTTTTGAGTTCTATATTTGATCTTTTATGTTAAATATAATTTGAAGAAGATTTAAATAAAAGAACAAGAATACTTATGTATTTTTAGGTTTATTTGTGCAATTTGAGTAATATCATTAATAAAAATTTTCAAATATCAACTAAAAACCTAATTTACATGAATAATTATTATTAGAACTAACTCGCCTAAGAGCTAATTACGAGAGAGAGAACATCCATGATTCCTCTCCGGCCAGCCCTACAGTCGAGTTTGCAGAGGGTGGACAGAGTCCTCCGTACGAAGAAGAAGAAGAATCCTGGGAGTCCGATTTCGCAAAGAATCGTAGTAGGACCATGTCCGAATTACAATTTGATAAAGGTGTTACTGGAGAAGATCTCATCAACATGTTTAAAGAAACTGAAATATTAGAAGAACAAGGAGATATATTGCACTATCTTGTAGTTACAAAGTAGGTTTTTGAATATTGTTAATATTGATTGTTATAATTTAAAAATAATTAATATTACATAATAAAATTAACGTTTTAGAGGTGTACAGTGGGATACGGGTCTCGGTACTCCAGATAATCCAATTAAAGTTAGAGATCTGCTTAAAGTTACTTACGAAAAGGTAGAATTAAAAATTTCTTTTTTAAATAAATAATTTAGTTGATAAGTAATTCTAAATTTGATTTCCAAATAAAATTGTTAGTCATTGAAGATTTTTCAATGATATTTATTTGGAAGTGTGTAGAAATCTAATATTCAATATAAGTAAAATGAAATGTTTAACAGATTTAACAATAATTTAATTACTTTCATAGGCTTGTCATGAAAAGAAATGGAGTCTTGTTAGACATATTGCAGGAATGTTAGGGAAAAGGGTAGAAGATCTTACAAAAGTATGTTATTTTCTATACAGTTTTACAAGATTTAGAATTTTTTAAACATTTATTATTAAAATTAATAAAAAATTTTTTTTATAATTAGGCTGTAGCTGACTTATTAGTAAGACAGAAACAAATTACAGTAGGAATGCCGCCTATGAATGAATATACTATAACACGGTAAATTTTTTAATCTTTATATACTAAACAGCAATATTATTTAAATATCTTTGATTTAGAAATAATTCATTTCTTAATAAAATTGTCTGAATTATCCAGATAAAACCATACGTTAATTTTTTCATACATTTTGTGTTTGACAAATTTTGTTAGAAGTAGTAATTCTTAAATTATACATTAATACTGGAATTGAAAGAGAAATTTTATTTAATAATTGAAGGGCTCAGTGCAACAACCAGTCAAGTACAACCTTTTGATCATAATACATAACTTGGTGCAATATGCAGCCATAGAAATTTGCTACTTTTGCTATGAGAAAGGTAACTGCTGTATTTATATTTAAAGTCGTGTAGCAGAAGAATGCTGCTCTGGCTTGTAAAGCACCACACCATAATTTTTGATTTTATAAAATCTGAGGATTGTAAATGTGTAGCGAAAGTGAATAAAATAGACTTTTTAGCTAGTTCAAAATACATTGTATAATGTAAATTTTGGCACAACAATGAGTTAAGTACAGTTTTAAATATTTTATTTACAGAATCAATAAAAACTAAAAAGTTTAAAAACATACTTAAATATTATTTTACCCATAGATCTTTGAAACAGCATAAAGTCAGAATCTGTTTAAATGAGTTATTCAAAATGTAAAATGTTTTTTGTGTCTTCCAAAAAATTTTATAAAATGTACTCTTCAATTATTAATTCAAGACTATTTTAATTAAATTCCAAAGTTTCCAAGTTAGAAAATTTTAAGTTAGTTTAGAAAAGTTAGAAAAGTTTATTATGTTATATCAAGAACATCATTTGAATGTCGAGAGGCAGTAGTCAAAAAGACGTTTGAATGCAGATGGTGGATGAAACTTGGACATTTACTCTATTGATCGGTGTACAATGCATACATTAATATAATTATATTAAACTAAAATGGTAGCATTATTTTTGGAAGATCATTTGTTTTGAAAATTTTACAAAATTTATTTCATAACAAATATATTTTACATTATTTATCTTTTAATATTAATATATTTATACAATTATAAGTTTGTGAAAAATGTTTGATTTGTGTTTGGTTTCTCTGCCATTTATTGTAATTTATAACTTACTAGCTGACCCAGCCATGTGTTGTTGTGGCTCAAAATGTATCTATTATAAATGTATAACACTTCCCCATGGGGTGAATTTCAAAAAATTCCTTCTTAGTGTACATTCTCTTGACGTACCCTATTAAAACACAATCAAAAACGCATCTAAAATAGTGTAATAAAAGCCGAGTTCTTCACAATAAGCCTTAATCCTGTCCATCTCCCTGCTGGGGAATATCAAAAAATCCCTTTTGTTATATATTCTGTTGACGTAACCTATTAAAACGCAATTAAAAACGCAAAAAACTGCATGTAAAATAGTATAATAGAAGCCGAGTTTTTCACGGTAAGCCTTAATCCCGTCCATCTCCCCCAGTTGGGGGAATTTCGACATGTATATTATATAAAAACACGTGCATATTCGAATGCAACGTTGTGTAAAAATTTCAAAGGAATCGGTAGGAACAAACGAACGTTATATTTTATTTATATAGATAGGATAGAAAAATGATCTGCTTTAGTCCATTTTCACATAAAAGCATAATGCCTCACAGAAAAGCAAACTTAGGTCGTCGGAGTTAGCGCCATCTGTTGGACATAAAAGCCTTAATCCATATATAAAGATATTTTTGGAAGGGGGGAATGTGGTCTTCACATATGCCAGAAACCTTCGCGGGAGTGTATTAAACAACTTTCCGAAGTTTCATGGCAATCGGATAAATGGTGTGGTAATGCATGAAGGACAAACAGACAGCAGCAGACATACATTCGTTTTTATATATGTAGATTAAAAAAGTAATAATTTTATATATATTATAGACCTTTACCTTCTAAGGAATTACGAAATATCATACAGAAAGCTCACGACTGTGATCAGAGTACGGCGATGCTCACGCAGGTGTGTATTATAGATATTAGAACTTTGATAGGTGAATTGCAAATTGATGTCTTAATATCTTAACCATTTAATTATCAAAATAATTGCAAAATTTTGTATAAATGAAATTATTTATTCTTGAAGGAACTTTTGGTGTATTTGGCTATGTTCATTAGAACAGAACCACAGCTGTTTAGTGAAATGTTGCGAATGAGAGTCGGTTTAATTATTCAAGTAATGGCTTCCGAACTCGGACGCTCTTTAAAATGTTCCGGTATGTAGTTATTTTGTATTATACATAATTATTCAAATTTCACTATTAAATATTTTTATTCTCTTCAGGTGAGGAGGCTTCAGAACATTTATTAAACTTGAGCCCATTTGAAATGAAAACATTGTTGCATCACATACTTAGTGGAAAAGAGTTTGCAGTGAAAAGCGGTATGTAAGTTAACAGCGTAAATATCTGTGCAGAAATGTTTTGTTAACATAATTTCTGTTAATTTGATAAAATATTTTAAGTTTCAATGCTTTTTATAATTTAAAAGAAAGATAATTTTAAAATTTTTATCATTTCATTTTTCTTTCATTTATAAAGAAAGCATTGAAAACTTAATAACTTTATCAATGCTAAATTGTAATTCAGCTTTGCATAATTAAACAGTTATGTTAACCCCTTAATCTGCATTAACTGTTTAAATATGTCAAATTTTAATGCTTATAATTTGTTTGTGCATTCTGTGAAGTTTGCATCAACAATTTTCTATTATTGTGCAATAAATGTAATTATGGCTTTGTAGATGATGTGCTGGAAGCAACATTGTAACTTTCACAATATAACAGAATTTTCAAAATGAAATGTTATTCATTTGTTGAAAGATGCTGTAATTAATTTGTTTGAAGACATTTTCTGCTATAACTCAGTTAAATTTTTTGAATAAAATTCAATTAAAATTTATTCAAAAACTAAAAGAATGGAATTTTCAGTTTGTTGTGATGATAATTTAAAAATTAATTTTTTTCCTGCTTCTAGTTCAGTTTAGTTAGCTTAAATCTGTTAAATCAGTTAATGAGAAGAGTATCTTTTATTTTAATATAAAAGACTCCCTTCTCATTAACTGATGACATGTCCAATGCATGATGTGTAATGAAGGTTTATTGAAATACACCTGTACACTCAAGTTAGCTTTGTATAAACAGTTTATTTCCAAAATAATATATATATTAGTTACTGTTACTCTTAGAATAATAATTTATATTTGTAGATTCAAACGTAACAATCATCTTGTCTTCATCCATAAACTTCCTCTTGTTAAATCACCTATCTAGTTTAAGGTGTAAATCTCAACCAGTCTCCAAGATTTTGGTCCCAGGAGCTTGTTTTTTGTCTGCCTAATTCAAATGTGGATGGTCATTTTTGCACTTTACTTGCTTACTGTATCTTATAACTGGTAATAGTTTTACCAGACTACACTAGAGGCTAACTTAATTAACAATCTCTTGTCACCATTGGAAAAAGTCGCATTGAACATGCTGATTTGTTTTTGTCGACTGAAGAAAATTCCTGAGAAAGTAAGAAACCAAGCAATAGATATAATCTCCAAAATGCTTCTTACACTTCCAGATATAAATAAATGACATCTGAAAAATAATGCATATGCAATTTACCAAACTATTCAGCATCCAAATGACACAAATTTCAATTGTTGGCATATGGTAGCGAGTTACATAATAAAAAATAGCATTGATCAGCAACAAAAGTATTAATACATTTCATTTTCTTTATGGTGGCTTTGTATTGTTTGTATTGAATTTTATTTAAAAACTTTTTTAGTGAAATTATTATCTTTTCAAAGATTATAATTGTATTGAATACTGTAAAGTCAAAAACACTGTTAATAAATCTTAGTAGACTCCAGGTAATGTATTCTTCCTAATCAAATATTCAATACACTTTAACTAATGTATAGCTAGAATACTTAAAAATTAATTGTTGTAAGTTGAAAAATAGCATAATTAGATGTGCCAAAACAAATTATGTAATATTTTATCAATTATTCTATCAGGCAATCAAGCATAAGTAAGATTGCAAGGAGTTTGGTGGCACTGTGAGTCAGACATTGTAATGTCTCAAGCCGACATTTCTTGTGCCGTTGACTCTCGGCACCACCAAATCTGACTCTATCATTAAACTTCTGATGCTACTACTAGTGAGTTCTGTTGTATATTCAAACTTTAATCAGATATAGGCAGAAATAGTATTTGTTAAAAATAGTTTAACACTAGAAGCAGGAAATGGCTAATCATAAAACAGAGATTTAAAAAAATTAAATTTAGTACTAAAAAATGATTAAATTACAAAAAATCAAGTCAATTTACTCGATACAGAAATATGGTTAAGGGGTTAAATTGCTAACTTTTCTTACTAAAGCCATTAATTATAATTAATTAAATTAAAATCTGCAGAGTTAATAATATTCCAAACTAATATATTAGAGATTATATAATTAATACAGCAACTGTTCCAGATTCATCTGATAATCTAAAAATATTCTTATTTCATGGTATCAATTGAAAGCAAAAAAATAATAGTGAGTACAGTTTTTAAAATATAATTGCTTCAATTATTTGTCATTAACATAGGAATACAATTATATTAACAATGTAACTGCACTGTGCTGCATGCTTTTGTGTGTTTGCTGTTGTCTGCCTGTCTCTTTTTTAGTTATTATTACAATAATTATATATTAAAAAAATTAAGAGTACTTTTTAAAATTGAATTTCATTTTTTAACTTAAATGTATATAATGTGTACTTCTGCAAATTCAACAAATTTTTAAAAAACATTTAATACCATATTTTTTTGAAATATCATATATATGTTACAGTAAAAACCCGTTTTTAGTGAAAACGCGTTTTAACTAGTTGAAACTAGTTTTTACTGGATATCATTGTTATAACCCGTTTTGTCTAGTTAAAACTAGTTTAACTCAAATTCATTTTTGACTAACAGTAAATTCTAGTTTTAACAATGACATCCAGTAAAAACTAGTTTCAACTAGTTAAAATGCATTTTCACTAAAAATAGGTTTTTACTGTAACACACATATATATATATTTTTTTGAAGTTAACAAAAAGTTTACCTTATCTATCTTATGCAAAGTTAGGAAGTTAATTGTTTGAGGTTGCTGATACCAATAAATTTCAAGTATCATACATTGTTTTGAATATCAGTCAGTGCCAATTTTAGAATTGGTTCTCTCTAAGGAAATATTTGATGCACCAAAATATTGAGTACATTTCAGCATGCCTTGATCTCAACCACAACCGGTACACTGGTGAACAGTTTAATAAATTTGGATTAAAACGGATAAGGCAATACAACTGCAAGCTCAATATAACTGTGGCGGCAGTCATATTGAGCTTACTGTATCCACAACCCAGCAACTGCAACATGCATTAGTCACTGCACCAACGAACTTGTTGATGAATATCAGAACACAGTTTAATACGTTGCGGTTTGTTGGTGTACCATTTGATGCGTACTGGTGTACCTATTGTATAGACCTAAATATTTTTGAAAATTTAAAATTATGAATAAAATAGTAAAAGATGCCATACCAATTGATGCTTTAAAAAAATCAATGTTTCGTCGATGTTTATCACATGTTATTGACAGTAAAACATCAATGACTGACATTGCATATCACTATTCACAGGTGTATTATAGACCTATCTTGTTGTGTTGATAAATACAAATAGTGCATGGGCATTATGACATGTAGTGATAGTAAATTATTATAGGAAACTGTTAGGAAGAAGGAAAAATTATTTGGTTATTTCTTGTTAATTTTTTTTGCGACAGATTGTCACCCCTTTTTTGCAGTGTCCTTAGACAATTGCCTATGATGTCTAGTGATAAAACTGACCCTGATAGCAGTGAATTCAATTTATAAAATTACTAGAATATTTTGATTTATGTTGCAGGTCAAAATTATAAACGCAATACAAAATGTTGTAGGTTTTAGAATACAAAGTTTTATTTTATAAAATAACACATTTAGTTTGAAGTAGTGTTTTACATTCATTTTCTTCTCTGAAATGTAAATGAATACAGACTAGCATGTGTTGTGGTTTTTTAATGGTTGTACAATAAGTCAAAACCTGTTCATTCAAGTAAATTTAGCTACAGGTTTGTAATTTTGACCAGCAATGTATAGATTGATCAAATGGAAAAAACTTACTTAGGAGGAGTAAACTAGGTGACAACAGGAGTGTGTGGCACACAAGTGACTTGTCACACACCGTTAATTTATTTATACTGTATAGAGTTCAATGTTATTTCTTGACTAAATTTCTCGTGACGCATAGTCGGGCAGTAACAAGCGTGGTCGATTAATGGCATTGTCAGGTCTAGTTTTCACAATTAAACTTTACATTTGATCACTCCATACAATGTGAAAATTGATTTATATATTTTTACAATAGATATCTATTAACTATCCAAAATAAATATATTTATTCTAATAAACAACATGCCATTTATAATGTTTATTAGAGTGCAACTATTATTCCTATTCTTCAGAAAATATTTTAAAATTATGCATGTTTGTTCATTCTAAGTTCATTTTCTGCTCTAAATATGTAATTTAATTTTGTTCTAAGTACATAGAATGCTGTGTTTATAATAATTATTTATTTATTCTTTGTGAGAATCACAATCATATATTACTAATATGTCAAAAATATCTTTCAAACTGATTAGCATAATATATTTTTTTTCTATAAACAATTTTTGCAAAACAGAATTCAAGAACATTTAATTAAAACTTAATCACAATATTATTTTTCTATAATATTTTTTTCATAATTCATAATTATTCCATAAAATATTATGTTAATTACTTATATTAATAAGATAAAACACTGTACCTCTCCAAAAGAAAATGATTACTATTCTCATAATATAGAAAACAATGTAAATAAAAATCAAAGCTATTTGTTAATTTAGTTTTTAGATTTTATCAAAAGTTGTGCATATTCCAAAGTTGGATATTGAGAAAATGTGGTATGAATTTATAAATTTAACATATCTCCAGCAGAAGCACACAATTTATAAATTATTATCAATACTTTAAACTGTAATTTAGTATATATTTACTTTGCCATCAATTAATAAATCTTATTCTTTTTTCAGCGAGAAGTGGTATTATTTCTTTAGCTCATACTAAAGCTAGCAAGGTCAGAAAATTTATTTTTTATCTAAAAATCAATAAAAAGTTGTTATTTCTTTAATTATTCTTTGTAGTATATGTTTTATTAATATTTAATTAAGTAGAATGCATTGCTTCATTCCAAATATTAAGACACTATATAAATAACGAAATTTAACAAGATACATTTAATTTCTGTAAACTATAAAATTTATATGATTAAAATATGTTTGTGAAATTACAATGAGTAGTAACTATGATGAAATTTCATGCCGAATCTGTATCATTAAGAGAACGTGTTATTTTTAAATGAATTTTGTGTATCTGGTTATACTCTGGTTTACTAGAGAGCTTGAAACAATGATAACAGTAATATAAAGTCTGGAACACTTTCTAGACTTCTGGTGACAATCTTCAGAAATATGTGGTCATGAAAGAATTTGCAAAAATTTGAAAGTTTTTTGTTTTAGCTATCAATATCGAAAGTTTTTTAATTTACATACCTTGAAGATGAGCTGTAAGACTTGAAAGTAATCAAACAAACAGCTAGATCCTTGCTGGATTATAAAAGTTAATTAATTAATAAGATATTAAGCTCGAAAACGTTTATGACGATCTTTCGTTTTGTATCCAACACCGGTAAGAGGTTCTCGAAAGTGTAAGATATTAAGCAATTTGGTTATAGATAGGTGGCTCAACTGTCATCTTGTGTTAAATATTATTACCATATTGGCCCAAATATAAGTCAACTCCCAATTTTGGAATGCTTGTGACAAAAATTAGGACTTGAATATAAGCTAACCTTTTATTGATATTAGTTTTATTTGCATACCAAAAATTAGCAGTTTGCATTAAAACATTTGGAAAGTCATTTTATCACTTTCATCTTTGTCAGAACTTTCGTTGTCATCATTGCCGTCACGGTCTTTGGATTCCTCAAACAGTACATACTTTGTTCTGCACAAGTTCTTGGTAACACTTGTGTGACAATACTTGAGTGCCCCCTATGCTTCGGCACCATGGGACCGAAGGGTCGACATTGCGTCGGCGAAGACTGCAATGATTAATTCATCGGGACTGACACCACTGTGTTTTCTGGGTAGACACAGAGATCATTACAGTACATTCGCCTTTACGTGCGAGCGGTTGCGTCTGTGGGTGGTTGGACTCTGGATGGAGACCGATTGGGCAAAAGAAGTTACTTTACAAATCGATTATAGAAAATAACACCCATTTATTGATTATATAAACTAGTTACACATGCTTTAAGTGAGAGAAAGAGTTTACAAACGTTTGTGTGTGGTATTTACCTGAAGATCGCTCTCTTGATTTGGATCCTTTTTCGGTGGAGACACTATAGTCCTTGGGGTCATCGGCTATCGGCAGTTAAGCTTCGATTGCTGGCTATCGGCGGCGAAGTGTATCCGAGCGTACACACACGACCAACCTTCGCAGATCAACGAACTTACGCTGTGGACAAACTCCTCTGTTGCATCATCAGACCTTCTCTTTTATTTGGGGTCCTCCCTCTCGCAACTCTTTTTCTGTTTTGGTAAAATCGTCCTCCACGTCCAATGGCGATTTTTGCATTTTATTCCCGATGACACATTCGACGTGTCACCCCCAAACAAGGAAGCAAGTCCATGGGAAAGGATATAATCACATCCGTAGCAATCTTTTTATTCTTTCAAAAAATTTTTGAATAGAATTTTTTTGTCAAGTCTGACCTCTCAACTTGGTAACATTACTTAAAGGCCTTTATAAACTTTATAATTGTATCTTCACCAATTTTTTAATAATTTTACAGTTAATCTAACACAAGAATATCTGGAATTTTTATTACTTTTTATCTATGCCATTGATTATGAAAATTCTCATTGAATTACATTTCTTTCTTCTCAAAATTATTTTAGTTAGAAACAAGATTTCTTTTGAATTTCAAAGTTGGACAACAAAGGTTTTTTTTTATAGAATGAGATATGTTATAAGCAACAAATTGTAACTATTGCTTCTTTTCTGTCAATGCCAATAAAAATAAAATTATTGAAAGTTAGGACATGTCTCGACTTTGTTCTATATGTTCTGGATGGTAGTCTGCTTGGCATATAGGTCACACCGGAAGAAATAGGCTTTCTTGCATATTTCACATATATTCTGGAAAGTGTATTTTATTTTATGACTAACAAAAATGAAACTGAAACCAAAATTTTATGCTTCATTTTCGTTTATCTTATTTGTTTTATAACTGTCTAAAACATATAATCATATCAAATACATAAACTTATAATTACAATAGAAACCAAAGCCTGATGCCCTGATACTAAATCAAATGACTGCCATAATTAATCCGGCTATTATTATGCTATTAATAATTACTTAATATCTAATTTGGTATTAGAGGTAGATGTTAAGTGCCATCTCTTATCTAAATCAATAATTATAATAATTTGTTAAATAATTTAGAACAGTTTAGATGAAAGAACTAGCCTGGAGCGGGAATTTAACCCACAACCTCTGCTTATGTGCAGTGCACTACCAGTTACACCACCTGAACCTCCAAGCAATTCTCCACTTCTGGATGTATTTAAACCTAGATATAACCATATGCTGTTACTTGTAGTACCAGCTGGAGACAACTATGCCCACAGCCTAAGTACTCCTCCACTATAGCACTTGGTCAACTATCGCTTTACCTGGAATGGTGTATGTATATATACATACATACATACATACATACATACATATATATATATACACACACATACATATATAAATATAATAAACATCCTGATTATTAATAGCTCAATTAATTATGGTAGTCATTTGATTTAGTTACAATAGAAATTAATTTTACAATTTTATGGTAAATTTTTGGCAACCTTCCCCAATTTTAGATGATTTAGTTCGCAGCCTTGTTGCATGATAGGTACAAGTTGACTGGTGTTTAGTATTGCTAAACAATTATGCACCAAATTTTAGTGTCATTTTAACCTCTATGGTGCATACCACACAGTTATTGAAAACAATGGAAACTTTAATCAGACTCGAATTTAGGTCAAGAGTGATTTTTTTTGGCCCCCTTGAAATTGGGAAAAATATAAACTAATATTTGGGCCAACATGGTATTATATAGACTTGAAAGTATTTGGGACTGTTACTGTTTTAGTTATTCCCTTGAGCTCGCCAGTATAACTAAACTTTAAAAATTGGAGATTAAAAACACAAAATTAGTCTGAATTACATTGAAAATAAGTTTTAATTCTTATTTCTGAAATAATTCTAATCTAAAATATATGTATGTTAAACAAAATGATAGTAAAAAATCATGTTCTAATCTAATGATTATTTAATTTCAGAGAAGTGCCGTGGACAATTTCGTAGGTAAAGATGTTCAAGATGAAGTCGGAACGGAATCTGAAAGACACGGTCAGTGGCTGAGGAGGAGACGTCTGGACGGAGCATTAAATCGCGTTCCGCGCAACTTCTATCCTCAAATCTGGAGCGTATTAGAGAAGGTAATGTTGGATCTGTTATTTCAAAAAACTGTTGCAAAAATTCTATTATGTTGTTAACATCTTATTTATAAACATAATGAAAAAACACTACACAAGATATCTCTACTTCTTTATTTAAGTCAAATTTAAAGTAAATAAAACTCTACATTAATCAAAGTGTTACAAAGGACTTCTTAATGTTTTCAAGATCATTTGTCATCTTCACACTATCATCATTCTGTTAATTAATTGTTGATTGAACAAATTCTTTACTTATACATCAGATCCATTCTATTCTTCTGAATTTGATAATATTTTTTAAACAGTGCCTTTATACTTTTGAAGTACTGTTTAAAAGATAAAAGGCACTAAAAGTATGAAACAGTAGTTAAATTCAAGAGTGTAAAAAGTATAGAACAGATTTGAAAGAAATTTGTTCAACTGATGATCATTATTCAAAAACACCTTTGATATGTTGATGATGTGAAGATGAAAATCAATCATAGAGAGGAGTTTACACTAAAAAGTGTTTAATGTTTTTGTTGTTAAACTAGATACCAAACTACTTTTAACAAGTTAAATTCTTTATATTTCTAGTGTCAAGGATTATCGGTGGAAGGAAAAGTTCTCAGCCAGCAATTAACCGGAGAGGTGAGTCCCTTTATAGTCACAATTTGTGCAGACTCGTCAAAGTTTTATATTTTGAAAATTGCTCTTAACAGATGACGCCGGGAGAACTAAAATTTGCCCTTCAAGTCGAACAGGTTTTAAACAGCATACCGCAACCGGAATACAGGCAGCTAATGGTGGAAGCATTGATGGTGTTGACACTAATAGTCGAACACAACGCCGTGCAGTGTCTGGGAGGGACAATAAACGTGGAACATCTCGTACACAAAGCCAATCAGATATTTCTAGAAGACCAGGTTGGTATTTTAAAGTTCTCAAGAATTTTTACAAGCCAAAACCGACCCTTTCGTTTTTAAAACAGAGAAAAGTGGACGGAGACAGCACGCTGTGTTGCGCCGCAAAAGAATCCGAGCGGGTGAGCGCCTGCGGCGGAGCGGCGGGAATCTGCCAGCACTTCTACGACAGTGCACCCAGCGGCTGTTACGGAACCATGACCTACATGATCCGGTCGGTGGCCTCCACGCTAAACTGTTTCCCGAAGGACGAGGTGGATTGCACCATCAGTTGAGATAAAATTATATTAATATTCGTTTGAACAAAAAAGAAATAATTTAAGATGACTCTGCAGTATCAAATTCCAAAAATCATACTTATGTGTATAAAAAAAAAAAAAATCAAATTTGCATGAATTTTCCCAGCATCAATGAAGAGTTCCTCATCTAGAAATTTTATCAGTGTTTTTTTTTCTAGAAGGGTTGTTCTGTATATACTTTTCTTTGATTGAGAATCGAACGAGAGGTCAGTTTCTTTTTTTATTCGGGCTTGTTTATATTTTATATCAGTTTTTAGTTCTCCTTTTATGTTGTTTAGGAAGATACATTTACTTAGAGATTTGTGTATATTAAAATTTTAAAGTGTATCCTAAGAATAATGATTTTAATTTGAAAATTTCTGATAAGAGCCTTATTGATGTGCTATATTCCCGAATTATATTGTTATTTATGTAAAAAAAAAAAAAAAAAAGAAAGAAATGAAACTATATTTTGTTTATAGGAGAATTGTATCCTGTGATAAGCATTGTTTATTCTGTAGTCATTAGGAAATGTATTATTACGTTACCTGAATATTTTATCTTAATGTGGAGTAGTTTAATTCAAAATCAAGCAAAATTCTTAAGTTTCCGAATTAAAAATATGCAACTTGGAAAGTCTGTATGGCTATTATTTCCAATAATACGTATATTGTCTGTATAATCAAACTTTTTGTCTCACAATTGTATACTTAAGAGCAACTTATGTTAATTTTGTGGTAAATTCCATACAAACTGAATTTTTGATCTGTGCCAAGATGGAAATATGCATTTTAGTCAATAATTTATGGAATTTATTACAGTAATAAAGTAACTACGAGAACAAAATAACGATTTTTGTCATTACAACGATCCCACAATTCTACGATCTCTCAACTCCTGAATGTACTCTTGTAATTTCTCGTATCCGGTGGCTTCGGGCGGGTAGTAGTGTTTGGGAGGAGGACCTTCGACCAGTCTGACGAAATAGTGGCAATATCTATATTTGACCACTCCGAATCGCATTCTGGCGTGTTTCCTAAGACCCTTGATGTATCTTCCCCTTCCGACGAATGATTCCCCTACGGAAGAAC
The DNA here is from genome assembly GCF_030686945.1 of Centruroides vittatus. Lineage (NCBI taxonomy): Eukaryota > Metazoa > Arthropoda > Arachnida > Scorpiones > Buthidae > Centruroides > Centruroides vittatus. The sequence goes on from NW_027122699.1 coordinate 2,192,909, forward strand.
CATAAATCGTCAAAAGGAACCGTCGGGTTCGACCGACAAAGCCAAAACCGTACTTACCGACCCACAGGTTCGACCTGTATTCCACATGATGTTCGTTAACCGCTAATTCTTGCGCTTCTTTTAAAACCTGAAATTTAAGATGGTAATTTTGAATATTATTCCATTTTATAAATTTGAAGTTTATGCCACAAGAACTAACTTCGACAATAATCTGGGCGCCCTTTTTCGGCACGTGAGAGAGCTGCTTGATGGCCTCGTCCACCGACATTCCTCTTATCTACAAGAAACGGAAACAGTAAGGTCTCAAAGACGTGGTTAACGGAAGAGAAAATGCAATAAGTATACTAACTCCGGCAGCCAAATATTGCATGTTTTTCGTACTGTATTTGATGTTGTCTCGGTTGTGACAGACCCACTAAAAAATGCAGAGAAAAAAAATAATGAAATATCAAAATCCACAACGTTATCCCGAAATGCGTCTCGTGACACGCCGGCGATTTGGTACAATTGTAAATGTGTGAGCGTTGCATTTGTCCAAAATTTAAAAATAAATGGTCCTACTTACAGCAGGTCTCCGAGGTTCGTGCGGTTCCTGCGGAGGAAATATTTCTTTATTTTTTTCCAACCAGATGCCTGCACCCGGAATTTCTTTCTTACAGAGGAGAGCTGACGAATGGAAGTGTTTTATCTGTCCGTTTGCATTGCTCCACCTCGACACGCGGAGGGCGGAGGAAATCTGTGCGTTACTCAAGAGGAGATCCCAATTCTTTGCCGGATTCCCCAAATTTATCGTATTTAGAAGTCGCCTAAAGAGACCTGAAAAATTAAGATTAAAGTTAATTCTTTTTCTTCGTCCGGAGAATTTGGAGTAGAATACCGGTTTTGCATCGTAACTTTAAATTATAACACGTTCGAGCTCGGTCGAAAAACTCTCGGACCGCTCAAAAGCGCTACGATTCGGCCACAGAGGTCGAGTTACGCGTCTCGTTTCTCCATAACAACAACCCTCAAGAAACTGCGGAAATGTATGCAAAAGTCTTCTACTTTCCAGAGAAGGCCTAAAAGCGTACTTGGATTAATCTTTCATTATATGCTACGACTAGGCAGGTCGTGGCATACAATAAAAGATTACATATTCAAATGAATACAATCAATTTCTTTCGATAACACAGATTCCAGAATATCATTTACTTGCCAACAGTTAGAATTAGCTGAAAAAACATGTGATAATAGGAGATATTATGGAAACACTTCTGCATATAAACTTGTATTAAAGGGTTAATCTTGGCTACCTAAGGGGTAGCCAAGATGGCGGCTCGTCTCTAATTTCAGCAAAGAAACAGTGAGACGCACGTTCTAACCTAACCTCACCTATTCTAATAAATTACCATACTTATTAGCAACCAAACTATTAGAATAGGTTAGGTTAGAACGTGCGTCCCACTGTTTCTTTGCTGGAATTGGAGACGAGCCGCCATCTTGGCTACCTAAGGTAACATTAGCCTATCAAAGTAAACGTTTACATTTTTCTCATCCGAGGAATATAAGAAAATCGATGTGTAAGTTTGTGTTATAGATAATAATAACGAAAAGTTAAAATGAAGGATTTAAAGTCAGGAGTATATTGTAAATTTATTATTTGATGAGCAGCAATTAAATTTTAAAGGTGACGTAGTGAAAATGAAAACTTTCAGAAACAGCGGAACTGTACCGTCATTTCGACGCCATGTTGGATCGAGCGGCTCTATCGAAGGGGGCTATTCGTTTCCAATGTGGCGTGGGAATGACGGTGGTGCGCTTCATCCGCACCGGTACGTCTGTAATTACCGAATAGCTATTTTTCAAACAATACATCTAATATCTGCACGTGTCAGGCACGCCAGACTATTAAATTTCTTATATAAAGCTGGAAAACGCGGGTTATAGTCGGATCCTTATTTTAACACGTATCGACGTATAATGCCGCCATCTTGATTTCTCGAATCGACAAATGCTTAATCCACGTCTTAACGGTTTAAATATTCATAAAAATTACTTCTACGATACAAAAAATAATAAAATTCGCATCAAAACATTAAATTTCGAGAGCAAAAGCAAATCGTACTCACACGCCGCCATCTTTGTCCACTTCGCTAGCCCATTTATCGCCAAAGTCAAATAATCCGGCAGTAGCGGTGGAAGGAACACGTGGTGTATGTGTTGATTTTGACGGGCGGGACAATGAGCGGGATAAGCGTGGGTCCCTCTCCGAATTGGTATTGTAGCCGAGTTATCGATTGCAATAAAGAAAATATCGTGGCTTACGGTGCCAGAGGGAACGTCTGTCTGTTAGACGGCAGAGAATTCCCTCCTAGATATTTAGACATCATCTCTGCTCATCAGGATAGAGTGACGTCTTTGGCATTTTCTTCCTTAGATCATCAGTTATTAGCCACTGCTGCCGAAGATAATAAAGTCAAGATATGGAATGTGTACACTAAGGAATGCTTGTTTTGTGTGACAAATATAGAAGTAAGATGACAAATCTGTTTTACGTATACAATGTGTATTTTAAGCTTTGGTGCTAAGTTGAATGAAAAAACCAAAATATTTGTGTCGGATATGAGTTAAAGTTAAGGAAAGGGTGTGTACTCTACTTTTAACTACTTAGATGAAATGTGACGAGTGGTGGTGGCGATTTCGGGTGGGAAAGGACACTTCAAACGGTTTTTATCTCCGACCGATACCGTGCCGGCTTCCGGTGACCTACTCGACCGTTTGTAGAGTACTTGACGTTACGTAGTTGGGGGCTCGCTCCTAACCCTGCACTGAGGTGCTTACTGAGTGCATGACTATGTGTGGAGCAAAGGTTGTCACTTGCCTCGACTGGCATGGAGTACGAAGAATAGCAGTAATACTGGCTCGAGGTAAAAACTGTTTTCGAAATGCTCTTCCTATTTTGGAACCACCACCGCATGTCTCATTTTACTTAATTACTTTCTAAATAATTAAAACACAGTAGATACCCTTTCCGTAACTCCAACTGGTACTATATATACATACTTGCCAACCTTTAGAATGGAGAATAAATGGAATGTTTTTAAAAAAACACTGACAGCATAAAAGGCAAAAAAAATTATTCGTATTTATGTTTAAGCAATACACTAACGTTTTCTTTATTCATTTTATCTGTGCTCGTGATATCTTATAAAGTTATTGCCGTGAACACTGTCAAGAGAACGGTAATAGCGTTATACTTTTTAACATTGCAATTTGAAAAGATCAAGTATTTTACGGGACACGTCATAAATATACACCTAAATTTATAACGTAATCGTCTTGATGTGTCGCCAGTCTTTTTATTGCCCGACGAGTTCCTTCTGTTATTTGTCTTTGTGTGATGTTTTGCTTTCTTAATAATTTTTTTTGTTACAGTGTACTTATGACAGTTACTATCAGTTAGATAATTGCAGTTGCTATTGACTTTCATGAATTTTTAAGGACAATGTTTTCTGGTTGTGATTTAGTTCCTATCCCTGCCTTTACTTTTTCTTATCATACTGAATATCTTTTCCTTTTGCCACACAGCAATGCTGTGTGACAAAATCATCATCAGACTTACTATTTTACAAAGATTACAAATTTTTGTAAAATTCCACAAATCTCAAAGAACTATCTTGTTTCTTTTCTTGAGAAAGTTTACACCATATGCCTTGTATATTCTTAAGTGATCTTTTTAGCCAAATTTGCTGTTAGAATTATTTACATTCAGAACCCTCAAGAGCTGGGAATTTTCCCTGGATCTGGAGAAAACTTAAGGTCATTGTTTATATATATCTACATATATATAAACACACGTATATCCTACCAACAATAACAAAATAACACCCGGAAGGCCAAAGCAGTTAAGGCATTGGCATTAAATTTGAGGGACGAGCCCTCTGAAAGAAAATTTCTGGCTAAGGGCCTACCACACGCTATACTGAAATTGGCATATAAACCATTCTGTATACTGTAGAACCTCTCTTGTAATGTAAAACACCAAATATGATCCAAATAACACATTACTTTTCAGTTATTTGTTTAAAGACTGGAAGTCAAAATATCTGCAAAGCCGTTTCCCCCTTAAAAAGTGATTTTCACAATGGTAATATTAATTTCACAAAGAGTATCAAATAAGTAATAAGACTTTCTGCTAATTCTGGGTGTACTATAGATTACCACTTATGGAATTTCAGGACTTTGATTATATATTTGAACTCGAGACCGAGACGAATTCAACGGTACCCTATTTTTGGACCGGAGACAAAAAGTAAAAAAGTTATCATACTTTTTAAGTTATACTTTTTTAATGCTCTCACGAAGACGGCACCATAGTTGCTAGTACTGCCATCTTGCGGTAAAGTCTGCAAACCGTGATGTCGGACTGCGGTCATCTCCAGGAGGGTTAAGCACGCGATACGAGAGCGGAGAGAGCAACGTGACTTCCGATTATCGCGCGATCGCCATTTCGGTTAATGTTACTTATGGCAGCGAACGTGGCGGCCGTTCCCACTTTTTGTGCTCCCGACTGACCTCTTGGAGGGGAGCCGCCATGTGCTAAACGTCACTAGTTATTGATTCACGGTAGTTCTTGAACAAAGTAAAATAAAAAAGGGGAAAACGTCTACTAAAGGCAATTTTAACGGCAAGCAACGCGACTCCTGATCGTGATAGCGAGGCCGACTTAGTGGAGAGAGCGACGCGACTCCCTATCATCGCGCAATTGCTGGAAAAAAGTATGATAACATTTTTATTTTTCGTGTTCAGTCCAAAAGTAGGGTATTGTTGAACTCGTCTCGGTCTCCTGAGTTCAGATATATACCCAAAGACCCGAAATTCCATAGGTGGTAATCTATACTATCCCCCTAATTCTCTACAAACTTTTTGCTAATATTCTCACATCTTAGATATGCACACTTGTTTACATCACTGATTGGTTTATCTATTGCAAATGTTCATTTTTATGGTCTAGTTAGTCTATTGTAATTTGAATATTTTCCGTTGAATTTCATGTTGTTATGAAGAATTTATAAAGTAATTGGATGCTAAATCAAGGGTATGCATACCCTTAATTTTACAGTGTATTTATTATTAGAATAGTTAATTGTAATAATTTGATTTTTTCTTTTGAAATTTTAGAAAGTGGTTTGCATCGATTGGCATACGGGATTAGATAATGTAGTTTACATAGGAAGTGAAAAGTCGGGTTTATTTGTTTGGGATGCCGTCAAGAAGTCTCTCGTTCCGTTAAGGACTAACGAGAAAAGTTCCGTTCTCTTAATAAAATCGTGTCCGTACAATTCGAATTGGATTGCGGTCGGGTGAGTGAATTAATTAAGAAATTACATATTTAATTAATTAAGTATTAGAATAATTAATTTTGTCTTATTTTAGATACAAAGGAGGATTGGTTGCCATTTTAAGTGTCAGCAATAGCCAAATTATCAAAAAGTTTAGAGGACACGATAACGATATTATTTCTTTGTCGTGGTCGGTTTGCGATAAGGAAGAGGTAAATATTTTGTGCAAGTAATTATTATATCTAATTTTATCTATATGTTGGTCACATTGTCACGTGATAAATATCAGCCCGGAGTCTATACGTCACGGAGGATCCGTCTTCGTATTTGATTCGGATCCTCGTAACTTTTTCTAGGTTAGATACCATTCTGTTTGGAGATCCACGATGGCTGTTCTTGTGCATTGGAGTTCATTTTTCGTGTTGCCTAACTTATGATATTAAGATATCATCATTATTGTAATGCATGCACACATTGTAACAATGTTCATTTTCTTTTAAATTTTTTCGCTTTTAGAATGGTGCTTCCCTCGGATTTCTTTCCACCAGTGGCCGTGACAAATCGGTCCGAATTTGGAATATAGAAAAGGAAAGATGCGATCACGCGTTCGCGGTACCTCAGATTCATAAAACTAGTCATTACGAAGAATCGAACCGAAGTCGTCACTGGTCTTCCGTCATTTGGTATCCGGATTCGACTCAGCTGTTGTTATTAACGACATTTACGTAAGTTTCAAATATTATTATTTTTATTTTATAAACATTTAATGACAATAAGTATATATTTAGAGGCGAGTTACTTATCTGGGATCTAAAAAAGAAAGGAAAGAAAAAGTGGGAAGTGTTCACAACTGAAGAAACCGAAGGGCACAACAAATGCATTTTTAATGCTGTAATTGTGAAATCTAATACAGAGAGAGTGTACACAATTTCTCTCGATCGTCAGGTAACGAGAAACTTCTGTCTGATTCTTTAGAACTAATCTAATTTTGATTTTTCGGCTAAGTTGCTTTATTAACGGAAACTGTTACGGCGAGGAGTCCGTATAGGGTTACTACTAATGTATACACACTACACTGTACTACTGTACATAAAAGTGATAATGTAGCTCGAGTATTTGTCGAAAATGCATCAAAGGTGCTCCGAAGCTAAATGGAAATAAATACCAAAAAGAAATTTGTTTATTACTAAAGCATAAATCTGTATCGCATTAAGCAAATGCATCTCGATCAATCGTACAGCTGGGTAGTAAAGTTTTCATCTTGCATTTGAGATTAAATCATTCATTACACTCATCTATGCTAGTATATTCTTGTGGATTAGTCCAATGAAAAGTGGGAAAAATATGAGGCAAGCCACACGTTGTAGTATTACCTTGCATCCTCGAGTCTTAATCCAAAAATTTAAGACTTTTAAGAAACGATTAAGTTAAAATTTGACTTAAAGAAAACCTAATTGGTAATGCACTACTGTATTGTGTGTCAATGGATCTGGCAAATCTTCGTTTAAGACCTGCAGTTTTTCTGTTAACAAATTGTTAATGTTTTGTTAATAGTCTTGTTTATAGTTTTTTTTACGTTGGCATTTGACTGCCATTTAAGCTTCGATCAGCTAAGTTGCTATAATTGGTGCTTGCTTCACTAACAAAAGTCTAGATCTGGTATTATAGCGACCCCAAATTGGAAAGTTGTTTTCCATTGGGTTACACGATAGTATCGTCTTTGCCGACCTTGCACGAATAACATTTATTAAGAATGGGATATATGGGATTGGCTGATAAAGTTTTCAATTTACACAGTTATTTTAGATAGAGATACAATAACCAGTTTTAATATACTAAAATCTATTTAATTTAATTGTCCATACCTGTCTTTAACATAATCATCATTTAGAGTGGCATTTTTTTGACTATTTAATCTATTTTTGCACTTTTTGAAGGAAAAATCTTTCTGGATTTTCTTCCATTCCAATGTGATAGCTTGAACTTTAGCATCTGATGAAAAGCATCGACCTTTTCACGTTGCATTCAATTTTGGGAATGACTGAAAAGTTGGTGTTAGATCTGCGTCTTAAACGGGGTGCAGAATAATCTGTGACTTTGGGTTTTCGAGTTTTTTTGATGTCTCCTTACTGCAGCATTATAACAATGAAAAAAGATAGTTCTTTTTATCTTTAATACAGAAATTAACTGTGAAACTTGAAACACATGTCACAGAAGTCCTTTTAATTTAGCAGATTATTCTTTAATAAGCAAAGATAATGCTTTCGGCCAGTTTTTAATGGCCATCTTTGGGCTATTTGTACAAGAGCGAATGCTCTTAAATTGTAACAGATTGACTATGTATGTACCAAACTATATTTAAATTTATGACTTTTGTTATGACTGGTTAATAATTACATAGAAGTGACAGCATAATATACATATACAAGAAACACAATTACATATCAAGCAACAATGTTTTATATTAAACTATGCTCTCTGCAAGCTCGAGATAATGTCCCGGTCTCTGTAATTTATAGATTTCTCCCAAGATAAGGGTTTTTTGTGATGCATGTTTTAACTTTATGGCTTTATTCTACATTTCTCGAGTTATTGTTTTACGATATATTATGAAACTTATTGTGTTTGTTCTTTATCAGACACTATAAAAATTCATAAACATATCAGTACTCAAACTTATGAATTCACAAACCACTTCAACCAAATCACAAATGAACTGTGGACCACCTAGGTTCCTATCCACTTATCCCATAAATATCACCATTGTGTGCCAAAATATTGGGTTGTTCGGAAAGTTCGTAGCAATTTTTAAGAGAAATAAAAGAAACTGTTTTAAAACTAAAAATATACTTTTATTCCATTATGTATGCACCATTGTTTTTAATGACGTGTTGCCATCTATGAGGCAGCTTCATGATACCCTTTTTGTAGAACTTTCCAGTTTTTCCCGCAAAAAACTGATCCACGTGGTTTTTGCAAGCTTCCAAAGTATCAAAGTTTTTATCACGAAGGGAATTTTGTAGAGAACGGAACAAATGGTAGTCCGACGGGGCAAGGTCGGGTGAGTAAGGGGGGTGGAGTAAAACATCCCAGCCTAGTTCCAATAATTTTTGGCGTGTTCGTAAAGACGTGTGAGGTCTGGCATTATCTTGATGAAACACAATGCCTTTTCTATTGGCCAGTTCCGGACATTTTTCTTTAATTGGCATGTTCAGCTTATCCAATTGGGAACAATACTTATCAGAATCAATTGTTTGATTCTGTGGAAGGCAGCTCGTAGTACAGGATTTCTTTCCAATCCCACCAGACAGTGAGCATGACCTTCTTTGGATGAAGACCGGCCTTTGGAGTTTTTAATGGTGATTCATTTTTCTTACCCCACGATTGTTTTCGGCTGATGTTGTTATAAATGATCCACTTTTCATCACCTGTCACTAAACGCTTCAGAAAAGGATCATTTTCATTTCGTTTTTCAAGAGAATCACAAATGGAAATGCGATCCAGTAAGTTTTTTTCGTTAAGTCGTGAGGTATTTAAATGTCGTAACGATTCACGCATCTGAGCTTCTTTAGATGTTGAAATACAGTACTGTTTGATGACTTCACTATGTCTGCAATCTCTCGAGTTGTGTAATGAGGGTTTTCATCCAATAATGCTTTGATCTGGTCCTCTTCAATAACAGGAAGTGCTTCCCGAGCAAGGAGCATCTTCAAGGCTGAAATTACCCGTTTTAAATTTTGCAAACCACTTTCGAACAGTTGATTCTGATACAGCACTCCCACCATAAACATCACATATTTTTTTTGCTGTTTGTACAACATTTTTGCCTTTACGAAAAAAGAAAAGAAACAAGTGTCGATAATGCATGTTGTTCGCATCCATTTTTTGCAATGAGACAAATTAAACACTATTTGAATAATCTTAACGGTTTTTTTTTGTAACGGACCGTTAACGTAACGGTCGGTCGGCACTATTTTTGGGGTAGAGGGAATAGTTCGGAACTTTCCAACCGGCAGAGAATATCTATTAATAGTATATTGGACCTCTGGTCAACTACGATTGAAGAAAGTGTCGAAAGGTTAACATTTTTCATTAGATGTCCAAACTAATTTTATACATTGGAGATGTCATTTACCAATTGGCTCTTCTAAGTTTTATGATTTATAATATATATATTTTTCAGATAGTTTTGTGGGACCTGAATGAAAAGAAATCAATATGTTCCCTGCCGACCATCGGAGGATTTTGCTATGCCTTGGAAGTGTGTCCTCAAGATGTCGGTACGTTTAAATTTTAAATTCGATAAAAACGATGTTATAATTTTACTGCTATAAAATAGTATTAAAGTGTTTTTTTGCTTTAACATTGATTATAAGATATCAAAATATACTGGAGAATGTGATTTATTGAAGTACATTATTGGCATTTCAATGTGCTTCAGGATTTTTGGCAATTTAATGGGTGTGTAGCCTAGTAAAGCAGCTTTAATTAGGCCAAATGAACAAACTGGCAACATAGTTTGTTTGCAATGAAATTAGCGTTGTCATTTGCTTGCTTATTTGACTACGTTAAAGCCTCTTTACCAGGCAATGCATCCACTGTCTATGTTTATGCTTATGGCAACAAATCTCAAATACTTAGCATTATAAAGAACATTAGCATGGGGCAATCGTAATTAAAGAGGAAGCGTTTGGAGCCCCATATAGAAAGAACTATCGAGCAAATCTTGGCCAAATTTGGTACATAAACTGTTTTGAGTATGCGATTTTGATTTTATTAAGAATTTCACTTCAAAATTCAGCCACTTTGGAAGAAATTTGGTGCTTATGCCTTGTTAACATGCAAATTATGTTATGTTTTCTAACAAATTTGGAGTATAAGAGGAGTTGCAAAATGTTCTTCACAATCCTTCGACGGGCAACTGGTGAACACATTCGGCACTTGCCCGATTGCGAGCTTTATGTCAAACTCTTTTTGTCAACAAAACTGTAATGCCAGCTTGACATTTAAGGAATTTTGGCATTTAAAAGGTTCCCACAAGTATTGGAAATTGGAAAAATGTACTTAACACACACATTAAGAACCAAATTTTACCACATTAGCCAGATTTTTAAATAAAAAAATTTTTTCAGAAATCAAAACTGCGTACTCGGGACAGTACACCAAATTTCCCTACAGTTCTTTTTACAGACATACGTAGTTGTTTTCTGAACACTTCTTTAATTATGATCACTCTGTATATATGTGAAGAAAACATTAAATATAGAATACTCATCTTTTTCATTAATAATTTGGTCTTTAAAATGTACACATTAAAAAAGTCTTTACGCTCGAAGCAAACTAGGGAAGATGTTTTAACGACCTCTGCAGCCAGATCGGTTGCATGCATTAAAGCATAAAATTAGAAAGGAGTAAAAGCATTTACATTATTCGATTAATGATTTATTCGTGTTTTAAATATATGCAAAATGATTAAAAATTACCTTAGTGTATCAACCATCTATTGTTTTTAATTAGGACAGTTAGCAGTTGGTTCCGGCGAAGGCATAATTCGCATTCTGAATACGACAAGGCCCGGAATGCCGTGCATAAGTACTTTTTGGCAAGGGATTAAAGGAAAGGTGATAAATGTAAGTAACTTATTTGAAAGTTGAAATTTATAAAATAAACCCGTTTATGTAAACGTGGAGTTTTGTTCTCAACTATATTTTAATAACTAATTTTAAAAATTTAAATATTAAAATTGAGTTTTTGAAAAATATAAGTTGTGCAAATAAACAAATGTATTTTTATAAATGAGATGAATTTCAATTTGTAAAAGACAGAAAATGTTTATTCTTACACCATTTGTGCATAACGTCAAATGCACAAATGAAGTTTGACTAGTTTTCTCGTCGGTATTGTAGTTCTGTGAAAGATAGTCAATCTACGGACAGGAAGGCCGCTTTAATTTCTTCTCGAAATAAGCAAGTTTTGTTTCTCTAGGGAGACAAATAGAACGAAAAGACTTGTGCTTTGCTTTGTTCTAGAAATTAATGTCTACTTTATCAAGTTCTGATATACTATAACATTCTGGTGTACAGTGGAATGAGAAAATGCTAATATTTGTCATAACCATTATGTAAAAGTGTGAATGTGTGTGTTATTTATCTCCGGCAGCTCAGATAGTAAATCTTATTCTTTGTTGCTTTAGAAAGAACACTAACTGAGGTACTTTACTTGGGAAAATGACGTACGGGTATCCCTTGCTTAATGCGTGAAATTAATTGCGGCAGAAGTTTTAATTTTTACAGCTTTACCAGTTGTCTTTACTTAACGTAGATACTGTATTTCGATTAACATGATTTCAATATATGCGGTAGGATCGAGCGATTAATTAACTTTGTTAATCGAGGGATATTAAAGTATTATTACATAAAGGTTTGGTTGTTCTATTGTGATACTTGAACAAACAGACACAAATTTAATTTTCTATATAGATTATAAGAAATAGAGCTGATTCAGGTTCATGAATTGGTTGTAAGTGTCCCATTCATCTAACAGATCAACAGAAAGTTGAACTTGATACATATATAAACATCTCAAAGCCTGATTTTTTATAATGAAGCCAAATGATTGCCAGATTGCAGGGATGGTTATATCTAAATTAAATATGTCTGGGAGCGTGGGATTGGATGGATGTCCAGGTAACATAAATGGCAATGCATCTGCACGGCAAGCAGCAGTTGCATGTTTAAGTCCCATTCTGGATCGATTCTTTTCTTCCAAAATATTCCAAATTATTTAATAAATATAAATTTTTAATTATAATTATTAAATTTAATAAGAGATAGTGCCTAACGTCAACTTCTAGTACCAAATTACTTTGTATTTAATTATTAATAGTAGTAGTAAAGTAGCTCGATTTAAATCCAATGATCATTTGATCAAACTTTATATGCTTATGTCTCGTTATCCACAAGAGGAATACCTTAAAACATTAAAACAACATATACTCAAAATCATTAAGTAATACAGTATGTTAAACTCTTTGGCAAGTATTATATAATACTGGACACACATACGCACACATTTGCCATCTGATAGCGTGTGTATTTAGTATTAAGCAAAACAGTATCTTTAACAATGGATATAGTAAACTATAGATTAATACTCACGCCAAATATTTTATAGTAGGACGGAGAGTTCACCGAGTTCGGCATTATAATTGCTTCTTTATTGCAAGTACTTTCGACAATTTGCCGTCACATTACTAACATTACTAACTATGCCTACATCCATGCATGCACCCTTTTGCAACTTATGTTTTACAACTTTGAACACGTTCGAAAATTGGTCACATGTTCTTAATGGAATTCCCAAGTATTTTAATTTGAAAATATGTGTTCTGTTCTTCTCAGAACATTCTGTACATTCTTTTAAAATATTTACTCATGTGACGATGACAATTATAAGTTTATCAAAAGTACTTGCGATAAAGAACTCAGTGAACTCTTCGTCCTACTAAACAACGGATATAGTTGGAGAAATGCTTTTTGATTCGTTATCAAATCATTTTCAGGCTTGAAAAGACATAAAGGATTGCCAGTGCAGGATAGGAAATTATGAGATAGTAATACTCTAGATACTGACGTCGGCATTTCTCTTAAGTCTGCAACGGAAGATGGCCCATTTATGAGTCGAAAAGGGTAGCATTTTTTAGCGTGCATCAATATCACAGTTAGCTTATTGAGCAGTGTAGTGCAACTTTGGCATCAAACTGTTGTTAAACTTATCTATGTTATATATTTAAAATAATTAGCTAAAATATAAAAATTATATGCTGAAATATGAAGTTTTTACATTACAGAAACAACACACAAATATAGAACATAGAACAAACGGCATAGAAACATACAAATATTAATTCACAATGTTAATTAAAGGTAAGTGCATCCTTGAGAGGTGGACAGATGGAGTGGATGGAGGAAAAAAATCTGCCCACGTTTATTCATTATGGATGTGTGAACCTGTGCAGGGAGGACCATGTAAAAGGAGAGCCATCTTGCATTCTTGAGGAGGCAAGATTTCCATTGGCTTGTCTCAAACTGACAAAGTCACTAACCAAGGTGTCTGGTTATCAAAATTTCCCAGTATCACATTCATTAACAGAACACTTTTTTTCTTGTTTTGAGAGGAAACATTGTAATTTGCATTCATTTGCTTGATCATAGTTGATGTGAATTTAATTTCTCTAGTGCAAAACTACAAAGAATCATATAATTTACAGCATCCTTTTCTAATAATAAGTGGCAAGGACACTACTTGTACTGGAAAAAATGCCTTGTCTGAATACTTTCACTTTAAATTCCACTCGCGGCCCACCAGTGGCCGAGTGGATAAAACTACCGAACGCCGATGGGTTCACAGCTGGTCTGTGGCTGGCCACATGGAGTTGAGGCATTTCTCTTGGCAGATTGCCCACGTACCACTTTATTGTGAACAGATAAACCAAAAACTAAATTCCAATCTATCTCTCTGCCCAAGCATGCACTTATCTTAATAATCCAGATTGTCAAAAAATATAAAAGTCAGTTGGAAATTTGAATCCATTTCTGCAAATCATGTTTTAATTACAGAATTACTTAACTATTACGATATTATGAAACACTTACGTAATTCCGAAAACTGCTCCATTAAATGTTTTGATGTCGGAACTGCCCCGATTATCCCTAACTCATTGATAGTTGCAGCAGTTTTAGGATATTTAGACAGTGATATTGAAACACAGGACTTCTCTTTCGTCTCTCATACATTATTTAATGATATATGTAACAAAATGTTTCATTTTTTATTATTTTATATTTGTTTTAGAACAAATTATTGCCTATTTCGACTTGGTGACTTATAGGGATATAAAATGAAAGAATTCTGTATAAAATATTTAAAATTTTATATGAAAACATTAATTATTTTTCAGAATCTGATCAGAACTAATATTGTTAACTGATATGCATTTTTGTTTAGCTCTCCTGGCATCCGAACAAGGAAGGTATGTTGGCGTTTGGCACCGAAGAAGGAAGAGTTGGTATCGTCGACACCATTGGCAACAAGTAAGAAATTGTAGTGTGAATTACGTCGTACGGAATTACGTAAATGTGGATTTTAAAAACGATGCTTTTCAGGCCGCCGATAATTTTTAAGTCTTTTCATAAAGAAAGCGTATACAGAGTTGGATGGGGACCGGATTATAAATTCTTTAGTAAGTATTACGTACAAATATTATGGTAAAATTTTAATTAAGTCTGTTATAATTTAGAATTGCATAGATGTATGCTTTATCGGTGTTTCTAGCACGTGTCGAATTAATTTACATCAATCCGATTTGGATTCGATAAGACACGCCAGACTGTCGTGTGATTGAAATTATGTATTGATTATGTAATTATGGTAGTTATTATTTGAGAGATATACAATTTATGTCAATTGATAACGTAACAGTCTGATATTGTCTCCCATCTGCATTCAAATGTGCTGTCGTATACTACTACTGGGAAGCACCATAAACAAAAATGGTAGCCTGCAGGAGCTGCAGAATTGTGGCTGCTGTGGGAAGAGTGACAATGGATATACCATAGTGAGCGTAGAAAGAATTTGAATATCAGTCAGATGTGTGCCCTGCAACATGAGGAGAAATTGTAACGGGAAAATGTGAAACTTGGGCAGTTTTCCAATGTATTAATATGCATTATGACACTCTCGGTAATAATTAATATAATTACAGTAATTTTAAATATAATAGTAGCATTCATTTTGGAAGGCCCCATATTTGTAGGTTTTTTCTATCCTCACTCTATTCACCTAGTTTGATGTACCAAACAAGAGGGTGCTAGTTGTCACGTAAACGGAAAGAAACATTTCAAGCTTTTTATGTCGAGTGGGCATGTAGTTGAATGTGACTGAAGTAATACTCGTTTGAAAGAAGAAAACAATTTACACCATATAAAAGTGCCATATAAAAGGACTGACAGTTTTTGTGTGGCAATAGCATGTAATATGCACAACGGTAGTGCAAAAATGTGATAAAATAAATAGCCACGAGTGATGAGTTTGTCATGATATTGCTCTTGCAAAGCAAAACCATGCACAAGCATGAAATAGAATCTTTTGCTTGTGGAACAGAAAATCTTGCCTATACAGATATCTGAGACTGATTTTAATTGCAGTTTGATGTTCTTGCTTTATACCTTATTTGTGCACTAGCTCCTTAGCTCACTTTTGGCATGTGTGCAATTCAAATGTCTTCTTTGGTATATATGGACAAGAAGTCAATGATCAAAGTTTCCTTACTACTACTATTTGGCATTACAGCCCATGTAGGACCTTGACCTCTCTGACAATCGCAGCCCAATCTTGACGATCTTCTCCACGTTTCCTCCAATCACCGACCCCATCTTCCTCAAATCATCTTTCACGTCATTCAGCCATTGCTTCCGTGATCTTCCTCTACATATCCTGCCACCCAGATTTCCTCTATAGATCTTCTTGGCAGCTCTATCATCTGACATTTGCTAAACATGCTCCAACTATCTCAGTCTGTTACTCTTTATTTCAACAACTATATCAGTATAACCATACAGTTCTACCAATTCGTTAAAAAATTACTGAAATAGAAATGACAAACTTTATTGTTGATCCATTTTTTTTTACATTCTTGAACAAAAGAGGAAATTTTGCATTACTGAAAGACTGTTATCAATAGCAAAAAGCAACAAATGTCAATCTGAAGTTATCACATTCGCTCTCTTGCTAACATTTCTCACTGGAAACTTTTCTTGCTCGCATCTAAGTGGTGACAAAACATTTTTACATTCTGTTAAGAATGTTCTTTTCCTTTTGATATGCAAGCTACGTGTTTTACTGAATAACAGTATATTTTGTGCACTTTTCCACTTACTAAATGATTATAACAGTCCAAAAATTTGTAATTTTCAAATGATTTCTTTGTATAATAGCAGGTTCTGTCCACAAAGTAGTCGTGCAAGTCGAGCGAAGTACTCACTTGCTAAAGAGATTCTCTAGTTTCGTGTCTAAGGGATCGGGCTACTCTGGGACATATTGCTTAAGCTTTTCTCTATACCTGGCTTTAGCCTTGTCTTTCAAAGTACAATAATAATCACTCATAATTATTTATTCGTATTTATAGTTACTTTCATTTTTAAAATTTTAAGATAATTTTGACGTGTTAAATGAGCAGGGTGCAAACATACCTAAACCATGCGCGTGCGCTGTGGGCTGGACATGAAAAAGGTTCTCTCACTCCTGTGATGCTTTGCACCCTGTTATCTTACCCAGGTCAATACACCTAACTCAAACAGAAATGGATCTAAGATGCTTTAAGCTGGATATTCACGTGAAAGATTCTGTTGTGTGTATAATCACACAAGTTCCACAAACAAGATTTCCGTATTTTGGTCAAAAGAAACATACCAATAAACCTGTATGATATATCATAAACATTTTGTGACGTTTGGCATGCTTTTCTAAACATTGCATGTGGTTCTGACATTCTACCAATTGTATTTGAGATGTTACTCGAGATCTTTCCTTTACATTGCAGAGTTATTGAGATATAAGTATATTTTTCCTACACAAACAACGTGTGAAAAACATTTTTTAATCAATGTTTACACATGTGAGTATTAAATAAATGTGAGTATTAAAAATGTGAGTATTAAATTCTACGGGGAAAACATTAACTAGGGAATTATGGAATTATTCTGCAGGATATATCTTACAGTATTTTTATTGATAAATTATGTAATAATTAATAATTTACTGATTAAAATATCTTTTCAGAGCAAAATTATGAAAGTGACTCGAAACAAAAACTATATTTGTATTCCTGTGGCGATCGTGTCATTTATATACACGATCCGTCGGACGTAAATTCTCACGCGGCTAATTTTGACGAGTTTGCGGCTTTGACGAATCGGTCTTACACTGCATTGTTGCGAACCGATTTTGCATGGAGGTCAGATTTTTCTGTCATTGCCGTTGGAAATACAGATGGGTAAGTCGCTTAAAGATTTTAATGTTATCTAACAATGTATTTACCTTGCTCTTAAGGTTGCAGTTTGTTAAGCAAGAAATACTGATTGATGGCACTTTAAATAAATAGCAAAAATTAAAAGGTGTAAACTATATATATTACAGTACTGTCGAAATATTCTCGGGGCAAAATCTTCGACTGTTGGCCCGGATTGTCACACAGAAGAAATTAATCAACTGCCTTAGTTGGCATCCTCAGTTTACCGTAGTTCCAGATTCTTCTTGTTCTTCTTGGTTAGCCAGCGCTTCAAATGACTCTATTATTCATGTATACGAATTGCTTCCAGTTTTAAGTAAGCAAATCTCTCAATTATGCCATTTTATTAACGTGTGTACGTATATGCATATTATGTGTTACTTTACAGATAGACCCGAAGACGATAACAAAGAATTCGTAACCATAACTGATTCCATTTATCAACTGACTGGGCATCAGGCTCGAGTCGTTACCGTATCCTGGAGTCCCCATTTTCC
Source organism: Centruroides vittatus (assembly GCF_030686945.1). Lineage (NCBI taxonomy): Eukaryota > Metazoa > Arthropoda > Arachnida > Scorpiones > Buthidae > Centruroides > Centruroides vittatus. The sequence continues at coordinate 2,210,794 of NW_027122699.1, forward strand.
TGGAAGATTAGTCTCTGCTTCGTACGATAACACAGTACAGGTATAAGAGGAATTTTTAGTTTGACTCATTTGTAAATTAGATAAAAGCATTCAAATTTGAGTAATAAAATTTTAGGTGTGGGACACATTGAAAGGTAAACCTCTAGCCAATTATAGAGGACATAAAGGAAGAGTGTACAGCGTTGCCTGGAGTTTTCTTTCGCCGAACAACTGTTTCAGCGGCGGAGAGGATTATAGCTTGCACTGTTGGGATTCATCTAAACAGGAACATAATTTGCCTCCTTCTAAACGTGAGTTTTGCTTTACGAAGTTTTAATTATTTTTGGAGAAAATTTGCAATTGTATAAAAGAAAATTTTTCAGAATCAATCAAACAAAGTAAAAAGTTAAAAAAAGAACAAGTGTTACCTAAATTAAGCGAAGAGGATAGTAAAATAGTTCAAGAGTTGATAGAAAGGAAACTTGCCATGTTAAGAGCCGAGAAAGAGAAAGAATCGACTACAGATAATGTATGTATTTTGAATTGTTTTAGACATTTCTGTCTAATAATTTGCTTGAGTAATGGTTAAGAATTTTGCTTCCCTAATTCTTTCGTGTTAATTTTCGCTCGATTATATTTCTCTGTGTATGAGGTGTCCCATAAATTGGGAACCATGGGAGTCATGTTAAGTTTTGTATATTCTTTTACAGGTAAAGCATCGTGTTGTGTACGGAGGAATGAATTCAGACTATTTTGATGGCGAGGATCCACAGTCGGCATGAAGTTGTCAAAGTGTTTAGCAGGTTGCATCCAGGTAACTACATGATCGGTGGGAAGTCTGGATGCAGCCTGTTAAACTCTGGAAATGTCTCACTGACTGTCTGTTTTCATCATCAAAATAACTCAAATCTGTTCCTTCTTATTCAATCTCATTTAAATAACAGAGTTATAGTAATACAGTACTGGATCAAATATCTGGCAAACTTGGGACCGGAAGTGGTCGGGTTTTCTGGACACAGGCTAAATATATATTCAAAATATAAAATAAACAACAGAAAGTGAAGAATAAATTGTATCTAGCCCACCAGTGGCCGAGCGGTACTGTCGCTAAACACCGGGAGTTCGGTTGCGGGTTTGCACCACACTCAGACAAGCTGGCCACATAGAGTTTTCTGGGTTTTCTCCACGGTTGTAACACCTGAATAGGAGCCAATTTCCCTTACAAGACCTCCCGGAAGGCATTTCTCCTCGCGTAACATCATGCACCAGAGAAGGCAACGGGGAACTTCCCCCAGGATACACCTCGATGCCTTACTAACCACTTATTAACCTGTGCCAGGTGCTTGCCGACGTCAGGATTTCTGATATGGCACACAGAGAGTGAGCACATCATAGGCACGAACTGGCATTGTGCATTTTATATGTCATGAAAACCAAAGCAAAGTAGCTGTGCACTGAACTCGGTCATACTGCAGCCCTCCAAATTCAAAAAATAGCCAGTTTTCTGATAATTTTGAATTTCTGGAATTCTGATATTTGGCTCAGTACTGTAGTAATTTCCAATTTTTCTGCATAGTTTATTAAATTAGTGTTTTTTTCTGCTTAAAAAGTTAAGAATAACATTTCTTTTAACCAGTCGCCAATGACGAGAAGAGCATTTCAAAATAACAACAAATGACTGGTAAAAAAATGTACATAAAAATATTGAAAATTATCATTGTTATTACAGGCTTTGATTGTTTAGTAGTCTAAACCATTCAAATTTTATACAGTCAAACCTCAATGTAGCACTCTCCTATGTGGCACCATCCACATGCGCTGCCAAGTGGTGTTTGCAAACAGATTTTTTCATAATTATTAAATAGCTTAAATGACTTATTTAATTTAAATGAGCATTTTTGTGAATAATTAGGCACGTCATTCTAATGAATCAACAACACAATTTAAATCACATTGAAATGCATCAAAGATTGAGTATAATGGCTTATTTTGATTGAGTCAATACACTTAACGTGGCAATAATCTAGAATATTGACCCGGTGCGAGAACGGAACGGGTGCCGCACGAGTTACGAGGTTTTTGTATTTGGGTAATTAAGTACCGCTATAGATTTACTTGCATCTGTTTGCATTTACAGATAACAAAAGTGGATGGAAATTCTCCTAAAGAAAATTCCAATGCTGTACAAACAGGTAAGGATGGGCAATATATGGGGCAATTCACTCGGGACCAAACGCTTACATTGTTTAATACCTCACGATTGCATAGGCACATTTGAATAATGCGTAATGTAAAATACACTTCAGTCGACTGCACTGTCACAAAGTAAAGAATCATTCTGTTTGTGTTTCTTATTCATCTTTGAATTTTATATGGGGATATTCTGCATAATAAGTGTTTGGTCATGAATGAATCAGCCTGTATTAAAGTTACAGTTCATATTGAAATTTTTTAGGTGTAACATTAATAACCATAAAAATATTTTTAATTTGCTAATTTTAACAAATGATGAGTCGATAATTTTGCATAATATTATTGAAATTCAATGTCAGATTTGCTAAAGTGTATATTAAATTGAATTTTTGAGAGAACGAAAGATAAATATACATAAAGATTTTCAAAGTTTTCAAGCTTCTGGTTTGTCTTTGAAAGAAAATACCAAATGATGATTGAATGCTTGTATGGTGGACTTTTTATTATTGTTTGGTGTTTTCTAGCAAAAACATTTGACAAATTTCTACATATAAATAAAATACAGTAGACCCCCCCGTATAACACGGGTTCATATAAGATGGATTCGTATAACACGATGGAAAAATTGCAGTCGTGTTCGTATAACACGCTAAAAGAGGCTCGTATAACACGGTAAAAGAATGAGACAGATTGTCGTGGCCAACTCGTGTCTTGACAGAATTGTTCGAATTTGGACCAATAGTGGACATTGCACAAACTGTCGAGTTTAAACAAGCAGTGTACCTACTAAAAAACATTTATTATTCAATGGCCGTAAAAGTTATATTTTCATGAATGATGTCTCCAAAGTTCGGCGAATTTTTCAGAGAAAGAATAATTTATCGGGAAACGCGCCCGCCGTTTGATGAGCCACTCCACGACAAAAACAAGCTTAAGCAATGGCGTCTTTGAACGGTGCACGCTCGGTAAGTATTCCTACAATTTTTTGTTTATGGCATAGTTTATATGGATTATTCTCAAAAAATTATACGTATTTTGGAAACATTCGAATCAAGTTAGTCTAGAATCAGTTAATTTTATGGGAGCAAACCTTTCAAACAGCCATACCCCCTAAACTGCACAAGTGCCGGGCTGTGAACAGCTCATGTATTTGTAAAATCTAAGTGACTCGTACAACACGGAACGCATCTACCGTGTTATAGGGGGGTCTACTGTACACTAAAATGATAAGAAATTACCCTTTATCAGAATTAACTCTTTGAGCATTGCTGGTTGTCTTTGGGGATGTAATTACACCAAAAAACATTGTAAAATATATTCCAAATAACTTAAAAATATAAAACATTCTCACAAAGAAGAAATAAGCATCAGTTTTCTAGTATTTTCGGATCTCCTAAGCCCATTTTTTGAGATTAAAATTTACAAGAGACAAAACTTTTGCAGAATTTTGTGAATTTATTCTTTGACAATGAACTTAGGAAGTGTGAAAATACCGGAGAACCGATGTTTATTTCTATGTTGACTCTAATAAAGTAGCATTTTGTTGCTTTTTTTATTTCCAAATTTCTGTTATCAGAGGATTCTTGCAACGAGAATGAAGGTACAGATTCGGAAGACGATGTTTCATTGCAGGATAGTTGCTCCGTGGCATCCAGTTTGTCACTCATCAAAAAGAGTTGTTCATCCAAGAAAAAATCTGGTGATGATAATATTTTTATGAGAAATTCTTTGGAAAGATAAATCTCTATTACTTATTACATTCATTTACATTAAGTATTAATAAACGTGTATCAAATTTTAAAAAGGCAAGGGAAAAAAAACCCAAAAATCGTTGTTTCCGTATTCGTCGGCCTTAGAAAACAGGGGGAAGAAGTTTGGTAACGAAGACTGTGTGTTTCTGATGGATCTCCTGACCGAAGAGAAATCCGAAAATAAGGAATTGCAAGCCGGCAGTGACGAAGCAACTCATCTGGGATTGTTTTCGGATAGAGCGGCAGCCTGGAGAATGTTAAGTTCCGAAAGTAATTATAATTTCTGATCAAAATCTGATATAACTACATTTTTATATATGTAATAGATTCAGTAGAAAACCAAAAAAGTGTCCTTAAAATTTGGGAGGGTGAATGATATTGTAGTAATTTTTCCACATTAAATTTCCAAGTCAAGAGTTACTACTAAGCAAGACTGGCAGTTGTTATTAACTGTTATTTTCTCTGTTAAATTTGCTCCTATAAACTTGGTGCAATGTCTTATGTTCTTGTGCATCGACAGAATGTAAGACAGTGAACCGAGAAAATGGGCACTCAGCAGAGCACAAAAGAGCAGCATAGTGGATAGTGTGGAGGAACTTTCACAGAACTGTGGTCATTCCTACTTTCCCAGTTCTGTTATATATAATGGAGAAAAAGCATAGCAATCGGTCAAAAAACAACCCGCAAGATTTTTACGTTTCTGGACTTGGGGAACCTTGAAATGTCTAGAAATGCAAAAAATTTGGGGTTTTTCCGTATATATGGATGTTATTTTGTGTGTAGTGCGATTTTGTTCACCCTGTTTGAAGCTTAATAACTCCTGGCTTTTTGTTGAAAATTTCTGAAATTTTGGGAGGCTGGTTTGTGAATTAGGGGGATTGGGATTGGTGCTACTAAATTTTGGTGGTTAAAGGTTGAGAGGGTGGGGAGATAAAGGGGGTGCCTATCTCCGGTAGGGTCAGATTTAATGATTTTTCTCATTATTAGCATTTACAGTTTTTTATAAAAGCTATCCCTAGTCTTAAAATTAAGCCTTTTGTCACTTTATAATAATAAAAAATATAAAAGAATTGCTAAATTAAATATCATAATGGATGGTGCCAACACAGTTTTAAATGTTGCCGGGAAAGTTAAGCAACTTGTTGCTGGTTTTTTTTAACCTGGAATTCTTGTTGTACATCTGGATGTGACTTATTCAATTGTCTCTGTACTGTGCCTACATATTCTGAGGCGTCGATCAGTTTTACATCCCTGCTTTTGAAAGATCGGACAACACTAGACTACTTTCACTTTGTGTGCTGCTTGAGAGTACTCGTGTTTTTGGTTTGTCGTCTTGTTCTTGTGCATGAAGAGTGCTGCTAGTTATGCTTACTATTAACTCCGACTTAGAAATTTTGTATATCGAAATTATTCTGATATCACTTCCCAAATTTTAATGACACTTTTCTGCTTTTCTATTAAACCTTTCTTGTATATTAGCATGACTTGTGTTGAATGTATCAATTGATACATTTCCCCTATTGATTTTTTTTAATATTTCTACCCTTTTCCAGTAAGTCAACATAAAAAATCCAACAATCTAGATTATGCTCTCCAATTAGAAATATGGAAAGGAAATGTAGGCGATGCTCTTAGGGAAGCTGCGGATAAAAATATGTTAAATGATTATCTGGTGTCGTTAGCTCCGTTGGGTGAGTATTACTTACGTAAATTAAATTTATAAGAATTGTGTATATTTTCATATTGACATTAATAACTAATTTATACCAATCGGGAGATCAAAGTTTATTTGTGAGTAGATTTATTAATGTCGTGAGCCAGTTTTGCTTGTTATCATCCTGTTGTGTTGTGTTAGATCTTGAACATTTACTTACCACAGACTTGAGGGATAGCATTTGAAATTCTTCACTAGTATCATGTCTGTTCCTAGCAAGTAAATTAAGACAGTTGAAATCAATAACAAGTTTTCCAATTTAACAAAGAATAAGAGAGGTTTCAGCTACAGAAGCGGGAACAGAAAGATAGAAGTCTTAGGCACTCTTGAGCAGACGAAAAAGGCTGGAATATAAGAGTGCTGCATGGATTTTATCAATTGTCCATGCTGTCCTTGGCAATCAACAGTGATGATTGATTGAACCTATTGTTAAAGCTTATTGTTTGTGCCAAATTTGTGATCTGTACACTTTGACCTGAAATACTTTTATAACTTTGCACATTTTGTATGGCTTCTGATGTCAAAATGTGAAGTTCTAAAAGCACATAAGCTTTTAATTCCACACACAGATATAATTAATGAAAGATCTGAGATAAAAATTTGAGCACTTTCTCTTAAATAAACAACCTAAGTTTTCAGTTATAATATTTAAAAAAAATTGACTTCATTGTGTTTTACAAACAGGTTCTCGTGAACTCTGGCTAGAAATGGCAAGCAGATATGCCGAACAACTCATTGCGAGCGGAGCAATTCAGAAATCTGTGTTGTATCTACTCTCCTGTCACAAAATTTATAAAGCCATCGACACTCTTCGAGATCATGGCTACTACAGGTAATTAAGCCTATGTACACTTTTGCAAATTTAATATCAACTTAAAAATTTGTTTTTTAGAGAAGCGCTTGCTCTGGCAAAGGTTAGAGTCTCTCCGACGGACCCAGTTATACCCACCATACTGAAGGAGTGGGCTTTCAAAGCCAACAGAGATAACAACCATCATCTTGCCGCCAAATGGTAAATTAGTTCGTAAATAAAAAACACAATATATTGAGTTTGTGACAAAAATTCTTTTGCTTTAGTTACTTGGCTCTTCGAGAATACTCTCGAGCGTCGAGACAGTTAGCCAACATTACGGATCCGACGGCGATGCAGACTGCGGCATATGTCAGTAAGAAAAGCGGGAACAAAAACGAAGCTCAAAGTTATATGATTTCGTCTATCAAGCTGGCATTAAAGAAACAGGAATGGGATCTGGCGTATTCTATAATATCTCAACATGTAGAAATACAAGTGAGTTTTTAAGATATTTTTAAAATACTTTAGATATTCGAGCTTTAGTTGGCAAATTTTTGTTGTTTATCTAATTTGATGAATCAGATTGCATCCAGATATTTAATTTTTCACCATTAAAATAAACAGAATTTTGAAAATAACACATTAAATAGACTATCTTTTAGCATTAATAACTTATTTTAAACATAAGATATACATGCAAGTACTTTGACGATGAATTGCATCTTTGTCGGGCAAGAAATTTCTGTATTAAAGAATTTCTTTTCTGGCAAAGAAGATAATATATTGTGAAAAGTGGATCTTTGGACTGAAAAGTTCTTTTTTCTGGCGAATAATGAGCATGTACCAGTTAGTGCATGGATTGACCTAGTCATTTTTTGAAAATACACTTCCATGCCATTTAGCTAGAGGAAAGAATGACTAGATTATTGAATAGACAAAATATTTTGGCACACCTAAGGTCATGCCTAAGATAATATTTAGTGAATGAAGTGGACGAAGGCCTAGGCAATCTACACTTTATCTGCGACTCAGTTTAAGTGGTCTGCAGACTGCTTAAACCACCGATCTGGAAACAGTAAGATATGGAAAAGATTAAAGGTGGCCACATAACGGAAACGGCAAAGGTAATTGGCCTTATTTACCAAAGGACGTAATTTTGAGTCCGGATTTGGTCTCGAAGAATTTTTATGGGTGTTTTGATCCGGACACATCTGGTCTCATTCCTTGCAAATTTACAAACTCGGACTTGCATCAAAGGTTATGTATTGGAAATTTTGATAGAGACATCTATGAAAGGAATTTATTTTTTCAAATTTAATGAAATAATCAGTTAATATACTAAATTATGATGATAATCTTGTAAACAATGCAAAAAGATTAAACTTAGCAAAAAGCTTAATAACTTATGTATAGCATTTGAAATAACCATTTTATATGTTATCAAGTAGATTTAGTAGATCAAAAGTACTATAATTACTATAATTTTAAACTTAGTTTATCTTTGTTTTAGCCCTTACGACTAGTTGTCGCAACTCATAAATTTATTTGCGAATACGTCGAAGTTTTGCAACACTCCACGGATAACCTGGGTAAAGAATTAGATTAATCGAATTATTTTTCGTGATTTAATATTAATAATTGCCCAAATGAAGTATTTAATTCTATATTATAGGTTGGATTTGCCCGTTAGACTTTATGAATGAGACAGAAGAAGTGACGATATGGAAAGGGGCGGTATTTGACAGTTATCCATTTCTGCACAGAATTAAGAACGGGTGGATTGCAGAAAATCTATTAAAAGTCAACGAGGACGAAGAAAAAGTGGCCAGTCATTATCAGTTTATCGAAACTGCTCTGGTTTCTCAATACACTTCCTCCGTTAAAGAGGTATGGACAATGATGATTTTTACTTTGAGATAATAATTTATGAAATTGAATACTCGTTGGCTGAATATAAGCCTCATTTTTATTAAATTTAGCATTGATTTTAACGATCATAATTTTATTGAAATTGAATTACATTATTTGAACATGTTAATCATGTTCAAATAATGTAATCTATGCTTTTCTAAGACTAAGAATTGTAAATAAAATTAATGCCCATATTCTGTTTTCAGTACTACATCATGCTAGCTGTTGAGCTATGTTCATTATTATTAATCTGTTGGAATAAAGATATAACGAATGGAAGTATTAAAGTTACCATACTGAGACGACTGAACAGGCTTTTCTCTCTTGGCAACGGCCACTTCTCTTTAAACTCCATCTGTCTCCTCTTATTTCCAGAAGGTGAGTTTTAGTTTTGTCCAAAAGATTTTGCTCATTTTATGATACATAAATTAGCATAAATGTATTTTTTAAGGTCAAAAGCTATTCATTACAAAAATTTATGCATTATTCAATTATCTAGACAGTCGTAAGCTTTAGTTTTTTCATCCTGCCTGTTGTTAATCTTTCTTTGGTTCTCTTTTCTTTACTCGGAATGTCTGATTGAACTAAATATTCATTGAAATTCTTACCTGAATTCAAATGTATCTTGGATCATTAAATTTTACATTTGTATTTATTAAGTTGGTATTGTGGTACATATTTTTATGGCTAATATGTACGCTGCTAAATGCTGATAATTCAAATATTTGTAGCCAAAGTGAGATTCGGTTTGCGATCTGGCAAATTAGTAATGACGAGGGGCAAAATGTATACTTTGTTCTGCGATAGTTAGCATGGAGATTACTGCTTCCTATGCTCCCACAGCTCCAGCACCACTGCCATTTGCTCTTTACCGAGTGTCGTTAAATCTGAAACAGTTTTTACTACCAGATTTTGTGGCAGAGTTTATGCTGAATTGTCTGAATAAATTACCATTTTAATTGCTTAATTTGATGATTAGTGACTCATCAAATAGAACATTTATTGATAAACATGTGCATAAAATGTATGTTTATTTTATTTCTTCTTATTCTTTCTGTTATTCTTCTGCACTACGAGCTCTTAAGGCTGTTGGAAGTAAACACAATTTTATTCATTTCTTCCTGTCTCCATTTTTTTTTATGTAATGCTCTCTTCTTATTTATCTTCTACAAAATCTTATTTATTCATTATGTATAAAAATCAATTCTAATTTAATTCTTTATTACAGAGATTAAATGGTCTGCAAACAATGGCATTCGCATTACGTCCCCTTACAAAGAAAATATGTTGATGATAAGTGCACTAGAAAATAATCTGGAAGATTTAATTGAAATTAAAATGAATGACAGACTTCTTGATATCGAAGATAATGCAATTAGTAGCGATGCATCGGAGGAGCATTCCTATAAAAGAACAGAGTCATTTATATCAGGATATTTCATGTTTAACCTTCTGTGTTTGCTAGGAAAGACTGTCGGAAATTTTCAAATTTTCAAATGCGACACACTTAATATCGAAAACGAAATTCACGAGGAATGTCTAAGAAAGGCCAAATTATTTACGGACCTTTTACAGAAAATTAAGTCGTCATTATTGATCGAACTTCACGCTCAACATAAAGTAATTAGTCAGAAATTAACCATTCTAAATCAAAAGATTGCTGTGTTGAATTCTGATAAACTTTATAAGTTGCACGAAACTGAATTGCCCGGAAAGACAAGTGAACTACAGTTGAGGAATGGAACCGCACAAAGTAATCACTCTGACGAGGAATACTGCAAGCTGAAGAAAGAACAGGAGGAAGTTTTACAAGAGTTTCAAGCTTTAGAGAAGTTAACATATGTAAGTATTGAATGCTTTTTCTATATTTTATCTGTTTAGTAAATTGTTTTATCATCAATAAAAAATGAAGGATCATTTCTTTACGTGGCACCGCACCAAGTAATTGTGCAAATTTATCAAGTGTGAGAGATGCAATTCTCAAGACAATTGATTAATATGAATAAGACAGTGGGAACAATGTATGATATAGGGCAGAGGTGGCCAAATCTCGTCACGATAGCAGCCATATGCTATATTTGAAAGCCATATTCTATATTGGAATAGTATTTTATATAACTTATACACTGTGTACTTATATATGTATAGAGGAATAGCACCAGACTTGGACCCCTCCCCTAAATAAAAATTGTAAGGAATAATTGTATACTAGAGCTGCAATAAGAATTTAAAAGAGCCACATTTTGCTCAGAAGCTGTAGTTGGCCACCACGGATAGCGCATGGAGATTGATACAAGAAATGAGTAGAGCCAAATTCTGTTTGACTCAGTACATTCCTCGATCCCTCGTTCTAGTTGTACAAAGAGGATCTGGTTCGATAAGTGAGGAATATAGAAGGATTTCCAAAGCCAAATAGGATTTGGTGTAGGATATCATTCCTTATTCCTTCACTCATTGATGAAGATTTTCATATTGATAGACTGATGATGCCTTACCAAAAAGTATTGATAAAAACCAAATTTAATTTTGACTTTTCTGTTTGTTTTTAGGGTTATTCATTTCCAGATCCCATATTATCGGCCAAGAAGATAATTGACATCTGTAAAGAATTTATCTCAAACTGCTCTTGTAATTCTATTTGTGAAGCATTAAGTGACTTTTCGAATGATATTCACTTATGGTTACAAAAATTTGATGTCGATTAATTAATTTAATTACAATAAATTTCTATTTTTAAAAAATATTTCCTGGAATAAGATGAAAATCTTCCTTTTTGGAATCGTTTAACGCTCAGTGAACAGTTTTAGACAGTTTTGCATTTAAAAATTTCCATATAAACTGCTTAGTTTCATAATTATACATTTACAACTATAAATAAGAGTGGATCTTCTGACGGATTTTCCAACACACGATTCTTTAGAAGAAGGTATGCAGAATTTTCTCAGTTTGTAGAGCTGACACCGAGGTGTAAATTTATTTAGTCTAGAATGTTATGTAATATGTTCTGTTGTGGATATGAGGCCTAGTGCAAATTAGTCAACATCGGAGGAAACTAGTCTCCGACATCAATCAAGCAGTAGTTGACCCTAGACCAAAGCTTACAATAAAATGTAGGTGGTTTGTTCTATTGGATATTTTCATTAGGTGAATGGTGATGCTCATGTGCAGTCAATTGTCAGTCCACGGTGATCATTGGCACTAGTTAAAAGCAGGCTTGTGACCATAAAACTGGTTTCTATCTATGTATCAAAGCAATTCATTCAAATAGTTTGTACAAAGCCTAAATGTATCCACTCCAGAGCAATTTTTTTAGGTGTACGTGTGACAGTTTTGAGCACTTCTTAGATTAAAATAAACAAATTACATAATTAAAGCATTTTGGAGCTATCTAATTTCTATCAATGCCACAAATAAACAATTTTTTTTTAAACGAGACTCGGTGACAAGTAGAAACATTTTTATTACATTCTAAACAGTACACAGAATATACTGTATAAGTGATCATTCATTGGATGAATTCTTTTTGACAATAGGTAATTTTGCTCATTATACATTCACTCTATATTCATTTACGTTGTCGATTATGGCATCATTACTCTGTAAGAAATTTTTAAAAATTATAAGATAGGGTATTATAATCATAAATAGAGAAATAACTTTTATTCAGTATCCTCTGAAAAAAAACAATTTTTGAAATGATTCAATATATGAGAAGAAAGATTTTGTTTAGAGGTGTAATTTCTTAATTATTTGGAAGGAATAGGGGAAAAGTTCACAATAATATAATGCCACAAATAAAATTTCTCTTTTATTTGTAAGGTGGTCTCAATTAAAATTAACTTTTGACGACTGCTAGATAGCCAAGGCGGTTAAGGCCACGACCGACTGCTCTCGGAGACCCCGGCAAGAAACTGCACGACTTCGTCGGGATGCGGTCTTTCCACACCCCAACAAAGTCGTGCCGTTTCTTGCCGGGGTTCTGCTTCTCGGCACCGGGTTGCTGCCATTGCGGGTCTGGTTTAATGTCGTAGAAAGCATTTAGCTTCCACTTTATGTGAAGAGAAACTTGTGATTGGACCAACGAAGACAAGAAAGTCACAACTTCTTTAAAGCAGGTTTCTGTGAAGATAAAAGTATTTAAATATTTGATTTGTAGTGTAAATGGCATTGAAAATGAATAGATATGTTTTCATTGCTCCAAATTTGCAAATGATCCACGAAGTGGCATCCTAGGTATACGAAATGCATTTGCACGGAGCTCCGGAGATGCCCCGTGCGTAGTTAATCCTCGGCTTCTCGGAAAGGCATTTCATTTAGAATTTCAACGTAGCACGTCGAAAGACCACAAACATAAAATTGGAATTAGATTTGCAATTTAAAAAAGAATATTATGACTCGTGCCAGTGATGCCGAATGCCGAGGCAGTAAAGGCTTTATTATGGGGACCAATTTTAGTCCAGGTTGGACCCCAGGGAATTTTTTTTGAGTGGTGTGACCTAGATACATGGAACATGTCCCTCTTAACACCCAGGTATCTCTATTATGGTCGTAGCCAAGTTCACAATGGGTACGACCAAACTAGGCCTTGAGGCCTATAGGGTAGGAAAAGTAAAGAAGAGAAATAAAATAGGCTGTGGGTATAGATTATGTTTAATTTTTTTTCGATGGATGGTCATCCATCCAAGAAAAATTAGAATCTAGGTCTGGTAGAATCCATTCAGAGAAATCATTATTCGTTAAAGTCAAGTTTAGATATTTGCACAAACATTTACCTCGGTGTATAAGGATTACAAATTACTGCACCACTATCTCGAACTTAGGAAATGCAGAACACTGCAGCGCTTTCTTAAATTTGTATATGTTTATGCTAGAAAACAGGAAACAATTCAAAACATGATTATTGACGAAATTCCGAAAATTATAGAAAAGAATGTTAAATTACTTACTCGAAGTCGTACGTATCAACGATTTTTTCATTAAAAACTATTTTTTTATTCTCTGCACAACTGGAAAACCAACATTCCAATTCGGTGAAGAGGATCAAAAAATCTTCTGTTGCGGGTTCACACTGATAGAACCTTATATCTGTTGGAAAAATCCGATTAATTCCATTAAAAATTTCCAAAAAACTAGCCTAAAGAATCCGGATTCACCTTCTTTAAAGATCAATTTGAGCAGCAAAGAATAAAAATTTTGATGACTGGCATAAAAACGCCGAATGGAATTGGTGAAACGTAAAACGTTGAGGAAAAAGTGCCTCATGAAGAGGCAATCTGGACTTTTCCAATCGATGAAACAATCGTGAAGTCTTATAACATTGTGTACGTTAACACACCTTTCGATAAAACCTGCTATGATCCCCCTTTTCAGATGCTTTTGTTCGAGATGGTTCCTGGTAATCATTGTCATGGATCTCGAACAGTACTTCTGAAGATGAGCCATCCATTGGTAGAACTGCTGTTCGAGGATGTAGATGCTCTTGATGAAGCTATTGTAATGAAGAAATTCTTTGTCTTCTCTTTCGTACTGAAAGTGTTTTTTGAATTTAAAAAAAATGCCAGTTTAATCAATAAAATCCATTCTGTGTTCAACAAAACATGTGCCATAAATAGAGAAATCAAAGATATAAATGTTCCAACTCGCCTCTTGCATACTTTTCAACGGGCATTACACACGTTTTTAACATACTCTTACCTGCCCATTGAATTCAAGAGCTGTCTCACCCAAAAATCAGTCAAGACCGGGAAAAAGTATTTTTAAATTAAAGATTGAAATAAAACGATTTCGATTTAGAGCCATTTTGTTCGGGCCTGAAATTGACGCTAAATCGAAGTACCTCAAACAATAATTATACTCTTTTCATAAGTATTCGTTAGTGGTTTACGAGGGTTACACTATATTGATGATGGTTATAGTTTTTCCTGTCCTGACTATAGAAAAGTTTATCTTAACTTTGGACCATTGAACACTAATTAGTAATTCGTAATAAAATATAGTCCGAAGGTAGGGGTATCGTGTTACACCCTTAATTATCCTTAAAGGCTGCTTTGGCTTTGGCAATAGCCCAGAGTTATGCTGAACTGAAATATGGTTTCTGATGGCACGTGAAACCCCACGATGAGCCTTTTACGTCCATAGAGGGGGCAAACGAGAAACTTGCTCCCTAGGAACCGAGTAAAAAATTCCACAAATTATAATCGTAAAATTTGTCGAGCACGTAACCTTATACCCTCGACCATGGGACGCTTTGTCTGTCCCATGGTACCGTATACCATAATCTACTTGTGAAAAAAACCCAAAAAATTTATTAATGTAATTATTTGTCGCCATGCTTTGCCTCCCTGGAAGATTTTCTGCAGACATCCACGCTACGAGGAATAGGGCCCTGTATGTCCCGATAAACCCACCCATAATTTTTAAGCACCATGCTGGAGCCATGTTTTTATATTAATAACGTGTTCTATGGTCGTCGTGAGACATTACTTTCAAGATTTATCCGAAATTCATGAAAACTTTTGTATATTTACCTGAGTTCCGATTACATTTTCTATGGAATTCATATCGAATCCTGAAAGAAATGTATTAAAATAATTACAATTCACATAACACGATGGTAAACATTATGTAAAAGTGTGTGACGTGTTGTTTTTACATGCAAAAATTTCAAAATAACGTACAAACATTTATTTCGCGTAGAATTTATAGGAAATGTACGAAAACTAATACAGCAAGTCTTTGCTTACGATGTTCGGAGAATTACAATTATAATTTTCTAATTTCAAATACTGTTGACTCTCGATATAACGTATTAATTGACTGACTCGTCAGTAGAGTTGCCAAGGCCTTGTATTTCGACTGGCATCGATCCTTGGATCAAGCAAATTTGATCCATTTCTTCCGAAATCCGTTATATCCGGGTTTGTAAAATCGACAGTCAACAATAGCCTATATTTTTACGTCGCCTACATTAGTACTGTACTTAAGTTACGTAGCGTATTAGTACCGTAGTTAGTGTATATTTCGTTAAACCCCATTTATTTAAGCCCTACAGGTAATACTTTATCGATAGAACGATTTACCTTCAACAAGATAAGACTTCAATCCGAAGCAATAGCACTTATTTAAATAACAGAAATCGCACTTCTCCGTGACGGCGAAGGAACATTCGCACTTCCCGTGTTTCCGGCACACGGGAGTGACTTTCATTTTGACACACGAAACGAAAAATTCGGCACACGACGTGCAAGTCCAATTTTCGTACTTGTTGGTATGCGCTATATTATCGCATATCACGCACGTGTTTACTACAGAAAAAGTAAATGTAAATTAATAATTGTTTTAGTATTTCGTGAAATATTTTACACAAATAACGAAATGAAACACTTACGAGATTTCCCTTTTCGAGTTTTTCCATATTCTGGAAGCTTCACAGACATTTTCGGTTCTGTCGAAATTAGTAACCAATGTTAATAGCCTTTATGTTTATTTGTAGGTGTCTGTATAGCTTTAAACCTACACACTACATACAAAATAGATTCTATCTGTAATTAAAACCTTCTAACCTTATTTTTATCCTCACTTACGTATAATTAATGCTTTATAGTATTAGGTCGACGTCCCTTTAGCTGTAGACAATAAAGCTTTATGTAACACTAAACATTCCTCGCTTATAGGTAAGAATAATTAAGGATAACACTATAAACAATATAATTAAGTATTTATTAAAATATAAATTGTAATTTACTAACCCGAATAATAATAGGCCGGTCAGCAGTCATTAAAAATAGCCAGCGAATGATGAAGCAGTTTAGATTTTGTGTGATTAAGAATGATGCCGAAAATTTGTTTACCAAAAATTATAAAAAGAAAAACAATCTTTTACGTAGTTTTGTGTTTTTGTGAAAATATTTTTACCGTTTATTTCAGAAAATTCAAAAATGCCGTCAAATAACGGTCGTTTCGAACCCAAATTGTTGTCACCAAGTGACTTAAGCCGGTCTTTTTAGAATTTTCCTTTGTTAAAGGGACTTTTTTGAGGAAATTCTCGTAAATTTTGGCAACATTTTCTCACTAAGTTTCCAAAAAATCGATTTTTAATGTTGTTTTTTTTAAAATAATCTACTCGTTAATTTGGTTTGTCATTAGATCCACGTGTCACTTCGACTTCCGTTCTATAAATATCGCTACTTAACGGTGTTTTTTAATAATAAATAATTGTAAAAAAGATTTTTTGGAGCATTTATAACAAATCTCTTGGATATTTTCTCACGAAACTAAGCAATTAAGGTGTTAAAACACCCAAAAAGTCACCCGAGAAGCTAGAAGATCGGAAAATTAGCCTCGAATAATGGTGATTTTTTACAAGTTTTAACACTCTGAACGAGTTTTTTTACCTCTTTAATCGTCTAAAGCAGCCATTTAAACTATATTATTAATTAATTTTCTATTAAATTCAGTAAATTTCCATTAGAAAGCGATCTAAACATTGCAAATATCTGTCGATAGCATTAATTAATAGGTCAAGTTCGCGTTGGACGACGCCCAATATAGAAATCAATGGCATTGAGACAGTACTGTCTGTCTGTACGGAGGTAATAAAACTTGACAGACGTTTTAGACAAATTTTTTCTGTTAAATTTTATATATATTTTATATTATGTAATGCAGGAACAAAGAAATTACTTGACTTCCAAAATTGAAAAAAAACATATCAAAAGTATGATAAATAATATTAAAATGAGCATATTATATTAATTTATGAGCGAAATAATAATTAATTTTTTAAAAAGAAGTGAAAAAAACGTCGTCACAATTAAGAAATTTGAAAAAAATCACGTAACTTCCGGTCCACCGGAAGTTCGTGTATAGTCGATTGGGGTTTCCGGCTTTCCATTTCTGGTCTCGATTTTTATCTATCTAACACCGTTCTCGAGATTAACGAAGAACGTACGGACAGACACCCGAACGACAGTAGTAATGTATAAGTCTGCAATCTGAAAATTGCAACGAAAAAGTATAAAATTGGAATCCGATTTTGGTGACTTTTTTGAAAGGAAGAATTAGAGATTACTTTTTTTTAGATAAGGGAGGAGAAATTGGCGCGTATGTCGCTCCTGACCTCACATAAAGGGTGTGGTGATCGACTGTTGTTGTCCTCGTCCTCCTTGCTGGACAACACCACAAAATACGCGACCTTGAGGAACAGACTGTGGGAAAGTTTTGTACCAAAAAACTCTACCGGTCACAATTGCACTTCACTTTACGATAAAAGACAGAATTATCTCACGTGTTATCGCTCCCGTAATTACTTGTTAAACTCTAAAAAGTCACATTTCTTATCATAAAATCCACAAAAATCAATCTTAAGTATGAAGTTTTTCTTGTATTGCAAAAGGAAATTTTCTAGTCGACCCGAAACTTGGGTGAAATTTCTCGGATAAAAACACTTTGAGAGGATTTTTGTGTTAATTTTATGGTTAAAATTAAACTTTTTAGTTATCGATTTGGTTCAAAGTGAAGGTTCGAACCTACGAATTGGTATAAACAAGTCGTGGGTTCGGTCCTGCATTAAATAACCATTACACGAATCCACAAATTAAATCCACGAAATAACCACCAAACGATAAATTCGTTATAATTAAAATCAAAGTTCAGGGTCGAACCCACGACCCGATGTCGATCGGGTGGTGGGTTCGACCGCGAACTTTGGATGCGCGTGTTTTAGTTATAACGAATTTATTGTTTCACGATATTGATATACGTGACATTACCCGCACATTTTTATGCGATTCACAGTTTGTGTCATAGACGAGACTTTCCGAAAATTAGGTCCATAATCCTATTAACGTTGCGTATAATTTAACAATGGCTGCTTATAGTTGCTAGGTGTTAAATCATTAATTTTATGCAAAAACAAGACGCATTTGATACAGATAGATAAAAACATCAATCCTTTACGATTAGCCTCCTTTCAAGGAGACATTCTCTAGGGAGTGGCACCCTCGACTATTAAAACCAGTCCGTATCGTACGATACCGGATTGAATCCAAGGTTGACGCAAGGTGGCCAACCGGGAATGCCAATTCCCATATGAATCTTGGGTGTATAAAAGCCGGCCCAACCTTCCAGAAGGCACATTCAGCTCCGAACAGTTGAAAGCAAATCTCAAGTACCATCATGAAGTCTATGGTAAGTCATATTGCAAGCCCAGAAGTAACGTAGATTACGAAGCGGGGAATGTTTCCTAAAACCTAATTTTTGTCCGGTAGATCGCCGTCCTCCTCCTGGCCCTCGTTGCCACCTCCATGGCTGGATATCTGGGACTCGGATACGGAGGTCTCTACGGTGCCTATGGTGGCTACGGTGCCTTCGGAGCCGGAGTACCAGTAGGACGTGCCGTCGCCTACAGCAGCAGCATCCGTCACCCAGGCTTTGGTCTCGGTCTCGGTGGATATGGCTACGGTTTGGGTCTCGGAGCTTATGGCTACGGAGGATATGGTCTCGGAGCCTACGGACACGGACTCGGCTACGGTCTCGGTTTCGGAAAATTCCACTAAATAATTAAGGTAATTATAGATTTATAATTCTGCATCTAAATTTATGGGAAATTAAGCTCCAAGTTCTTACATTATTACCATTTTTTGCCTCCAGGAAGAAGAATGATACGAACAAATGATCTCTTAGCGAAACATCGAAGAAACAATTTTGGCGTTTGTAAATAACCAAGTCTTGTACAGACGAAGATTGGATGAGATTTATAAAAAAACAAAATTATATTTAAATAAAAATTTATGATTTATTTATCTAAAAATTGTCTTTTGATTTTTTGTGAACGTCCATAGTTTTAACGCGCAATCTTTATTGCATAAATTACAAATTTAATATTTAAAAAAATGCAGCGAGTTGAGTAACTTTCCAGGCAAAAAAGTTTAATTTACGTATTGCGCAGTCCGTTGAAAATGCTAATAACCAGTAAAATCTTCGTGGAGTCCAATCCTACTCGAGATACCACACGTGAACTTCCCTGTATCTCTCAACCTATCGACCTTTAACCACCAAAATTGAATAGTATCGATGTCCCTAATATACAAACCTCCCTGCCAAATTTCAGAAATTTTCCACCAAAGGCCAGGGAGTTATTCAGCCTGAAAATAAATGAACAAAACTGTGTCCACCATAAACGTACACGCTAAGCTCCGTACATACAGGAAAAAAACCCAATCTTTTTGCATTTCTCGACGTTTCGAGGACCCTTTGTAATTTCTAACGTGAAATCTTTGCATAGGGGAATTTGTAAGGAATCATTTGATTACTTCTAAAAAAGATATGCCGAAGAAATTCATGGACCCGTTCAATCTTAACAGATGCGATCTGTCGCGGTGCTTGTATAGAAAGAAGTTCGCATTCTTTCTGATCGACTTCTATTGGCTAATGAACTCACGTGATACAAGCGCGCCATGTTTCTTTGGCAGTCCTTACTTCTGCTATACGATAATAGCTTTTTGGATACATTGTAGCCATTATTATTAATGTAGTCATGATTATCTTTGAAGAAAGCAATTATAATGTACTGTACAGTACTTCGGGTGCATTATAATTGTATGTCACATGCCGTGCGCTAGTGTACACGAAACAGCCGTTATTCTTCAGTAGTTATTTTAAAATAATAATAAAGGCTTGTTACTGTTATTAACAAATTTGCCCGTCATTAGTCTAAATTGAAGAATGCTAACCTCTCACTATACAGGACCATTAGAGGTCGCTATTCTGACCAGGCAATACGCTATCGCCGTCTATTGTTCTCCTCGATAAACGAAAATTGACACTACAAAATAAATAAATAAATAAATAAAAGGCAATTTCACACTAATTTTATTTATTTCTCACCATAAAATACTCTATTAAAACTAATAAATTTTATTATTATTATTATTATTATAAATATGAAAAATAACCTTACAACACGAATTACAATAAAAATGAATAACAAACATCACTTTAATTGTTCGAGTTATTGCTTATTTGGTAACAACTAAATTGTTTGTTCTTATTTTTATTATATAACAAAACAGATAAAATATACTGCTGATTAAATAATTAAAGTGGGGCACCGGCACATCTTAAGCGTCGCGGTGCCCAAAATTCGGACGGCCTGACCCGAAACGAGGTCGGCTGTTAGGCCTATAGGTGTTAAGCGGGAACGATATCTCGACTCGTACTACCCTGCCCATAATAAATTATGGGCAGTGTAAAACAGATACGAACCCACATCCTTCATAATAGTAGGCATACAGTGTAGTGTGATATCGAGATTTTAATTGATATATTGCACTCCGAATAAAATCTGGTAAAAACAAATTGCAATCCATAAATATTATTTAAATTTCTCACGTTATCGATCCACCGAAACCACGCAAAGAAAATATTCAAATTATGCCATACGCCATAAATCGTTCCGTGACGATACAACTGTCCAGTGTTTAGTTTTTCGTATCGTTTACACATAATTAATTATATATTGTTGCGTACATATATTCAACTTGTTATGCAGTGAAGTCGCTATGCAAATTTGTCTTTCCGTAGCTCCGTATTTAAATATTTCGAATGGTCAACCGATAGCCTTTGTATAATACCATTATCCTCCACGGGCAGGTGCTCTACTTACTCGCCTGTATCTATGGTAATAAATTCGCGAACCGGATGGAGAATATCGAACGGGCTTCGAGGGTGCTCTTGTGGATTTAGGTCTTCTCTGCAAATAAAAAGATTATTTTAATTAATATTTGTATTGTAAATGAGAGAAATCATTAACGAATAAATGAAATTCTTATAATGAAGGGTTCTTAAAAGCTGTAGTTAATGATCCTCTTTTAGGAACTGGAAAATCACGCCATTATCGTAAAGGAGCCGTCCATAAATTACGTAAGGTATTTTGGGGTGGGTGGGGGTCAAGGATTTCTTACTCAGAGGTAGGAGGGTATTACATCTCGTCTTACGTAATAATATTATTTTTTATTTTTTGATCTCGTCGAGTGGTGGAGTTTTGAATTTGGCTTTAATTTGGCGGTTTCTATTAAGAACGTGTGGTGGTTTGTCTCTCTCTTTTTTTTATTAGAATAAGTGCACCACCCCATGGGTGTATAACACTAAGAATACATAAACCAAAATACACTATACAAAATAAACATAAAATTAGTATTTAGCTTTTAGTGAAAACTAAATTAGAAATTATAACTAGTAAAAATTGATTTTATTGCTATTGCAATTGGGGTTTAATAGAGCTTTTAAGACAGAATGAGAATCACTGTAAATGTTGATAGAGAGAGGTTTGTTTGGTAGCGAAGTGGCTCACTAAGCAGCTCGGTAGACGGCATCTTCTTCAGCTCGATAGATGGAGGTATATTTTGGGCAAAATATGTTAGTTTGGAGGAAGATACAGATACTTGAGCCGACGCGAAGGGGGCTTTTGGACCCATCTGGGTAGATATTAATGTCTGCACGATTATCCACGGAGGAAGCGGATGACACCAAATGTACCTTGGAAATAACCTTGTTTACGGAGTGAGGATCAGAGATAGGGTAATTACGTACGAACAGCCGTAGATAGGAGTAGCGACCGTCGTCGAGCCTCGATGTTGGTAGTTCTGGTGTAGTAGTTTAGAACCTTTTCTACAATACACAGTGGCAAAGGAAGGAGCCCCG
Source organism: Centruroides vittatus (assembly GCF_030686945.1). NCBI lineage: Eukaryota > Metazoa > Arthropoda > Arachnida > Scorpiones > Buthidae > Centruroides > Centruroides vittatus. The sequence goes on from NW_027122699.1 coordinate 2,232,836, forward strand.
CTAGTATCAGAGAAGCATTAGTAGAAACAGTTCCGCAGCAGTTTGAAATCCAGATGGCAAACTGTCTTTGAAGAGAGAGTAATTTACTGGCTACTGAAATTTTTGCTAGTTACACGACCCCAGCTAGAAGCCGCGTAAAGTTTCATCGGTTGTATTGCCCCATTATATAGTTTTATAAGCTTTATGATTTATTCCCCGGGTGCACCTAGCACATTTTAGTAGCGTGTACTGTACTTTATTTTCTTGGCCTTAGCCAAGGTGTAACCGATATGGCAACAGAATGTGCTTTCTCTCCATTCTTTCTTGTTTTATTTTGTATGACGTTTCTGTTTACACGTGCACTAGTTAGTCGATCCGTCAATGTTTTTTGCGTCCTTTTGTGAAAATTAAAATTAATATAAAAATGAATATTATGACGTTGGTTAATGATAATAATAAAAAGATTGTTAATAATTAAAAAATAAAGTTCTTAAAATAAATTGTTCATTCGAATTTTTTATATTTTTAAATTTGTTCGCATAAAGTCTTTTATAAATAATGGTATATATTAATTAACTAATTAATATCTATATATTTTGGACCTAAGGTTTTTAGGGTTTCATAAAAAAAGTTTTTTTGTTAAAATCTTTCTATAAAATCGTGCCTAAATATTACGTAAGATAGGGAAGGGAAGGGGAGGGGAGATCAAAGGAAATATTACGGTTTCTTACACAGGGGTGGGTGGGGGTCTAGAATGGCCGAAATCGCCCTTACGTAATTTATGGACTACTCCAAATGTAATTTCCAATGTCGAGAGATTGTGACCTCTGGCTGGTAGTGTTAAGTTCCGACTTAGGTAATTTAGTTTTTACCTAGAACCTCGAGCTTTTAAGGGGCAGCTGGCACACCTGTTGATCTTTGGTTTCGGCCCAATACTTTAAATCCAATACTAGGACCCTAGATCGTAGGCAATATCAAGTTTAATGCGATACGGGCTTTACAATATATAAATTTATACATTTTTTCAAGCTTTCGACCATTGAAAATATAAAAGTTTGAGTAATTTTTAGTTTTATTCTCGTAATTTTTTTTCTGTAGAAGGTCAGCGCAGCGAGTAGACTTTCTCTAGTGAAATTAGTTGTAACGGGCGCGGGCAAGGTGGGATCACGCTTATAAATATTAAATAGGGCGTAACATTAACAAAATTGGGTTCGGCATAATTTGAGAGTGACATAACCTGTATCGTAATACTACATTTATTGTCAATTAGCAATAACGTAATTAAAGTAGTAGCACCACACCTGAATGAAGGTATCTTCTATGGATCGGGTTTAATATATATAATAATATAATAAAAGGATGTTTTAATTGTATGACTGTCAAAATAGGGAAAAGAAGAAACTTTAATTAATATTGAACTGATATTATAAGAGTTTTGTAAGTTAAATTGTAATTTTGTCTTATATACACGAGCGCTACCTCCGAATTAATAAACCTAACATTTTTTTTTTTTAATATTTAAATTTAGCGCTTAGCTCGTTGCTGTATTACAGCTGTACTTATATACAATATAAGTAAAGCCGATTGATGGGCATTTCTATATTTGAGAAGTGTGTATTCGCGCATATACTCGACCTTCAACGCTGTTTACACAGAGATTTATAGTTTAAATGCAACTAAACTTGGTACCGCGACATTTTAAGACACGCAAAAAATATTTCCATACGAAACCTAGTACCAAAACTTACCACCACGACACTTTTGACGCTGCAAGCAACAAACATTTCATTTGTACAAAACACTCGCGCTATACAGAGACCTTAGCGATTCGCGGAATACTGCCCATTCTGAAAATGTAAAACCCGAAGGTGTTGAACGGTAGTCTGTAATTGATTCTCCGAGATGCAGTATAATCCTGTCTTTCCAGACTGTCAATTTTCATGTCCTCGATAAACCACACTTACCGAGTGCCCGTACAATCAGAAATCACACGAAAAATCTGAGCATTCACCTAAAGAAACACGTGCCACCACTAACACCAATACGAAATGATAGTAATTTCTCAAATCCACGAAACTCGAGTAACGTTTTGATTTACTCTTAATTATTAGGACCTATCAATTGGGATTTATTACTGTATTTATTCAGTTATATTATGAAAATTATCTTGTACTTTTATCACAGATATAGGAATTTTGGTTAATGTTACCTATGGTTCCAAAATGGCGGCTTCGTCTCTGATTCCAGCAAACAGAAGAAAGGAAACAGTGGGAATGCACGTTCTAACCTAACCTAACCTATTCTAATAATTTTGTTGGTAATAATTACGGTAATTTATTAGAATAGGTTAGGTTAGGTTAGAACGTGCATTTCCACTGTTTCCTTTCTTCTGTTTGCTGGAATCAGAGACGAGCCGCCATTTTGGAACCATAGGTAACATTAACCGGAATTTACTATACTTCTTAATTTACGAAATCCACAGAATTTTAAAGATTTATAAAGCTATCGTATTCTCTAAATCCTTACAATTCCCTCAAATTCAGATACTTATAACTCTATTATGAAGACCCGAAGACCCATCATCTTGATTTCTCTCTGTTTGTTGAAACTATACCCCATTGACTTTAAAATGACCTTTGTCATAAAATTTATTCCTTCGTCGTCAAAGATTAATTAGTGTCCTTTTAAGTTTTACTGTATTTGGAATCCAAAATAAAAATTACCTCGGAGGATCAGTTGTCTGCGTGTTGCAACTTCAAAAAATGTTTTTGAAAATAATTTAAAATATACGTTTGAGGTCTTTGTAATGTCTGAAGTGTTAAAAACATTGAAAATTTTTACATGAAATAGGAATTTATTAGGGCAAACGGTTATGGCACCCCCTGCTTCGAGTTTAATTTTAGTTTAGAATTATATATAACTTATAAATTATTTTAAAATTATAAAATAAAGTCATTGTTCCTCACCTTTACTTGCGCTTTAAATTATTATCAAAATCTATAGCCGGGTAATTAAATTTATAAGGAAGTAAGTAGTAAAGAGGAAAGTACTAGAATAAAGAAATTTGTCATGAAATTTAATATTTTTACCCATAATATATGAGAGAAATTTGAAATCTTAACACGTATTTCATTAAATTAATGAGTTAATATTTTCTGAAATGATCGTAATTAAGAAAATTTTCATTAGTTGCAGTGCACGGAATATGTTAATAAATTAGTGCGTATTAGCATTAAATTACAAAAAAAATCACGTGAAAAAACATAAATTTTATTAATATTATCACACAAAAGGCACACGACACAACAAAAACAAAGGCCAACACCACGTTAAACGAGACTATTAAGGATTAGTAATGGAAGTGCTTGGAGTTTTTGGCAAACGAAATGCTGTATTTAAATAATAAACAATTATATTTTGTACTATCGAATGTCGTACTAAGAGAGCACGAGAAATTATATTAAAGAAGTAAAACGCTTAATAAAATAGTCCAAAACGTTAACTTAGTAGAAGAGGAAGGTAAACTATCCTCTGCTACAGCATCGGCAATGGGTTCTTCGATGGTGGATGACAGCAACCTCTCCGTGACGTCGAGAAAGGTGTTGTTATCCACCGCATCGTATTCGTAATCGTCTCCACTACTGTTTATATCATTTACCGTTTCTGATTCGTCAATAGAAGAAGAAGAGGAGGAATCTGTGACAGTCGAAGGATCGAAGATCAAGTGCCACGTGTGAGCCGTCATTACCTCTGCTTTCGAAATCTCGTAAAGGGTCACGTTGATAATTGTCACCGAATTGTCGTTTACAGTAAATCTTACTTCCGTGGGTCGGTAACCTTCACGACTTACCTGAAAATTATCAAAAAAAATATAATTTTTAAGGTTTCGAGTGAAGAGTACATTCTGGTGTTTTGCACTTTCAATGAGCAATGCAAGGAATTCATTGGCATTCGAGGCAAACATTCGGGGTCTTTTTTCATCAGTTTCCTTATCCACCGAGGGATTCCAAAGGAATAATTTCAAAGAAAGAAGTGTCGCGGATTGTAATTGTTGCACGAATAAATGGTTCGCGAGTCTTGTATCGCTCATTGCAGTGTGGAGTAAGATCGAGTTATGGCATCAAAAGCACAAAATAAGTGAAAAATGTACAAAGTGGCCCATTTGCATTTCGACTTACTTCTAAAACGTAGCTTCCAGGTAATAATATTCTCCAAAATTCTCCTCTCTTCGTTGTATGAAAACTTATACTACGACCTTTAATTTGTAAGTTTGCTTTAGGTATTGGGTTTTTGTCGATATCATAAATTATCCCTTTAACTCCTGAAATTTGATAGATTGTCACCATAATCGTATACTAAATGACACGTTAATGGATACCTCCCGATAATATATTTCATACCTCTATGAACTTCACCGAGGAATTTTAATAAAGCACGTTTGTTGGCACTCCAGTAACTATTTAATCTTTGTCTGTAAGGATATTTGCAACACGATATTTCTAGTGTTATCTCCATACATCCACCCCAAACGTAATTAAAATCTTGCATTCCACCTGCAAATATCAACAAATAAATTGTAAATTTCTTACGAAATTTCTATTGTTTATAGAATCACAAGTTTCTGCGAATGGGTCCGTATGGTTCCATTAGTTTGAGGTTTTTCTACAAATATAATTTATAATAATTTATTCTAATGGAATTTCGAAAATCCGTACCTGTTAATGGGTACCACGCAGCACCGTTAGTTGTGCCATTAGGAAATCCAGGGGTACCATCTCTACACGCGACACCCAAATGCATATCTTTATGGTTAAGAGAGTAAATGAGAGCCAAATGTCGAAACACATCATCGTCGGGTGTGGGAGACGAGTGGCTGTAGAACGTGAATTTAGTTTGAACTGAAATAAACACCATAAAAATTAGAAAAAACACAATAAGTAGTTATAATTAGTGTTAAATTTTATGATTTACTCACTAGAATTAGGAAGATTGTCGTATGGGTAACTAGCAACTAAGGCACCACCGTGGATATTTCCAGAGAGTACGAAATTGTTTTCTTCGATCCATCGTTTGACAACCATGGTTTCCGGTTGCATTTTTTTGTTATTGGTTTTAAAAATGTCAGGAAAATTTCGATTTAAATCATAACCTCTCGCATTATATCTAAGGAAAAAATACGCATTATTAAGACATAGACAAAGAGTCTATGGTAAGGAACGTCAGACATACCTTCCTTGTCCGGATGAGCATTCACCTTCATTAGATAATTCAAATCCATCGGGGTTCATAGAAGGCATTATGTGGATCATAGAATTGTCTAGCAAAGCAGATACGTATTTATCGTTGGGGTAATTATTCACTAAGTATTCGATTAGGTGTAACATCATCTCCCTTCCTACCGCCTAAAGAATTCGAGTAAATCAAGATTGTTGCGTAATTTCGTGTTAAAAATAAGTCGTTATGGGCAAAAAACATGGCAAATTACCTCATTTCCGTGCATATTGGCTACATATTTTACATTAGGAATGAGTAAAGGACGTTCCACGTTGCAGTATTTGGAAATGCACATCACCCACAACTCTCTTCCTGAAAGTACGAAATTTTAATTTAATATTCACAATTCTATAACGTAAGGTTGAGAAAATGTTATAGAAATGATCAAATTAACGGGTTTAATTTCAATTTTGCACGTTCTTGGATTTGCTCCTCTACTTGAATGGCAATTTGAAGAACACACAAACGATTTTTCTTCTGTTGCAACCTATCTTGTGGATCGTGTGTGGGTCGGGTTACCCAACATCGAGGATCGAAAGGCCCTTTTCGCGAACGTGTGGGCATAACTAACATCCCACTACATAAATATCTACGGGAACGGTCTCAACTTCCCGTATCGAGTCGGCAATTGCACGCAACGCAAAATCACGAGTGGCAATCCATCTTACAAGAGGAAGTAAGGATGATTTACTCGAAGGATCACATTTCTCATCTCCTTAACATTCGCCTCGCAGCTCCTTTCGAGAAAAAGGAGACATTCGGGATGCCACTCCTTTCCTCGAAAGGATTGCAATCAATTATGTAAGAGTGCCACCAACACGGGCGTGCCACCTATCTCAAGATAATTATAAAATTAATTAGAAATTCGAAAGGATTACAAGAAATGGAATTTTATCGTCCTCGTTTACTCTTTAATTCAATTGTTATCCATTTCACAAGCAGCGGGCATTGTTTTTAAGCCTTTCAGCGAAATTCGTTAGCATAAAACTCAAGAAAATGATCGAAATCGAGCAAAATATCGCTAAAGTACGCCATAAATTCGTGAAATTTCTCAATAGATTTTCACGAGAAAGCAGATATAAATGTCAAAAGCAAGGTTTGACGTTTCTCAATACGAAATAACTTGTTTACTTCAATAGGGAAACGTCAATAACGATTCCATTAAACACAGGATATTTAGTATCCTGACTAGTTTCGGGGGGCGTGCACACGTTACGCCTTCACTTCCGGTTCCTTCTCTACTAGTTTGGTAAACTTTGAACCTATCAACAAACAAACGAACGTAACAACACACTTTCATCATCTACAAATACCCGAATATGATCTTGGAGTGAAGGTCGCGTGGTTACGTTCGAACGTATTTTTGTAATTTTATGTGTTTAGGAAATTCCATTCTTTAATTTCGTTTTTAGTACACAAAGAGGATCCGTTTGTGTAGCGAACACATTAAAAAGTACCCATAAATTTCTTTGATCCACGCTGGGAAAGTGTCCTTCTTATTTGCATGTTTGGACGTTTGAATGAATTTAGAAATTGGTGTTTTGTGTGCGAACGGACGAATGACACTTTTTAGACAAAATATGTACTTTTTTTTACACGTCAAACGTTGGTTTTTACAAGTAAAACCCGCTTTTTGGATGCGAAAAATAAACTTTTACATCTTTAAAAAATAGATTAATAATAAAAATACCTTGAACAGACTTTCCAATTGTGTAAAGTCGAGCAATTTTTGGATGTTTCCTTACGGTTCCTTGTAAGAACGACGTCATTTTGACGTAATTATGGTAAGTAAATTGTAATTGCCCGTATACTAGAATCTTCAACGTAAGTAATAATATTAATGTACTGAAACCGAGCTTCATTTTAAGTGATGATCTTCTGGAAAAAATACAATAAAATAATTTTAAAAATATCAGCGTAAAATTCCAAAGAAATTAATCCAAGAAATGCTAAATTTTTCAATTTAAATCCAATTAATTAACTATACGAAAAATTAATCATTAAAAACCGATAAAAATTACTTTCAAAACATCTTTTTTTATATGTATAAATTGTATTTACGTGTTAAACGTGTATTTAAAAATCAGGTCGAGGGCTATTTAACGTGTTCATCTTGATAATTAAATCACATTTCCTGATTATTTTACAGACATATTTTATATATTTTTAATAATAATAATTTAGATTTAATTTCATAAAAATATTTTTATTAATTTTTACATCTTTATTTCTATTAATTAATTTAAAAATAGTATTTCTTTTTACTTAATTTAAAACCTAAAAAACAGCTTGCTTGTGATTATCTATCATCCAGAAACACCGCACTTATGATATCTATCGTCTAAAATATCGCACTCATGATCAACTAACACCTAAAAAGTCGCATTTATGTGTATCCAGGGTTCAAAAATAACATCGTTGACCACTTATTATCCGAAAAGACTACACGTGACTTCACCACGATCTAAAATAACCGGATAAAGAAAGCGTGCTACCACCGCATAAAAGCATATTTGTGACTACTTATCATCTAAAAAAATCAACAATTACAATTAATTATCGCTTTACGTAATGAAAAAACATACCAAAACCCTTATTTACATGCAGAAATTCTCACGAAACGTCATCCGTGTGTACAATGTCCATAATGACAAGAAATCGACTGACCATTATTACAAAGGAAGTAGCTTACAGGAAAAAGGAAATGATCAACCTTTAAGCCAATTACTTGTAAAAATATTCTTAAATTTTCATTTCTTTATCACATTTTTAGGATAAAAGTAACTTTAATTACGTGTTTCCAGGGAATCTCAACGTAGTACTGTGACGTCTTCTTAATTGATAAGGGCGTGTGTACCTTAAATTACCTTACACGAAGGGGATTTCAAATTTCTAAAAAAATCTCTAAAGTGTTTTTTTTTTCTGTTTTTACTAAACTTTATCTACCTGTTACGCAAATTAAAAGGGAGTTTTTACTTAATTTAATTCAAAATTTCAATTAAAAATCAGCAATAACCGGAAACTTAACCCGAATTTCTAAAATGTTTTTGGTTAAATTAACTTACACAAATTTATTATTATTATTATTTTAAGCGCTTTTAGAATTTATTTTCGCATCTACTTGATTATTTTAAAGGATTTTTGGAGATTTTTCTATCTTTTAATACAGGATTTATCAAAGATTATCACTTGAAAACTCTAAAAAATCAGAAAAAATGGATGTAAAAATATATAAAAATTAATATATATATAATTTTGGAGGTTTAAAAATATTTTCTATCTTAATTTAGCCACCGGTGACACTCGAAAAAGACCGAGTTTTTAGTCGATAATCAGTCAAAAACAGCCATTTTAAGTAAGAAATACACAGCGGTGAGCGAGAATACCGAGAAGAAACGGCCTATAAGAGATTGTCACGAAATTTACTGACATCCTTACGTAAATATTCGTAATTCCCCTAAAATTTTTAATATATTAAAAGGCAAAAAATTATGTTTCATAAGAAGAAAATTAGGGGAATTCACCTTACACATCCGTTTCATTTTCTGCATCGTAATTGTTCTATTCTTGCCCTCCGACTTCTTCCTTAGTTTTAAGTATGGCTTTTCTTTTTAGATGCGAAAAATCAAAAGACAGTGTACTTTAATGACCTTACGAGTAACATTTCTGCTTACTTGTCAGTTAAAAAAAGGCATTTTTTCATCGGTTAGTAGTCTGTCTAAAAATACAAGACCTCTGTCTACCAGTTAACCATTGATTAATGCATCTAAAAACACCAAATACCAGACTGAACATTGGCAAATTAGTATCTAAAAATGCCAAATATTGCCTAAAACACCGCTTTCTTTGACTAAATAACCCGTAAAAACAGCAAATATCATACTAATCCTTGGCTAAATAGCATCTAAGATGGAACATTTGATTAACTATTGCCTAAAAAACGGTAGTTTTTGAATAATTAGCATCTAAATACGTCAAATATTTGACTAATCATCGCGTTAAAACTGTATTCTTGGACTAAATTACCGTCTAAAAAATCTGAAAAACAACCAAAAACAGCCAATTATTGTCAATTTATATTCCAAAAATTAAAATTCAAAGGTTTATTACGTAATAAATAATTTAAATTATTTATAACTTGACACGGACTTTCCACAATATAATAAACAATTAACAAGGAAAATAAATAATTATATTAAAAATAGCTCAAGGATGTACGGACGAACCTCCGAACGGCGGACAGTGATGGCAATCTAAAAAAAAATGTCCGTCGTTTGCGGGTTATTTCATACGTTTGTAAATTTCGTGGATAAACGGCCGCCGTTTACAGGTTTCCGTTGTTGGCGAGGTGGCCGTTATTCGAGGTTCGACCTTAGTAATGTTTTTATTAATAATAAATACTGCAATACCGTAAGTACAGCGTACGTATTAATTTTGTTTTTAGTGTTTTTAGATATTAATTTAACGTTGGCTCGTGTTTAAAAAAATTAAATTATTATACAGGATATATAGTTTAATATACGGGAAATTAGCCTATTTAGGCAATGTTTATTTTTATTACCGCGGATCTCTACTGTTGTAGTAGCCATTGACACGAACTCTATCTAAAAAATTCGATTTTTTCCCGATAAATTACCTAACGAACTGACAAACCTATCAAAAAAGTTCGTTAATTCAAATTGTGACCTTGGGAATTACTCTCGAGGTCATTTATTTACGCGCCAAAAAGTAACTGACGAAACAAAACAACGGATTTTTTACTTGTTAATTACGAACATCGAAAGAAAAATCCCAATTTTCGACGTTATTTCGAGCAAAAAAATGATTTTTTAGATGTTTATTCCGCCGCAAAACGTAATTTTTAGACGTTTATGCGGGAAAAAAAAGGCTTCTTGGATGGTCCTGTGTCAAAATGAATGGCGAAAACGGAGTTTCAGCCGTTAATCGATGCGCCAAAGTGTAATTTTTATATGAGAAAAAGGCATTACGGATGCTCCAGAGGTGTTAATTTATGCCAAAATATCCCGCTTTTACACGTTAATTAACGCCAAAAGGTAATTTTTAGATATTAATTATGCACCGGAAGTGTTTATACATACCGAAATGTAACTTTTAGACGTTAATTACTCGTCGCGAAGTGATTTTTTTTGCAAGAAAATTGAATTTTCTTATGCGAATTGCGGGCGAAAGGGCCAAAAAAATGGAATTAATTGACGATAAAATAGCCCAAAAATTAATTTTTGCCTGTTAATTACGTGTCGAGAAGTAATTGACACAGAAAAACTTTTTGGCCATTGCGAATTACGCGCCAAAATTTAATTTTTAAGTGTTACTTTTCACGCCGCACCGCTAATTACGCACCCGAAGCTAATTTAAACCAGGAATGAGGGTTTCTTAGATGTTAATTGATACCAAAATTAATTGTTTATACATTGATCTCGTGTCAGAGGTGATTTTTTAGATGTCAATTAGGAGCTAGACTAAGCGACACGTGGTTTTTCTTCACACTTGGCACGCGAGATGGCACAAGATTTAGGGCATGCACTCGTGTTACCTAAACACTGACGTCACAAAGAGGATACACAATTCGAATTACGTAATGATTTCAAATGCGTTCTATTTGAATTGAAGTTTCCGTCGTCCTTCAAAAATAATCGATGACGATTGTAGAAATCAATAAAATCGGGCAATAAATTATGGAAAATATTCGAAATTTTCCACGATTTCTTACGGTAATTCTACACTTTCCAGCCCAAGTATCGCGTTGTAAGTGAATGTAAATTCTAGATTTACACACCGATTGCTACACTATAAGATTTTTTTGATGATTTCACTTCATGTGCCCTCATTAATTAGTCGGAAACTCGGTTTTTTGGGAGGAAATTAAATGATTGTACCACATAAAAACTGCGTACAGCGGTGTATAAATTCCGAATTTTTTTGAAATTTCCTGCATTATACCCGAATTTTTCTTGTCGCTTGTATTAAAAATTAAATTCTTTAAGAGGAACCATCAAAAAATTCACGTATTTTTACACGTATAAGCGGATATATGGCATATTTAATTTTTTTTCATGCCCGCATCCATTAGTATAAATTAATCATGTAACGTCGCTTTAACATATTTGTGTTCACGGCCAGAGGATGAGGAAATCGTGCAAGCTGTCACGTGACTTAAATCATGCCTAACAAACTTCATAAATTGGGTAAAATTTGGCAAGGCCCACTCGAACTATGACGTAGAATTTAACGAGTCGCGGTCGTAAACGTGTAGCGAAGTAGACACTTAAATGGCTACTTACGCACAAATTTGGCAGGAAAAAAAAATAGGGCCGGCCCTTCTTACGAAGAAAAACAAATCGAAAATTAAATATAAAAAACTCACCTGTACAAAATTTAATTCGAAATATTTATAAATTAGTACAGGTAGCGCTTAGAAACGATGCGCTACTCGTTACTTCGACTGTACAACAACAGAGGAGAGCGCGTGTGTGGTGTTTTTGCACGCTCTATTAACCAATAGCATGCCGGTCACGTGACTTACCTGTTATAATTCAAATCGACACCGAAATTTCGGTTATTCTCCTTTCCCTTTGTTACGAGCAGCTGTATCGAGCGAGGATCCTCAAGAACTGAAAAAACCAGGATATCCTATCTCTGACGTATAGGTGAATCGAATAGGGGCCTTTCCCTTATCACAGGTGAATGACTGGATAATGGGCAGGTTTTTTAGGAATTTAAAGGTCAAAAAAACTTAATACAAATGTCATTTGTTCAAAATATCCCAAAATTCAAACTGACATTGACCTATTTTCATCCAGTTTTCGAACCGACTGGTTCTTAACCTACATAATTTACTCGGTTTTTCATGTAGAAAGTCATCTCGGAGTCGATTAAAATCCTAAAAACACAATAAAAACACTAAAATCTAAGAAATTATTAAGAGTTTTAGAGGTTCTTATAGAATTAAGTGTCGTTTAAATGTTTATTTTAGTTGCTTCGCCCGATTTCTTAGAATAAACGTAAGGACTTTGACAGCTTGTATGAGTTAAGCGTGTGTTTTTTGAATACCAAAAACATCGCGAATCAAGTATTTGATACGTCTAAAATCAAATTTTCTAGAATCTATGACACGTGGTACACAATTTATCGAAATAAAACCATAAAATAGAAGGCGAATACCTAAGAATCTATGGATGCTACAAGTTTAAAACCGCAATTTACTTCTAAAAATACTTACCGTTAATCATCGGAGCGTTAAATAAACACGTAAAATTCTGTAATAATCGTACAATAAAATAGATTTAGTGTAGTACAATTTAACTTCTTGCAAACTGGATTTAATTGAACATCAACTTGGATTTTCCTCGAAGATATCCAAGGACGTGTTCGGTTTCGTTGGCATTATTTCAAGTTGTATAATCTAGAATATCAAATTTCTCTCGATCTATCGATAAATAATCGTACAAGGAAGCTTAGTTTTATCCGAATTGAGAATCTCGGTGAAAATCCGCAACACGATTAGGTCAATAAATAAAAAAAGAGTCGGTGTAAATTGCCCCAGAGGGCTTCGTTGCAACGAAAGTGCTTCAGGAAATTCCTATTCTGGACGCTTTTAAACGTCTAGAAGATTAATTTCGAAAGATTTTTTTACATGTTTATTGCAATTTTTATTGTTTAGAAGAAACTATTAATTCAAAAAATCGTTTCGAGAGCTGAATCATTAACTAGTAAAACCTTGCAACGTGTTTTCGAGGAGTCGTTGCCCTTCAAAACGGCTCGATCGAATTTTAAACTCCAAGTTGTTGGAATTTAGCATTAATTTGCATAAATTATCTTCGTCTTCCCTAAAATTTACAGTTTAAATCTAGAAATTAGCATGAAATTTCGTTAAATTCGCACGTAATTCCCGTAAGCATCATCGTTGACCATAGCGAGCGGCCATAAAAAGCATCGTATGGCACAAAAATTGATTACGTTATGGTAAAATATTGTTTGATTTGTAATTTGAAATATGTGTGATGATGATATAATGATACGGAATTTCAAAGCGTTAATAGAAAATCAATGGAGGAAGCAAAATTATGTGGGTCTTTATGGGTTGGGTTTCATCGGAAATTCTCTGATTCGCAAAAAAAAAAGGATGTCACGTAAGTCGGCTTCGGCATGGGAACTACTTTGTTCGGATTTTCATCCTTATATTTGTGTTAGTTGCACGAAGCATGTCATATTCATTTCTGTTAGAGCATAAAAATGTCGGATGGACAGAGCTGAATGGATTGAAAGCATCCCTATGAGGTTATTGTAGAATTCTTACGTAAAGAGATATGTCTGAATAACTTTATAGGTGAAGATCTAGAAAAATTCAAAAATAATATATATTAATTTCATTGATTTATGTTACTAGAAGGTAGTATTAAAGTTACCGGATAAAATTTCATCCCACTGCTTGAACTTAATCTTATGTAATTTCGGACTTCGATACAGGCAGACACACACCTAAAGATATTCTTCTATTACTTCACGCATTAATAAACTTTCCTATGTTTTTAATATACGGACAATACCGGATCGTGTTAAAAATCGGTATTAGATAAGCAATACATCGTTGTGTCGGCTATTTATTTACCTTTATTGGGCTTTCGACAGGCCGTTGCGAGGAGCACGCGAGTATGGCCAAAAAAGTGGCAGCCTACCGCTCTGCGTATCAGGGATCGCATCTGGACGGGCCGAAAAAGCCCTAGGAATTTTTTAGATGGTGGTTTATCCAGATATGTCGGGCCCCGACCCAAGCTACCCTGGAGTCCTATTGTGGGCCCGACTGAACCTGTGATGCGCTTGCTAAAAAAGGGCCTGTTAGTGCCCACAAGGCGGAAAACATTTTGAAAAGGAGCGTGGAAATTGCTGCTTTCGGTGGAATTAACAGTTTTTTAACATAGAATGATATTTTTTTTAACTCTTTCCGCCCTGTGGGCACTAAGAGGGCCACTTTTAGTAGGCCCATTATGGGTTCGGCCAGGCCCACAATGGGGCGACAGGGTGGTGAGGGACGGGGCCGACATATCCGAACGGACCACCCCCCGAAAAATTCCTGGGGATTATTCGGCTGCCACCTTTACCGCTCGGCCATCCGGCCGTCTATCGAATGATATTTAGGATGCCATACGAGACAACAAAATGTAACTTTTGGCATTTCGAGGTCAACTGTCAGTGACGTCAAATGCAAACGAAGAGGAGTGGGGCTGAATCTGCTAACGAAATATCCCGGGAAATCTTCCAAACTGATAGAAAGAAACAAGAGTTTTCTACCAGACCCTGTGAGAGAATTCTGGGACAATTGTCAGCATATGCAGCTGTTCTCGAGCCAACGATCACCGTGAAAAATGCTAGACGCTGATTGACACGGTGTAAGGAATACAAATCTTGAATTTTTGATCAACGGTATTCTATTCTATAGACAGATAAATCAAGTTTTACTATCAACTAATTGAATGGTTGTATCTGGGTATAACAAGTGCCCGGGAAACAGTTATTCCAGAGTGTTGTCCCAACAAAAGTGTGGCGTTTGAGGCTGCTTTTATGACACGACTTTTTATGGCTTGGACCGACTAGTTGTTATCGATGAAACCACGAATACTGTGCGATATCTTAGATATTCTGGACTGTTATGCGCTACCAACATTATTGCAGTACTTCGAGGAAGATCCCTGTTTACCAGCGAGGTAAAGCACCCAGCATACTGCTCGGTTTCTAATGGAATGGTTGGTGGACATAAGTGATAAAATGTTGCATTAACCAGCCCAAAGCCTAAGATCAATTCTATTCAGTATTTTTTGGGATGGACCGTAGCATCAGTCGCGTGCTCGTGAGGAGTGTCCAAGAAAGAATGCCGGACTGGTAGATATGTTAAAGGCTGAATGGAGGAATATTTCGCCAGATATTTATAAAAATCTGTGGAGAATAAATCATAAAATGTAAGGGTCGTCTTAACAATTAAAGGTTTCAGCACAGTGTTTTGTTTAAGATCTCGGATATTAATAGATGGGTAGTGTATATCTAATAAGTTTTCAGCCTTTAGCTCTAGAGAACTCGGAAACGAATTCGGGAGGTGTCAAAAACCCAGGAATTTTTCGGGGGTTGCCAGTCCTAGATAGTTCGGGGTCTGCCTTTTACCTCTCGGCAGCCCCATTGTGCGCCTGGCCAAATCCACGCTGGAGTTCATAAAAAGTGCTCTCAAGATGGAAAGAATAAAAATGCCCTCCTCCACACTTATCGGGTTATCCCATTGAGAATCAGACCTGTTTTGTTTCAAGCGTTTTAATAAAAAAAAATCTTGAGATCGGGGAAAATATGGATAAACGCGATACACCTTATTTATACTTTTTTTAAATTAAATAATTACTGGGTCCGACTCTTCACGAGTTAGCAAACATTGGCAGAATATTGGAAAGCCATCGTCACATACTCGTAATCTTCAGAAAATTGATGGTCTGAATCGAATTAGGGACAAGATTTTTCATTTTCATATAATAACGATTTATTCATTTCTGTTTATCTCTTTAAAAACAAATTGTAAAACCGTCGAACACCGATTTCGTGAGTTCGCGCCTCACCGACGAGCTTATCACGTGCTGTTAACAGGGAATTCTTCACCTGTCTAACATCGAAACACGCGCCAGTTTCCCGCAGAAAGATCTCTCGGGATGGGTAAACTACAGAAAATTAAGAAAAGTTAGAAAACCAGCCATTGTTATTTTAATTCGACTTTATGGTACTCAGTCATAGAGATCTTGATTACTAAATCAGCGACAAGTCCGTTTTATTTAAAACGAACTTTGTCATTGGTTCGCTCATCCCAGGCGGCCAATGATAAAGTTTCATTAAAAACTCACGCGACTCTCGCAATCTAGAGAATTGAAACAAAATGGCGGCTATATTTAACGATACGCGATTATTAATATGTAAAGTTTTATGTTATTTATAATTATATTTATATTTTAATATAAATATTTAAGAGAATTTTCGGAATTTATTAAAAGCTTCCTTTAAACGACTAAGAAGTTAGGTAAACGTCGGTGACTTTTTGGCTATTTTTATTCGCAGTTAAGTTTGGCATCCGGCAACGTACGTACAAGTAAACAAAAATCACTCGAGAGGTTTCTTGAACCTGAAAAAATTTTTGATTGGTTGTTATCGAGTGACGTTCGCATTAATAAGGGAATTTGTGTAAATTACGAGCCACATTCTCAGTTTAAATACACAAAATGGCCGAAAATATATTTTTGTTTGTGCCGAATTTAATCGGTAAGGCGAAGTTCGCTTGGAAATGTGAAACATAAGCGCTTTTTTTACGGCTAAATGAGGAATATCCGCGAAAATGTTTATGTTTATTATGATAAACGTTTGTATCACGACGTGCGAGGGTAATCAACGTCAATTACGTCACGTGGTACCTGCCGTGGTACGTTTGTACCGTTTGACGCAATTTCCTCTGTGAACCGTACTTCGCCATGAAGCTGCTTTAATACGGCCGGATAAGCCGACCGGTGGCGTAAATACGGATTGAATGACGTCGTCGGACCTTAACGGAGCTATAGAGTGTCCTCCTACTAGTGAAAAAGTCAAAGGAACCGCACCTCTACGTCCGACCCTTTTTTCCGGGGCGTGTTTGGGAGTCGTCGTGCGATCCGCTAAGACTACGGCACTTAACCGTTTGGTCCGGGTGACCGTGCCGGTTCGAGTGGTCTGCTTGGCCGTTTGTCGAGTACTCGATGTTACGTACTTTTATGTGGGTCCGGGGCTCGTTCCCGCCCGGGTGCCGAGGTGCGGGCGACCGCCCGCGGAGTGTCGTCGAGGCAAGCGATTCCCGACCTCGACCGACTCCGAGTATAGAGAATAGGTGTTTCGAGGTGAAAACTGTTTTCTGTCGGTAGAAGTTAATGCGTTTATTATTTAGGGTCAATGTGGATAAATATGAAACGCTTTTTGAAACTTTTGTAACAGCATTTGTTAGGACCAATGTTTTACAAAAAGAAATACACGACAAGGTCTACAGATAGTGTTAAAATCTAATGGGGTATTTATTTTTTCTGTACGTATGAGAAATGTTGAGCAAAAAATTTTTTCCCTGTCTTGTATTTTTTCTTCAAAAGATAAAATATGAGACGCTGGGAGGCGAAAAAGGAGACACCCATTATATCACCATAATGACTTGCTTATGCCAACAGGGACATTAATAATGAGGTACTACGGGTTAAGGTACTAACTGTCTACTATCGTGACGTCGTAACACCGATAACGTCGCCGACGTTGTCGTGTTGCGCGTCGTTCGGCAGATGTGGGATCGATACGTGCCGGCTACTGGACGGTCGGAACGGCCGAATCTGCCGAATACGGCCAATGACCCGTTTCGAACAAATTGTGTCGTCGGCTCGCTTATCCGATTGTATTGAATTTATATTATATTTACTAAATATAGCACATTACAAAAATATAGGAAACATTGTACGTATACTTGTTAAATTATGCACTTTATTCCTTCTACCGAGTTTTTACGGTGGCGCTCGGCTTACCGTCCTATGGATCCAGGTTTAATCTGGTCCAAATCTTGTAATTTACTACAAATCTGGGCATTATTTTCTGTTCCTCTACTCATTACAGGATACTGTATATAACTTGATGTAGAGATGATGTATATAACTTAAGCTAGGTTCACATTGAACTGTTAGTTGATCTCCTTTTGTTGTTAGGAATTGAAAATGTCTCAACTTTTGGCAAACTTTGATTCATTTGACCAATCCTCTTTTCACAACTACTGTTTGAAGTCTTTTCAATCAATCACATTTTAATGCAGTTTATCTCATGCACTACGATGCAAACAACATTCTGTTTGGTCAGTCTTCTTTTAGTTACTTCATAGTGGTTTGTACAACTGTGAACCTAGCTGTATGTGTATATAAGTCACATTTAAATCTTACTTTTATGTTGATTGGTTTTTTATTTATTTACAAAGATACGGGGATCCTTTGGCTTCCTGGTTATGATAATAGAATCAAAATAACGGAAATTTCTTGACATCTGTTCTTTCTTTTGCTGACTGTTTGGGCTGTGGATAGGGCTATGGTAGCAAAACCTTTCATGATATTTCTTTTAGATGTTTCATCTGGTCTGGTATTTAGTTGTCAATTAGTGCTAACAATATAATATTTAACAGGCCTTCTTTTATCTTCTATTAGTGGAATTTGACAGACTCCTCTTAGTCAGCGTAGTGGGTTTTTGTAGTTTTTGATGTAATCGAAGATAGGATAGCAGAGCCTGACTACCTATACGTTTGCTTCTGTTAATGTCCTCCTCAGTTTTTGTTGCCAAAGGCCTGTCACAAAGATCTTAAGCTTATGTTTTTTATTACCATGAATATTTAATGAATGGTATATTAGAAGTGGCAGTTTGTAAGAGTAAAAGAGTGCAAATATAGCACTGAATATAAATTGAATGTTATTATTTATACAATTATTTAGATAATTATACAAAACTTACTCTCCTGGATAGGAAATTAAGTTTTGTTAATCAATTTAAATATTTATAACTACAGTGACAATTGCAATTGGTGTGGTAGAAATTGTAATAATTTAATTTCTGCCACATTATTTGTTACTTTGAACACAGTTAATATAATAATATATGTAAACAAATTGTCACATTTAAAAATGCTCTTTCGTTTTTATATTTCAGGATATGCACGAATTATTCTGGCATTCATTTCCTTTTATTATATGCCGTTCGATCACGTTAAGGCTTCGTTTTGTTACCTTTTAAGTGGCCTGCTCGATGCGTTTGATGGATACGCCGCTCGTTGGTTAAATCAAGGTAACTGGTTTTATAAATTAATATTGTTTAATCTCTAAAATAATTTCTAATTTTATAAATCTGCAAACAATAAATATTAAGTTTATCACTCAGAGTGCTTATGTTTAATTTAGAAAGTTATATAATGCTGATTCTCAATATGACACCCTCTTATGTAGTGCTAATCTTGTATGGTGCCACCGATGCTTGTGAACGAATCTTCCTTGTAACTATTAAACACAGTAGCTTTACTCTCTTCTAACACTATGTAGTGTAACTACTCAACCACTTGGCATTTCTCATCTTTAATTTTTATTCAGTTTAGTTGATCAACTAAACTGAATAAATACAAAGGTCTTCACAATCGTCCTTGTATACTTCCTTGTACTGCTTTTTACTGTTCTCAATCTTCCTTGTATTGCCATCACATAACATTTTAGACAATTTTTCATATTGAGGCAGAAAAGAGCTCGACAATAAAGGCCAATTCCATTGCGTACATTGTTCTCGTAACATTGGAAGGACGATTGTAAAGACCTTTGTATTTCTTTCACGTGTAAATTTTAAATGAATTTATCATCCAAGTCTATCTGTGAAAACTATTTATTACCAGTGTTTAAATGAAAAAAGATGTTTGTGGTTTACTTTTGTCTAAAAATCACTGTTTAAGGTGAATTTAAATGAAGGAGCGAGGACAAGTCTAACTTCCATTAGTTTGTGAATATTACAGGTTTAACAGGTGACAATTTATTAAATGTTTCTATAAGATAATCTGATTGAACACAAGCCAAGTTATTCAAATATAAAAATGTATCTGTGCTGTTTCTTCACATTATTAATTAATCTCGAACAATTTTAAAATTTCAGAAAAACACTTATCTAATTTAGGATAACTTTATTTGTAGCTACGAAATTTGGAGCCATATTGGATCAGTTGACCGACCGCTGCGCTACTATGTGTCTGCTCGTTGCTTTGTCGTACTTTTATCCTTCGTACATGTTTCTATTCCAATTAAGTATGACGATCGATATTGCCAGTCATTGGATTCATTTACAGACGTAGGTATTTCTTGTATATATTTTAATATTTTAAATATATTATTGTAATATTAATTAAAACCTGTTTTCCAAATTATATATATTAATTTCAGATCTCTGATGCAAGGAAAGACAAATCATAAATTTATTGATTCAGCCGAAAATCCTGTTATGAAAATATATTATACTTCTAGAGTAAGTGTATATTTACTTATCTTGTTTTATATTATATAAAAGTCTTTTATATGAGAAGATTACAATGCTTTTTTTCAATTTATTATTTCCAAAAATAACATTCCAAGAACTCTTATTACTCTTAGGACTATGACATGTATACACAGTTGACAAATTGTTGAAACATATTTTTGTTATTATGAGGTAATTGTTAATCTCAAATCAGGTGTGTACACAGGTTACAATATGATAAAATTGAATTTTAATGGTTGGCGGAGTTGCAGAAGGTTACGGCAGTGCAGTGACATTTACGACTAGGATTGGCAGTGCAACCGGATGAGGTCATGTAAACTGGCAACAATTATGTTGCCGTTTGCCAGAGGTCCTTGCTATTGGACGGGTCGTTCCTAATGTTACCAACTGTAAAGACAAGTCCTTATACGTAAGGATAATTTAGATTTTAATTTCCAGTTACGAAACTGAAAAGTTTATCTTAAAAAAAACTAATACTTATAAGTTTCTGGTAGTTAATGGTTAACGTAGATTAAACATTTTTTGAGACTTCTGTCCTATTCTGTTTTCCTTTTGTGGGTTTGAGGATCAAATGTAAAAATTCTCAAAAAAAAAAAAAAAAAAAAAAATTATCTGAATTAACTATTAGCTCCTTGTAACTAATAAGCATTTGTATTTTAAAATACATTTGACTTCATTCTAAACAATTTATCGTAATGAATTTATTTACTTGATAATTTGATTTTAAAATATGCCAAAAATAGAAAAATAATTGCTTTATTTTCTTTTATAAAGATTACTCTCATACATATAAACATTGGCGTAGCCAGGGTTTTGTTATGGGGGGCCTAGTAGAGGCTGTAATTTTCTGGGGAGGGGCGCCGGGTTAACTGGGGGGGGCAGTGCCCACCCATTCCCCTTCCTGGCTACGCCCATGCATATAAATGCTTATATTTGAGGTCAAACAGCTTATACAGGTGGCTGTACAATAAGGCATTAGTAAGATGTAGTAAATCTTGCAAATCTAGCCTGATCTGCTGAGACATGCAGTAGTAGGGATGAGTGTATGTTATTGTATGAAGGTTTAACAGGTTCTGAAACCCTGTCAGATTTACTGTAAATACCACACAGTTGCTTTTGAGTAACAAGTTTCCTACTGAAATCTGTGAAATGATTGCTTTCTAGCCTTCTGGTTAAAATCTTTCTTGGACCCTAACATTTATTTATTATTAAATTTGTTGGGGCATTATTACTCATCTATCATATATGTGGATTGGACCCACTGAGAGCTGTGGTGGGCCATATAGACTTTAATGCCCATATTCTGATTTTATATTTTATTTATACCTATTTCTGTTCATTATCATATTTTTGTTTCTGCTCTTCATAATTTTTCCACAATTTTCCAATAAATAAAACAGTTTCTACTTAAATTTTGATGGAAATTGAACTTTATGAAGAATATTTTTGTATTTACATGATTTATATGAAACGATATAAAAAAAGAAACAGAATTTAGTATTTAATTTGATGATGATAAATTTCTAATTAATTAAAATATTGATTCTTTTTAGCCCATTCTGTTTACTATGTGTGCTGGAAACGAATTGTTTTATTGTATGCTGTATCTTTTACATTTCACTGAAGGACCAACAAGTTAGTATATAATTTATTATTATTATTATTATTAATAAATTTGAAAAGCACTAAAAATTATCTATCTGAAATTCTTGTAATCCCTTAAATAGTAATTGTGTTCTTCCGTATTTATATCTATCATCCATTAGTACTTGAATGGATAAAACCACCTAATCTTAGTAGTTGGTTGAGTTTTCATATCACTAGTGGGCTGGCTGCATGGAGTTTTCTGGGTTTTCATATGTCTAATACCTAAATAGAGACCAGTTTCTCATAGAAAGTTCTTCTGGAAAGCATCTCCCTCTTGGTAGATTTTGTGTGTTGCATTACCTTATACTATCAATCCAATCCTTATTTTACATCTCAATGAAATTGTTGATCAAAACAGATGCTCTGCTAAATTATCAGGCTATATAAGGCTAAGCTAATAATTATATATGAAGTAATACGTGTAGAGGGAGGCAGTTAGTCCACCATTTTGTGATAATTTTAGTAATTATAATAAATTAATTTTTAATTTAGAATTTCTGGAAGAAAAGAATTGCCTGGGATGGGATTCAAACCCACAATTCCCAAGATCCATGCAGTTCCACTCCTGGCCAATTCTTTTCTTCCAGAAATTCTAAACTAAAACTTAATTTATTATAATTATCATGAGATGACAACCTAACTCTACCTGTAGACAAATTCCTTTATAATTATTAACTTAGCTTTATTATAACCCAATAATTTGGCACATCATCTTATTTTAATTAAAATCTTGAGTTAGTGTAGAGTTGTTTATTTAAAAATGTTCATCTTTTTAAAAATGTGTGTTGTAGAGAATTATTCATTGTGACTTCTTTGTCTTCTCTTCATTTCTCAGTAAAGAAGAAAGACATTTCAGGCTCGACCCTTAATTTACCAAGTTTCTTAAAAGAACTAATTAGTCCAAAATAACACTTGCCTTGTCAAGCATCCTCATTTCATAAACTGACATTCAATAGCCATAGAAACATTTGGGATTGGCAATAGCCATAGAAGCATAGATCATTTATCTCCTTTTTGGTATAGAATTTTTACATCGTCTCCATCACTTTTGACAAGACATTTTTGCAATAAAACAATTGTATAACTTTTTTGTCATGTTATCAACTTATATACAACTTATTTACATAAAATTGAATTTAAGTATAAGTGTTTAATTTTTATTAGCGAGGTTGAGGCCAAAGTTATAAATGCGAAAACGTGTACGTTGGACGTCGAGCACTGCTTTTCCTGTAAGCTTAGAAGTTTGACAATGGTGGTTGGAAAGTCAGTGGAATCATGCTCGACATTCCAAACGCCATTGTCAAACTTCTAGACTTACGGGAAAGCGGTGCCGAACGTCCGACGTACACGTTTTTGCATTTAAAACTTTGGCCTCAATCTCACTATTATTAAATTACTAAACCGTTTAAAACTTTATCATCATACTTCAAAATTAATAAATTCTTTTAAAGAACATTTCTAATTATCATTCTAACATTTAATTATTATAATGAAAAGTTTGGATGCATATTTTTATATAATGTTATTTAAAACTTAACATTAGGTATGTTAAAATTCTATTACACTAAAATTCTGATAAAGTTTGTTTATCATAAATATTTTTAACTTTAACTGTAATATATTACTTTGCATATGCTATTTCCTTGTATCTGCATTCTCAAGTTTTTGATTTATTGTGGCACGAAGATGGTCTTTTAATAAGGTTTTAAATATTCTCAATAAACAAAATTTGCCAAATTTACAGTTTTATACTCCATTAACATTTATTAACATGCAAGAACGCATGTTAATAAATAGTTTTTAAATAGCTTGAAGTATATTTTTAAAGCCAAATTAATATATTTGAACAATTACTACCTTAATTTTAATGTGCAGACTTAATTATGACTTTGATCAATATATGAAATTTACCAGGAATTTATCATAGAAATTTTGAATAAAAAGTTACAATTTTTTTCCTACAGTTTTGGGTTTGGGACTATTCCGTCTTATAACAATAATATCTGCACCGGTTTCGTTCGTCAAGACTTTAATCAGTTTGTTGCAAATGATAATAGCCTGCATGAATCTAGGAATCATCGATACAAAGGAGAGGAGCAAACAGGCGGAGAAAGAAAAATGAATTAGTCAATTACCGGTGAGTTTGCAGTTTGAAATTGTGTAGATACGATGCTTTTATTTTGCGAATGCATGCTTTTAATAGTTTTTATTTTTTATTTTCAGCTTTACGAAACTTTACTTGTGTTTGTAATTCATAGAATCGGCTTTAATATTATTAATTTATCATAATTACACTTCGCATGTAAGTTAAAGTGGAAATAATTCTCTGTCCTAGTCAAACGAACCGAGACACCATGTTGTCTCGGCACTTATTATTTAATTTTGAGTAGTGTTTCCCAATCTTTGTCAATTGATGATCTCATTTTAATATATTAGAAAATCTTGATATTATCTGGAAGTATTATCAATCATGTTACTGCTTAGTATGTAACGAAAGATAGGTTATGTGGCTCATATTGGTCTCAAATACCATTATACCAGGATTGACTAGAAGTTGGAGAGAGGAAATTAATGTGTCAAGATCCTATTCATCTACACATGCAAGCAGTTAAATTATGGTAACAAGTATTATTTTGATGGTTATAATTCAGATTTTTATCTCAAATTGTCCAAAGTCTGGTTCTCGCTAAGACAGTGTCTGTAACGGTAAGCGACAAAACCGACCCAATGTTGGACCGTAACGGAATAGGGGTGCATTTATAAGTCGAGTTGGACGGGTGCATTTACAAATTAAGACTTTTACCATAATGGCAAGCAGAAAAATTAAGTATTGATTGGTGTAAAAGCATCATCCAATGCTAGTCAGCTTTTCCATTGTGCACTGCCCAGATAAGTCTTTCACCGGTACACTATGGTAGTGAAAGCGATGCCGCGGCTTCGTGTCGGTAAACTGTTGTAAGTGAGAACCATTTTTGAGTAGCAAGCGGAGATCAGAATTATGATTTAGGAAATTGTATTGGCTACTAGTTGGGAAACATTACTTTATAACACTATTATAATTGAAAATTAGAAATATCAAATGCATTCTCAACATAAAATAAATTAAGTTCGTAAATATTTATTTATGTGGTCTGATAATTTGATAAAGGGACCACCACAAAGTATCGACCCTCTCGAACAGTTTAGAACTAAGAAACTTTCATGAAATTTGTAGAAATCATTCCAATGTCTATCATTTGTTTTATAATTGAATTTTCTTTATACAGTATTTTTAATCATTGACATAAAAATTAATTGTTTTTTTATTTATTTACATAAAGAGTAGTTTATATAATTTTATTTCTGTATATAATTTTACTTTATATAAGATTAATATATTAAATTAGATTATTTCTTTTGTACTCCGACATATTTTTAACTAACAACTTTTTAATCGAGAATACCGGGCCGTCGAGCGAAATGCAGTTGCGAGAAGTACCTCGAGAAGCTCGGAGACGTTGCAAGTTAAGGTAGTTTATGGGCATTTTGAGGTGGCTAGTTTTTCCAGAGTTCACAAGAATATTGTCCAGTTTGCAGTCAAACTCGGGCCAGTGCAGCACCACGTCGACGACAAATATCGAAGACGAACGACGTTCAATTTTGGTATTTGTCGTCGACCGGAAATGCGCTTCTACAGTTTGACATCTAACAGAGTGGCAGATGGCAAACGTGGCCGAACTTTGCAAACTTTGTCGTCCCGGCCACGATGCCGTTGCACCGCAAACCGGTAACATGACGAGCGGCACCGTCTAGTTCAACTTGCAGCGTTTGTCAAACTCCTCGCACTATTTCTCTGCATTTGTTCGATCGGTCCTTAGAATTCATATAATTTCCCAAGGTGGAAAAGACGTAGACTTGTTTGTAAAACCTGTACCATTTTTTGTATTTATTGTGCCAAAATTAGTTTGTTTAATCTAAAAAAGTTCACAAACAATACAAAATTTCAATTCTTGCTTAAGTATGTACTCTATAAATCAACATTCCTGTGCATAGAAGTGATTGTAAATAATATATTTAGGTTTTTGTACGCAAATAATTAGAAAATGTTAACAAATTTATCACTAAAATGTCCCATTTGAGATTATATATACAGTATATATATGTATACACATATATTTGTACAGACATGTACTTAGTTATTTTGTTGGAGAATTGTTGAAAGTTTTAAGCTTTATGATGTAGAGAAAAATACTACTGATTTACTTGATGCTCTCAAAAACGATGTTATCATATAGATGAAAAAGTATCATTTATATTTTTTAATGTATACTGTATTATGTTAATAAAATCCCTATAATACCGTTTTTGTTAGTTCACTTATGTTTGAAGCATATAAGCTAATGTACCCTAAAGTATTTGATGCCCGAGACATTCGGTGAGTGTTATGTGTTCAGAATTATGCATCCTTAAACACAAGTACTTGCAAAAGTACTTTTGTCAACTGTGGAAATCTCTAAATCGGTGTAAAAATCCTGCATTGGTCCCTACAAATTCACTTATTGTTGTACCCCGATTCCTCAAACTCGCACCCTCTTGCAGTTGGTGCTGTGGGTTTGTCTCTCTCTGCCTCGTGTATTGATCAAATGACTATGTAGTAAGATGTTAACACACGTCATGAAGACCTTCAAATCTAATCCACATTCAAAATTTATCGTGTGGGAAGTCATTCTCCATTCCTTGTCCAGGCTGAGGGCACAGAGAGGTCATTTTTCCTGTGATGATCACTAGTTCAGATAGGCACTGAATGGGAAGAATCGGGGCAAGACCTATCTGGGATGGATCATCCACGAGAAGTTTTTGGAGAATTGCTTGCCCAGATTTGATCCACGTCCTTTGGAGCAGACACCGTACCATTTCTGCTATTCCATCCCGACTGGCACAGCTTCAAGCGTACCTTTCAAGCTTTACAGCAACAAAATTGTTGATTTGTATGGCAAAACTCAATTGACCCCGGCGATTTGGATTGAAATTCAATTGAGAATCGATCCACATGACCCCATTTTGAGCCCAACGGCGGCCGAACGGTTAAAACCGGTCGTGGATTTGTGCCTCACTAACAGGCCACGCGGAGTTTTCCGGGTTTTCTTCACGTGCCTAACATCTAGGTAGGGCAATTTCCCATAGAAAATCTTTTCGGGAGATACATCCCATTGGAAGTTGCCCGTGTGTTGTTTAGCTTTATCCTATCGATCTCACGATCCCATCGAGGATCGGCCCAGCCTGTTACGAGCAAACTTACACAAAAACATTTATAACGGAACATATCGCCTAAACGGAAGTTAGGTACACTAGAATGGCGTTAAATCGCGGTAACTCGTTTA
Organism: Centruroides vittatus; assembly: GCF_030686945.1. Taxonomy (NCBI): domain Eukaryota; kingdom Metazoa; phylum Arthropoda; class Arachnida; order Scorpiones; family Buthidae; genus Centruroides; species Centruroides vittatus. Next base: position 2,260,186 of record NW_027122699.1, read on the forward strand.
TAACACAGCCCGAAATTCAAACGTTAAATCGAGCGTTCGAGAAAGCGAAAATATTTTCTGCTCGTTCGATATTTAAATTATCGGAACTTTCGCAGCGGACTTTAATATTATAAATCGATATTTAATCGGATAATGACAATTAAAATACATTACGTCACAGTTAATAAATTAAATATCGATATTTAGTTCTGACGGTCGAATTATTTATTATTTTACTCTATCGACAATACCTTATTAATAATTAATTATATTCAAATTTTATATAAAAAATATTGAAATAAAATAATTTCTAATAAATAATTTTTCCGTTCGGTAACATTTTGGCTATTTTTCTTCTTTCTTTAGCGACGTAACACGGCAATTCCCTCGCGGTGATCATTTATCGTCTGGCAAGAGAGAGGTGAGGGTGGGAGTTGAATTTCTCTGATTTTGCCGTTAAAAATAATTTATTACATATAAATTTCGCTTAAAATATTACCGTTTATTGTATTAATCGTTGATTATTTCGGATTGATACGTATTAAATTTGGATGGCTTCGTTGTCTCGTATGAAATGAATTTTTCGTTGTTACGATGTGCGACAAAAGCGTGACGTCACACGTGAGTATTTGAAAACAAGGAATTTAATTGTTAATTTTCCTTTGTTACGTATACGTAGCAAAGGAAAATATTGGAATCGTGTCAAGCTAAATCCTCCGAATTATTTTGCAAATCGCGTGTTGAGACCGGAATCCAAAAATGTAAAAAAAGGAATCCATGGATGTGTGTGTCGGCCTCTACTTCGCTTAATATCTCAAGATGGGGTGACGATTAAGAAATGAAGTTTAGCACGTTACCTCGTATATGAGGGGGCATTGACTCTATTAAATTTTGAAGGTGAAAGATCGAGAGAGTGGGGAGGTAGAGGGGATGGTGTATTTATATAGATCAAATCACGTATGTAGAACACGTGCTTCGGCAAATGAAATTTTTGGTATTAAGTAGTTTTACGAGGATCGACAGAAACGGAGGGCAGACTTGCACGAGCAGCGAGACCGAGACGGATGTTGAACGTTGACAATGCTTCCCCTTTTGATTTCAACGGCGGGCGATCGGTTGAATCTTTTGTCGACGTTTTAATTTTGTTGCCTGTGCACATCTACCTAACAATCTATGTCTAATGATGTGGAAGGAATAGGCTGCATGGTTATTCTGGAAACTGGGCGTTAACTGCGAAAAAAGCACAGAATCCAGCAGTTCTTTCAAATTTTTAAAGATTGATTTTTGGAGCACTAAAGTTTCTAATGGTTAAAGTCGAAATGATTCTAGTATGTTGCAATGCCATCGATTCATATATTTTCAAATTAAATCGATCAAAATTCTCCTCTTATGTTATATTTTTGACATCAAGAGCCATAATGGAATTTTTAACTCCAAGCTCTGAAAATTGCTTCTTACTGTGTACCCAGAGACCAAATTGTTCGTACCCCTCAGGCTACGATAGGAATTTGTGTGGCAAAACCGATCGGATGACTTCCCGTCAGGCCAATTTTGTTTCGAACAGATTAAGCCAACTTTGGCCGATTTCGTGTTTAGAATTAAGGTGCCAATTGTTTATGTTTTGATATGGAAGCAGAGTGCCGTTATGAAATGAATCTGGGTGTACTATAGATTACTCCCTATGGAATTTTGGGACAGTATATATCTGAACTTGGGACCGAGACTAGAGTTTTCCACTAGGTGGTGTTTGACTGTTTGTGCTCCCGACGGACTCCTGGAGGGGAGCCGCCGGCAGGCCACCTACTGTTTAACGTTGCTAGTTATTTATTCACAGTAGTTCTTGAACAAAAAAGAAAAAGGAAATGTATACTGAACTACAAGCAGTGCCACCTAGTGGAAAACTCTAAAATGGCATAGAATGCATTGTGAAAGACAAGAAATCATAAATATGATAACTTTCTTATTTTTCGTCTCCGGTCGAAAAGTAGGGTATCGTTGAACTCGTCTCGGTCCCCGAGTTCAGATATATACTCAAAGTCCCAAAATTCTATAGGGAGTAATCTATAGAATATCCATGAATCGTTTAAAGAATGCTTATGAAATGAAAATTTAACAAAAGGATTCTTCTAAGAAGTCGTTTTAAAATGCACATTAAGTGCTATTTTAACCATGGTAGCGAAGTAGATCCTTTGAGTCGTTTACTGACAAAGTGGACGTTTCTAGAGTAAGCGGTTTCATTTGAAATGTGCGATGCAAATTGCTTCGTGCGGGCGGGATATTTATCATTTTTAATTTTAATCCGCAGTTTATAGACCCAAATGGATGTAGAAATATTGATGATGTTGGATGCCAATTTCTATACAAAATGAACTATTTCCTCAAATGTCATTAGTTTCGTTTAAAGGTTGTCGGGATAGAGCACGCGTGAAGAAGAGTAGTAGTATTTGATGGCCGTTTTGTTAATAATTTGTATAACTTAGTATGTTTAAATAATTGAAACTAACTCTCGATCATCTATACGAAAAGGTTTAATTTGAATAAGTTTTATCGTATAAGATCGTAGCAGTTAACAGCTCGAAAAACAAATTTACGTATCCCCTTTCCAGCTCACGTCCGATGACAGTCGATCGTACTGTCTGTGGGAAATTTACTCAAGGGGTATAATGACTCTGTCGAAAACTTACAGTGACCAAACTTGGTTTCTGTAAACCTGTTGATAGATACATAATTATTACTAAGTAAGTTTTTGTATATTACTGAACTTATGTTTCACATTTAAGAAATTAATTATATTTATTGAAAGAATTCCCAAATCTGTGGATCTTTCGGAATTATTTTACAAATAGGCGGTTGGATGACCGTGCGACTTAACGTGGTAGGAAATCTGTATCCTGTGGCACATTGGCCGACTTTTGCATTTGTGTGTTTTGTAAGTACCAAATTGCGTTCGGCCGTAAACATTATTGTGCCCGTGCTTTGTGTCGACAGAAGTTATAAATAATTTGCAAAGTAATTCCATAATTTTAAAAATTTTTTCCTTTTACATCAAACAATTAAAGGTGTAATTCCATTCAATGTAAGTTAATATGTTTGACAATTGTAACAGATTTGTCAGTAATGGTATTATTTAAGATAGTTTGCGAAGGTAAATAGTTTTTTGCCTGTGTTTACCGACTCATACAATTTATTTTTTAGATTTTGTTAGCGATTATATTGTGAAGTTTCCAAAGACAGCAAATTAGTATGAATGCTGAAGTTGCTATACCTGTATCTATAAGCAGTTGTAAGGTAATTTTTATTTTATATATGCATAATACTTAATTTTTAAATGGAAGCCTGACTTTATATAGTATTGGCTGTTGTGAGATAATGGCAATTGTAGATGTTGAGATTTTAAAATCTTTTTGCAACTGTTTGCTTTCACATTTGTGATATTTTAATTCTAAAGTTTTGTTTTATTTGTTTTTTTTAGATGCAAAGAAATAAAATGCACCTTAGGCGACTGATATCTAATGTAACAAAAAAGAATGTCCGTAGATGAAACTGTGCTTATCAAAGATGCCAACTCTGCTAGTTACTGCATCGAGGTTAAAAATTTATAAATTTTAATAAATTAAGATGATTTTTGGAAATTTCAATGGATAAGAAAAGCTGTATCGAAAGACAACTCCAAACTAAGGTATTTAAATGATGAAGATAATTTACATGTCTTTTTAGTGTTATTTCATAAACCAAAATTAATTAGTCTTACTTACTTCTTAATATCAATTTGTTAATAGTATAGGCAAGTCTTAAAGTGATTACTATTACAGATTGTACTGAACTATATTTTGAGATGAAGATCTCTGTCAAGAATGTTCTTGCTAGAGCCAGCATCTCAGAAAGAATTGCTGTTTTCATAATTCCTGCAGAAAGATTTTATTCTTGTGTAGAAATTAAAAACTACAGCTACATTTAATATGAAAAAATTTTACAAAAATTTAATTAAAAATATTACATTTTTTCAGATTATCAACAAGAAATCACAGGCTTGTGGTCTTTGAACTCTGTGGCAGCATGATGTTGATTTGCATGTAAAACAGGTTTGTGTTAGGATTACAACTGGATTGAATTTGAGTTTATTGTTTAATTAATTTGTAAAAACAAATACAAATCAAGTGATGATATAAAATTGTAGTGGTATTATTATGGCTCTTGTACATAATGAAATTATGTAATAACTTGCCTAAATATATGAAATTGAGCAGGAACACACCATTTGTTATTTGAAAAAAATTTGTAGTGACCTTTTTTACAACAATGATACAATATAAATCCAGTCAGATTGTTGATGGGTTTTTGAAGCAGGGCTTAAAATGCATAGTTGCTATATCAAGTTCTGTAAAAATTTTAATAATATCACAATGTATTATTAATGCTTAAATAAGGAAGTAATTTACTTTTGTGTTCTAGATGAACTGTAAATTATTTAACTCCTAAATTATCCTTTTAAATATTGTTTTAATTTATCAGCAATTTAAGTGATAGAACTTTAATGCTTTTAATTTATTATTTTGAACAAGCTGAGAGATTTATCTTGTACCTTGTAATTTTCCATTGTTTAATTAGAAATTATTATATGTAAGTTCTCACTTAATGTCATTGATAGGTAATCCAGTGATTACCTCATCAATGACATTAATCCATTCTGAATAATTTACATTAAAAAAAAATTTAGCAAAATCAAAGTAATAAAAGTTGTAGGTAACCTCAGGTTACCTGCTGAAGTATGTTTTCTGCATTAGACATGCAGGCTAGTTTGATGGATGACTTCTTTTAGGGCCAAAAAATGGCCTTATCCACATTTTAGTTAAAACTTATCTTTCTTTGAATTTATTTTGTTCTTACACACTATTTTCCTGTTGACAGCATGTTAGGCATTTTTAAGAGATCAGTTTTTGAAATGGTAGTTAATTTCTTTCAAAAAATGGCTAACGAATTTACACATTAAAAATACAGTAGAGCATCGATTATCCGACTTAATTGGGGACTGGGGTTGGTCGGATAACCGAAAAGTATGAAAAAATACATTATTAGTATAGTGTATTAGGCCTGGTTTAAATACTAGCCTCCTTTTCATGGTTGAGCCAGTGCTGCCAGCTAAAACATGCAAAAATTTAACAAAAATAATATTAAAGTAGCCAAGACATAACCAAATATTGTAGCGCCACATCACTAGCGGACATATGAATTTGTCGACTAGAACGCGGTCGGTTAACCGATAAGTTGGTTAATCGGGGGTCGGATAATCGATGCTCTACTGTATGTAGAAAAGACTGAAATTTCTTGATTTTCTCCATGTCGAATCATCAATAACAACAGTCTTTAATTGCAGAGATGACCTTTTATTAGACGCTACACATCTGCAAAAATATGCAAAAACTATTGTTCCTGGTGATTTGACATGATGAAAATCAAGACATTTTAGTCCTTTTGAAGTATTTTTAAGTGCATTCTTGTTAATCTGAACTAATTATTGCGTAGAATTTGGTACGGATAAGCAGAGTTAAATATAAAGAAAATGAAGTCTGATGCACACACATACATTCATATATAGATATATATGAATGTATGTATGTGTAATATATACTTAAGTATAAACTGAATACATGGAAATTCTTATAAATTTGTTTCATAGTCATAAATTGAGAACTTGCATTTAAGATCAGTTAAATTTATGTGAAAGTTTCAGAGATATTCTGTAACAATGCTCAGATAATTTGAGATAATAATTTATAATAAAATATCCCCTTTCCAGCTCACATCCTAACAACAGTCAATCATACTGTTTGTGGGAAATTTATTCAAGGGGTATAACAACACTATCAAAAACTTATGGCAACCAAACTTGGTTTCCATGCACCTGTTGATAGGTACAAAATGTTAATGTGCAATTTTCTGTATAATAATCTTACTTTACTTTAAGAAACTGCATCTTTTAGTTTGACTGTTTTGATCTTAGACATTTCCATTTATTTTTATAGGTCATACTTTTAATTTGTTGTTGAAGCTTTAAACATAAAGAAATTAAAATGAACGCTCAAATACCTGACTTATCTACAAATAGTTAGAAAGGTAATTTTATTTTTACTGTGTTGTACGTAAGTTTCAATCAAAATTGAAAACATTTTAATTTTTAACTTGAATGTTTTTTTAGGATGAAGAATAAAATCTGTGCAAATTAATAATGTTTTCAAGATTTTAGAATATTTGATTTATATGTACAGTACTTTTAAAGTATTCAAATGCCTCAAAGGGTTATATAAAGGTATGCTATTGAGTAGTTAATTTCAACATTTGCAATTAATAGTATGTTTTTGTAATGTAACACTACACTAGAACTGCAGGATTTTGAGGTGAAGATCTCTATCAAGAGTGTTCTTGCTAGAGCCAACACCTCAGAAAGAATTGCTGTTGTACAAGTCATGCCGATTTTATTCTTGCGTGGAATTTGAAACAACAGCAACATTTAATAAATTCAATTAAGTTTTGATTTTAAAATGTTAAAATTTATGGAATTTTTGTATGCACTATGAGCATTTAACCCTTAGCCTGCCGTTTGCCACGCCCCCTTATTTTGTAAAACGGCCAAGGTCAAAATAGGTGAATCAGGCAATATTATTTTAAAAATTCACTAAAAATTAAATTATTATTTTATTTATATGAAAAAAAATCACATATATTTATCAATATAGTTAGTTTTAAATACGACATTTTACAATAAAGTTTATTTGAAAAATTTATGAGAAAAAAAATAATAATATACAATAACTGACATTCAGACTTGAAAATTTGTTACTATTTGTCAAAATTAACATTGTCTGGTTACTTCATTCTTATTGTCACTGAGCCAATACGACTTACAATATTGTTCTGTACAATTTGATATAACATTTATGCATGTACGTTTATTCGTTGTTAAATAATCGCACATTATATTCAACATTTGTTTGAAATCTGAACTTTATTCTGCTTTCAACTAATATAATGAACTAATATACTTTATTTATTTTATATCAAACAAGATTATATATTTTCGTAATAAACATATGATTACCAGTAGCAATAGATGTAACATTTGCTGATATTTTAGATTTAAAAAAAAATTAAAAATTAAAAAAATATATAAAATATCAGAACTGAAGGTCATAACTTGAATATTTATAATGCATTAACATATTATAGCTGAATAAACTTATTATAGCATTGATGAACTTATTATAGTATTATTATTGCATGAATATGCTAAAAATGAAATAAAAAATTATCAGAAAATGAAAAATTAAGAAAAAAACACCGATAATTAAATTTTTTTAAGTCGACAAAACACCACCTGGACAAATATATGTGAAACAGACGATAAACAAAACGATACCGTCAAGTGCTGACATCTGTTGTCGATAAATTTTATAAAAATCGATTGTTAACAGGGTAATGATGAATTGGTATCCTGGCCGGGAAAGGGTTAAACAACTAAGACTAATTATTAATTATAATAATAAATTTGCTCCTGCAATAACAACTAACGAAATATGTTAAATTGAAGTATATTTATTCTAAGTATATAGAAATTAGAATAGTCATTCCTGTTGATACTCAAGAAGTATAAATAAAACTTATTATATATATCAGTATATTTTTAATATGTAACATATAATTTATAAAGGGTATTATAAAATAAGAAACATTTAAAAGTTGTAAAGCTTTATGAAACACACACTATACACAATACCAAACACTATATTTACCACAGAAAACACTTTAGTAAACTTAATAGGTTATACACTTTAATAAAAATGCTTTTTCCTTTCTTTTAGCTACACAGTACCACATGACTCCTTACATCTAAAATCAACAAATAATCAGGATAACTTAATTCCATAAAATCAAGCAAGTTGGGAAGAAATTGATAGTAATACTGTGTTGTTCGTGGTGTAGCTTGCTGGGTCATGAAACTAATGTGTTTGTTTTATTGAACTTAGTATTTTACCTTAAAATCTGTCATTCCTCTCCACTGACCATTGGTCCCAGCTCTATCCTATTACATCTGGCAAATTTTGAGTTAATATTAAAGCTAGAAATTTTACCAAACAATGTTTTTTACTTTCCCTCTAAAACACCAGGTCATTCTCTCCCTCAATGTATACTCATCAAATAGTATTAGTATAACACTTCCAAAAGTATAATTAGTCCATCTTGCTGTGTTGATCCTGTCCCTCCCTGCTTGTTTTGCCCTCCCATTTCTATTTGTAAACATATAAAACTATAAGCTACATAAATTACTGTATTTTATGGACTAAGATGCACTTTTCTCTTCAAAAAATTGCTTTAAAATTAAGGTGCGTCTTATAGCCGTATTTTTTTAAAAAATTGCTTAAAAATTAAGGTGCGTCTTATAGTCCATAAAATATGGTAAACTTTTGCACTTAATTATTTTGGCTTTGGGATGACATTATGTCACTACCCTTTGTTGGTGGCTGCTCTGTGCCCGTTCATTCAGTTCTTAATATGGTTTAAATTTTTTAATTTAAGCAAGCTACTATCCAAATATATTGAAATTTTATTATTAATTTTTAGATTATTTATGTAATAGAATATTTTAAAAATTTATCAGACCAAGTATGTATGTGAAATGGGTTTAACAGAATTTAACAGACCCTTGTGGGCCATTTAAATAATTGTGCATTTCCAGTTTCCATTGTCTAAATTCCTGTTCCTTCTTTTTCAGTTTGGATTTTGTCTTGAGCAGAAGAATTCTGAGCCCATCAGTTTATTGCCTGGGTAAGTAGTTTTCTCTTGTGTACTTTGGTGTTGTAGTTTTAAATTCTTGGGTAATTTAAATCTGGAAAGTATGCAGTCTTTAACTGACATTGCTAAAATCTTCAAAGACCCCATTCAGGGAACTGTGGCTGCCCTGGTAGAAAGTAAAAACATACAAAAAGACATGAAGGAGACATTAGAATCAAATATTTAACAAACATCCCATGTTTTTAGAGTATTGATCCTTTAGTATACTTAGTAATTACTAAGGAATTTCAAGATCTTAAAACTATAAACCCACACTTAGGATTTGCAGGGCATGATGCCGCTAACTGCAACAAGCGCGGTCATGCGCGCGTCTTCTCGTGGTCACACATTGTTTGTTGACGTTGCAACTCGGAAACACGTGACCCTATAATAAACCAATAAAACTACAGTAGCTTGTTTTTGTCTACTTTCCTGAGTTTACCGACATTTTACGTTCTATTTCAGAGTATTTACGGAATTTTAGCTACTTTTTTATTATTATTAAAATAGCAAGCAGTTCCTTTTCTGGAATGAATAAAAGAAAAAAGGCGATACTTTTGTTAGAGCTGGCGAGAATATACGAAGAGAAAAATAAGAAAAAACGTTCATGCTGGGTTAAAACTTGACGAAATGAAAATCAACGGGCTAAACAATTGTGCTTTCTTTCACCAGCTGATGAATGAATTAAGGCTTTCGGATGCCGTAGGTTATAGGGGATATATCCGTATGAATACCAATACTTATATATAATTTAGGAGAAACGTTTCGTAGTTTGGCATATCAATTTAGAGTGGCCCATAATTCGATATCAGTCATTCTATATCAGTCCCAGAAGTTTTGGATGCTATTTATCAATCTTATAAAAGTGAATATTTGACGGTAAGTGTTGTTTAGAGGAAAGCTCCAATGATTTAATTCATTTATAATCGATATATTTTTTTCTTTTATATAAGCATTTATTTTATTCAATTGTATATTATTAAAAGTAATCAAACTTTTTAAAATAAATCTAACAATAATTTTTATAAATTCAGATTTGATTTATATCAAATATAGCATTTAAATGTACTGAAACTGAGTTAATACAAATGTTATAATCAAGATATGTTGACAAATATACAACACAAAGTATGACGTGGCACAAAAACGTTTTCTGATTGGATGCGCGTTTGCAACCGTCGCCAGTAGAACAAACTTTTTGTTTCTAGTTGTGGTTGCAGTCGCCCGGTTTGCCAGGGGGATTACAAGACTGAAGGAGACATTAGAATCAAATATTTAACAAACATCCCATGTTTTTAGAGTATTGATCCTTTAGTATACTTAGTAATTACTAAGGAATTTCAAGATCTTAAAACTATAAACCCACACTTAAAGGTATTTGAGGGAAATTGAAATGCCACTAACTGCCCAACCCCTAAGAAACGGTTATACTCAGATATGATTAAAAAGCCAAAGTCTCCCAAATAGCATGGTTTTGTATATCCTAGTTGCAAAAAACAATAAAAAAAAATGACACATTAAGTAACCTCTGTGAAAAGTAAATCTAGTGACATTGAAGGTGAGGGTTAAATCCACCAAATATAACACGGATGGGTTCTTCATTATTTTGTAAAGGAGCCAAGCAACTGTCTTGATCTTTGAAGAAACACAAAGGTATTAGTCAGATAGCCCACATAAGATAAGATTGAGTTTATCAAGTAACAAAACTCAGACCTGATTGAAAGCTGTATTGAAGAACATAAGGGTATTTGCCATCTGAACCTTAGCTTGGAATTCATAGTGCAAAAATATATTGCCCATATTCAAAATTCAGCCAATAGGGGCATTACATTGAAGAAGTTTTATTAACACTTATAACAAGTGTGTTAATAAAACTTGTTGGAATAGGGAACTTACAGCCCTAAGATCTAATGTTAATAGGCTACAACTTCAAAGATCTAATGTTAATAGGCTACAACTTCAAAGATCTCAATTTCCTGATTGTATAGATTTACAGGAAAACTATCCAGGAGAAATTATCAAAAGCTAAAGCATCAAACAGTGAATCCTGAAAGATTTTGTCCTCTACAATATCTCATTGCACAGAAGAGGACCAAAGCAATCTGGGATTGTGTATAAATTATTTTAAAAAAGATTAAATACTAGAATGTCTAAATTATCAATAAAAAATCTCGGACGTTACCACTGTATGATGACAGAGAAATAGCTGAGACTTTTTCATTAGGATAGTAATGTAAATGGACAGTTTTCATCAAATTATTAGGCTTGGCATTGTGGACCAATACAACATGGATGACAACCTGCCCTTTTCCATTTTGGAAGTTAGGGCACTTCAGGCAAAATTTATAACCTATGAATAAAATTTGGACATTTCCCCATTGCCTGGAAACAGGCTTATTCTAAAATCTGATAAAAACTCTAGATAGTCTAAAATTTTTCATTCTGTTATCTTCTGGTTTTAGGCAAAATACTAGAAAAAACTCTCTTAGTAGAATAAATTATCAGTTAAAACACAAAATTCCTTCACTTTACCCAATTTGGCTTTACTCCACAGTCCAGCACTGTTCAACCTCTGTTAAAAGTTAAAGAAATAATGAGACAAAAATGCCTTTATGATTATATCTCTAGATATAACCTCCACGTATGTACGATATGGCCTGGCTGGCGCTAATTCTGTACGGGCTCAAAAAAGCCAAAGTTCCCAAAAATCTGCACAATTTTGCATGTAGTTACAGTAGAGCATCGATTAATCGACTTATCGGTTAATCAACCGTGTTCTAGTTGGCAAATTCAAATGGCCGCTAATGATGTGGCGCTACAATATTTGGTTTGTCTTGGCTACTTTAATATTATTTTTGTTAAATTTTTGTATGTTTTAGCTGGCAGCACTGGCTCGACCATGAAAGGGAGGCTAGTATTTAAACCAGGCCTTAATTAATAATTATTTTTTCATACTTTTCGGTTATCCGACCAACCCCAGTCCCAATTAAGTCAGATAATCGATGATCTACTGTACTTCCAAAATAGGAAGGCAACACATGTATAATGCGGTATTCAACAATGGGGTGCATGTACTGTACTGTACAAGGGAAGTTTCCTTAGATGTTCCATAAGGCTCTGCCTCAGGTCTCCCCTCCTGGAACCTCCTTATTGACACTGTTTGAAATTCAACTTTTGTCAGGTAACAATGTTTTTGGTTCACCAATGATCTGATTGTGGTTTCTGATAGAGATGCTAAATCTGAAATAAGGCTAGGTCCATTCCAGCCAAGCTGCAAAATTGTGCAAACCAATGCAAATAAAATTTTAGCCCTGGCAAAACAAAATTACTACAGTAGAGTCGTTAATCCGAATCAATTGGGGAGTGGAGTTGTTCGGATAACCGATTATGTACGAAAAAATATATTAACCTGTCCAATGTTCAAATTTTTCTCCATTGCGTGTCGCATTGTGTTGAATTTTTGTCGATTTTAAGCCTAACGAAAATTTTTATAATAATAATTGAGGCTATTGTATCGTTAAAAATTATTTCTTTATTTTGTACAAACAAAATAAATATATTGAAGAATATAAAAACATGAAAATTATACTTTAGAAGTAAATCTAGTATCAAAAAAGTTTGATTCAGCACGACACAGTCCGACTGAAAATCATTCGGATTACCGACTCTCTACTGTATTTGTAACTAGAAAATTAAAAGTCACAAAACCTAAACTGGTTTTTAATGGCAAAATTTTGGAATATGTAAATATGATTAAATACTTAGATGTTATTTTACATGAATTATTCTGGTTGCCACACAATGTTAAATTGTATCATGACTTTACTCAACAATTAAAACTGCTTATGAGAGAGTTGTTGCCACAGCTTTGTTATGCTGTTGCTGTATGGGCTGAAGCTCTGATACCAAGCTAACAGAATATTAAAATTTCAAAGATGAATTTGCATTAAGGATTATAGGGCATTCTCTAGGGAATTGGATCTAATTTTAGGTGACAAGTACATTTAGACATTCTACTAGAGAGCAATGTGGTTATTATTTTATTTATAAAAAAGTTTCATAAAACGAGTTTCTTGGACTAAAAAACATACATGCCCTAGAAATGAATTGGCTGACACTTGCTTCCATGGCCTACTCGAACAAGAAATCACCTATCTGGTCCTTCCCCTAGCTCATGCAAAGTGTTTTCTCTGACACGTATCTCTGCAGCTGCAGAACTCTTGGCTAGCTGACAAAAAGGATGCTATTGCAAGCAGAATTTTTCTGATGCTAGAACGTAGATTTAAAATAAAGGTAGAACAGCATGACCGTTAAACAGCTACTCTTTTCTTTCAACATGGAAAGCTAAATTATTACATAAATTCAGAATTATTAGGTATCCAAATTGCAACTGTGGTTGCTCCGTGCTTGACAATATTTAATATGTAATTTACGAATGGATGAAATTTGTTGCCTTCCTACTTGAGAAATTAAATACTTGGCCAGGACTGCTGAATGATATAACAAATGATTCAGAATGCTTTGTGCTAATAAATAAGTAAATAAAAGATTTTACAAAATGAAATCTGTGGGAAACATTGGCAGGTAATCTGGAATAAAATTAATTGAAACAGTTGTAACCTTTCTGTATAGTAAAGTGATAATGGTTCAAGTCTATTACAAATTGAACTGAAGGGATTTTAGGCCCAAAATGTGTTTTGACTGATGTATTGACCAGAGTCAAGAATTGAATAAAGATGTATTTGAAAGTACAGTTCTATTACAAAATTCATTTATTAATAGTATTATTTACTATTTAAATTGAAACAAAATTTTATGTATAATTATCAATTCACTGTTAACTTTATTGTTTTTATTTGCAGGATAATTGATGTGGGGTACCCATAAGAGAGTTACAAATCATTCATCATACCACATGTCACCATATGATTGCAATTTTAGTGACGGTTTAAGGGAACTTGTAATGTCCACTCGTAAATAATGCTTAACATTTTGGCAGAACGATGCAAAGAAAGTTGCGAAATTAGTAAGAAAAATTTGGCTCATTTCAAGGTTTTTTGTTTACTTTGTGATTAAAACTATTTTATTTGTACAAGCACACAGAGAACATTGAGATTAATTTCATTAATGTACAGTTGAGATTAATCTCTATGTACAGGTTGTCTATAAAATAAGTTTCCCATTTAGAGTGGTCTACTGCCAGAAATACTTATTAGGTTTATTGGTAGAAAGGCTTTTGGAGTGTTATTAAAGCTTTAGGAAGCAGGTTTATGGAAAAAGAATGTTTCAAAAGTTTGTCTGAGCAAATTGATGCTTTAAGCAATAATAAAACTTGCCAATTACAGTATTACTTTGTATGTCTCATCATCATCATCACAACTATGCACAAGCAAAGCGGTGTCAATTTATGTAAACAATTATATTTTGGCAACTAAAGGATTTGGAAGCTTTAAAAACTTAGTACATGGTGGGGTGATTCCGTAAACTTGTTTTCCTTGGCTTTGATAACGTCACTAAAATGTTTTGTAATTCGATAAGTAGTTCTGACCAAAGGCTGCTCTAAGCGGGTAAATTTAATTTATGTCGACCCAGGTTGCCGCAGACATCGAATATTATTAACATAATCAAGCGTTACCGATACAATAACTTACTAATGCCAATATTTAGCCAATGAAATAATTACAACAAACCATTTCATTGTAGCAAAGATGTCTATTACTAATGTAAATTCACATTTTCGTTTTGATGATGTACAGGTTTAGAAATAAAATGTAGCAATACCCTGATATATTGTCCTCATTCACATTTATATCAAAGCAGGCCTCTTACAACAAAATAATGCATGTTAAAGATATGTTAATCTTGCCGGTAAGGTCTGTAGGAGAAATGAAGCGAAGAGTGGTTCAAGCAGTGTCTGGCTCAGAGTGAATATTGGTTGATTTATAAAAACTCAGGTTTATGTATGCGTCCTCACTCCTGTAGTGAAAACAAAACATTGTCAATCCAATACAAGTTCGACATAACCCAGGTAAATGTTCATATTTAAAAAACCCAATCTCCCTTGCTACTGGCGACGAGTGCCCACCGGCTTAAGTATGTCTACCGCATCATACACGCAATTGATAACACACACCAACTACTAAACTTGGCTAAACTACTTTAATGGCAAATCAGACCAACCACCAAGACTGGAAGACCACGATAATGGACGAAGTACTCGAGAAATATGCAAATTTGTCACCTTATCATTGTTAAAGAACAGTTTCTGATGATGATCTTTATTCTACAAACGAGAAGCTATGGAACAATTACATTAAAATACACGCCAGATCACACTGAAAATCAAACACACTAATGAAATATGCAACAATTGAACTGATGACTCTCGTGCCTATTTCGAGGAACATTTATTAATAGGTTTATATCCTATTCAGAAACTACAGGAAAGATCCTGTAGTTTCTGAATAGCCGCTTTCACGCGCAAAATCCCAAATTTCGATTTAAAACTTCGGTCGATTCGTGAAGGATTCCTGGTTTGAATCCTTAAATCATGGTACGAATCGTGAAGCAATACTGCAAACTTTCGCGTATTGCACAATACGATAGTCCGGTTGCCAAGTTTTTTCAATATGGAGGACACTTCGAGAAGATTTGCAAGATCTCGAGGGTATCTTTAGAAGCTAGTATGCAAATAATGTCGACAAGGACACCTGCTTACAGTCGCGTCGGAAATTATTTAAAATTCTAAAAAGTACTGTACGGGATTCGCATCTCCGAATTTCCGCTTCCCGAATAAATAACACGTAAATATACAATTGAATTCTTTGAATCTGGAAAACCTAATGTAGTTTAAGCACTAGATGAAGATTAGAAGGGGAAATCTTTTAGAAAGATGGCTATCTAGTAGTATTTTGTGCCTATAACAGGCTAGTTCAAGGTAAACGGGCCCAAGTATGCCTCGTAAGGCCGGTTAAGTAGGCTTAATTATCAATTCTAATTGTGATTTTTCGTTCTTCGAATAGTTTAGTAAACTACGTTTCGATGCAAGACCCCGCAATTTACAAAAAGAAATTCGCACAAACATGGCAATGTATAAAAAATAAACGTTTTTTAGAAATTTCACGCGTAATCACGTGATTTAAACCACGTATTGGATATTTTGGCACACTACTTGTTTACCGTTTACGATAACCAGTGAGGATTACAGTAGAAAACAATTCAAAGAACACCGGTTATAGAAAGGGGTGTTTTTTTAACGGAAACCAGTTTAATTTGTGACGTAATATGATTTGTGTCGGCATGGTCCGAATTTTAAATATTAAAAAAAAAACCCCGGATTTGTTTGGACGAATAAAAAAACGCATAATTAGCATTGAAAAAAGTCAACGTAGCTGTCTCCAAGGTCAAATCCGAGATCATTACGGATGACGTAGGCGGAATCTCTCGATCCGATTGGACTATTTTGAATTTTGTAATAACGGTCTCAAGGTTAACGGAGATTACTTAAATTAAAGAAAATTATCGAAATTTTTACACCCAGACAAAAATTGATTTTAGTCATTAGTTATTTGATTTAACGTTAGATGGCATTGCTGTATTAAATGGTTTTCCGAATATTTTTTAGCTACTAAAATGAATATAAAATTAACATTTTTTTATAAAGAAAAAAACATTAATTGGCCTAATTTATATTTTTTTGGAGGTCAGAAAAATCCCTACATTTTAGTGTTTTTAGATACTGCAATCCATTTCTGGTTTCTATGGATATTTCTCACGACACTTCTCTAGACATTGGGTATTAATTAAACTTAATGCCATTCGAGCTGCATAATCGATTCATCTAGGCATAAAACCAACCATTAATCCTATTATAAGAGTCGAGATACACGTAAACTGAATTAAACAATGTGATATATTGTGCATTAAACAATGAATTGTCAGCGAAACTACGACTGACCACGATAACCTTACGCACGGTGTCATGCTAACTGAAGCTGCGCATGGATCGTGTGATCGAGTTAACTGCCCACCAATATCCACGTTTGGCATTGGCCATCAACCACATGATATTTTATTATAACTTATAATAGGATTACGTATGACATGCCGAAAGAAAAATATGAAACACTTTCATGTAAGTTCTGTCAAAAGCGGAAACGATTTTACAATGGCCTTAAGCCATTAAGTAATATGGGTCATCGAACTCTAACAAGTTCAGTTATATAGAAAAGTTGGCTGCGGCGTGATGCCTCTAACACACAACACATTCGCATTCAACAAATCGCGTACAAGAGCTGTTCTTGGATGCTTGCGAGTATAGATCATGGAAAATTCATTTGATTGTTAGAAATTCGTAATCCCGTTGCAAAAATTCAGGTACGAATTTTCATTTTCCGAATAATGGCATGATTTTTTTTTAAATTTTGCATCGAAGTGATAGAATTAGCTGCCATTTTGGGTCATTAACTGCAATGACATTGATGAAAAATAAGCCACGGTTTGTTAATTGCCCTAAAATTTAACTTTTTTGGAAATTGGGTTCGAATCTCACTCGAGTAGTGTTTGATTTGTTTAAAGGGCTTGAAACTTGTTTAATTCAGTTTGCCCTTTCTGGCAAATTTATAAAAAAATTGTGAGAAACATTTTGAGTCAGTAGAATTGCTTCAAACAAGCTTGACAAGTTTTGACTGGTCGAATCACGTCGAGATTGGCATTTCGTGTTATTTCGCTTGAAGAAATAACACGAAACTTCGTGTTTCAGCTTATTCGCGATATTCTTTGCACGGAGCAATGCAGGAGCACTTGCACTTTACAAGGAGTAATCGCGAGCATCTTTACGTACTTTTCACGGAGAAATACCGGAACAATTGTATTCACTGCCTGGAACAACGCGTACAGATCGATACTTTTGCTTTGTAACGGTAGAGGAATTTAATTTTATCAATCAAAATTTGTTTTTCAGGACCCTAATCGTGTGTTGTGAATAATTTTATAAACACCACGATAAGGACTCTACTATCGGCGACCTTCATTCAAAATATTATCAAAATTTCACTACTTGTCACGAATTTGTTTACTGAAACGGATGGACGGACAGCGCAACAGACAGGCGCAAAATAGATATTTTAAGCATAGATAATGAATGACACGGAAAATATTATTGTTTGTCAATAAATAAGATTAAATTACAGTTTATGAATAATTTGTAAGAATTTATGATCATTTCGGATTTATATTTATTCTAAAAAATTTCAGAAATTTCTAAGAAAGTACTGTCATTTACAAAAGTTACATTTTTTGAAGCATTTAGAGAGGTTATGACAGACTTTTAGGTGATGAAAACTGTATTTTTGGAAGTCAAAAATACAATTCAAATTTCAATTTCGGAGACTTTACAGTAACAATAATTACACTTGTTAGTCAGCATAGATCTTAAAGATCTTCCAGTTAGTACGTTCGTACGTTGACTGTCTGTCAGCCTATCTCTTTACCTCTCAGTCAGTAAGTCTGTACAACAAAATATGATTTAATTATGTTTACGCAGTTGTATACAGTAAGAATCGCATAAATTTCCAAGGATTGTTTATCCTCCTCCATTTTCCTGCCCCAATGGATAGCATTTTAGAAAACTGGTAATTGCTCTTTTTAGAAAAGATAAATACACTTACGAGGTTAATGATAAATAATAGTTTATCGTAAATAAAAATAGTTTTTTGTGATAATTCCTATGCTAACGTTGCTGTTTTAGCGTACAGTACGTGTGATAACTACATAGTCATTGATGAGCACGCGCTGAGTAATGCAGCATGGTAATCATAAATGCATTGTTATGCACAGTAGTTGTTAATATGTGCAGAATAGTAATGTACAGTATTGCAGCGCTTTACGGGTGGCGCTAGCTGCAGTTGGGGCGCCCTCTATGGCCAATAAATTAAAAAGGACGCCAGAGGGCGTTTTAAATGACTTTGAATCGGGGTTTCTGCACTTAGCAGACCCTCTGCAGTGCTTAGTCGTATTGCATAACAGCACGAACGATTATGCAGGGATAGACTATACGCTGATACGAATTACCCGTAACTCAATTAGTTACTATAGGCTGCATATTAAAGATATCCCAATCGATTTCTTCATTGATATCATTATCATTATACATATATTTATCTTCGAGATAACTGTTGCTCGGCATATATACTTCATTCAGAATTTATGCCAAATAATTGATTTTTCATTGTAAATTTACTGAGATAGATAGGGCCTGTAACTAATTAAGACCCTTCTGCTTGTTTACACCGATGGGAATTAATACAAGGAATGAATGTGCTGAATCATAGAATTATCTTGTTTATAGGAAAAGATTATACCTTCATGTTTATTTAACAGTTTCCTTATCATCGTACGACTGCTTATCGTTACACTCTTTGCTTACTCAATACGCTTGTTGTTTATTGGCTTGGAATTCCGGAATTTTCCATCCTTTAAATCGATTCGTTGTCGAAAAAATCGATTTTTTAAATCAATTTCTTACTCAATTTACCTAATTATGTGTCTTCGATGTAATTATGTATGCGTATAAACTCGAGAAATCAATGGCTCTACTGGCGCTAAGGCGATGTCCATTGTCATTCGTGTTTACGAAATTATCGTCATACAATAATTACATATAAAAAAAACATATAATATAAAAAAACATATAATCGTGTATTTAAGACCGTATCATACGTATAATCATGCATTCGTATTTATAAGCATGACCATGATTAAGATCATAATACGACTACAAGTACTTTTTAAGGTCTTTCATAATGTAGATGTGGTGATGAAATATTTGTAACGTACACACCTTAAGTATGACGTACAATTAAAAGTAATGCCATATTTATGGTCTTACTGAACGTAGATCATTTATACTCGCACGATTTTTGGTGGTAGACGTATCGCAGAAGAGTTCACGCAATGTTTTGTGCTAGGGATCTCACGGGCATGAAAGTTTCCTAAATAAGATATTGAGTGTCGAGTCAGACGAAGGCCAGTAAGACAACGTAATTTCTTAAAGGTGCATTTAATTACCATAAGATACATTAGGTGCAACATGGTATCTGCTCTAGAATGTCTTGGGTATTGCGCACTTCCCACAAGTGGCAATAACACGAGCAACAATTAACCGGTGTCTCATATACTAAACTTTTGTTACGCCCCACATAAAATCCGGCAGTGTAGGTCGGGTGATCTTGCTAACCTACCGCGACTGATCTACCGGTGGCATCTTTTGCGAGGCGATTTCTATGCGTGCTAGAGCATGCTGAAACTACAAACACCCTCGGATTACCAGAGGCATATTCTCTAGTATCGTTTAGACGTGTGTACACGTTAACGTTTGATGCAGGGAGCATGTACGGTCCTACGAAACAGTTATGGTCATGTCTGCCTAGTTATTAATAGAAAATTTATGCTGGTAAGATGTGTTTGTTGAACGTTTCCTCTATTATTTGTGTACAGCATGTAAGCTGGATGCTTGTGGATCTACAGCTCTGGACCGAAGCAACTCTATTCCGAGGATGGTGCTGGTGCATACCTCTAAACATTTATGTGACTTGCGAGTAATTGTACATGTATTGTTGGCAAGTGTGTCAAGCACGAGAGACGAGGAGTGGTAAGACTTTAGAGGGATTCGAACCCGCAACTTCTGCTTAATGAATGTATTTATAAAAACTGTTATTAAGAACATTCACTAAGCATTTTTAATTAATTTATGTTCTTTAATTAACATGTTCATTAATCAAAATGCTGATGAATGTCATTAATTACCATCAATTTAATATTATCAACTCAAAAGAGCAATTGTTATGTAACAAGTGTCTAGAACTACATTCAATGCTACTTTTCATGTTATTTTATGGAAGAAATCATTAATTTTATCTATTTTCCTAATTATAATTAACATAATTTTAATCTTACGATTTATTTCTAATCAGTCTGCTAAAATAGTTATTAAGTTTTCTAAATTTAAAATATTGATAATCGACTCACAAGTTATATATTTGTTGCATTGATATAGCGTACGATAAACCACTTTTTCAAGGATAATAGCTCATTATTTCCATTAATAAATGGAAATTTTTCACGAATAAAAACTCAAATTTGTAAAATCGATCAAGAAATTTTCAAAATTTGTGTTTTTAGAACGAAAAACTGCGATTTTTTTCAGTCCTTTCTGCAAAGAAGTACGAAATACCTGGGACTTTTTGGGACTTAAAATAGGGATTTTAAGAGGTTGGAGAGGAAAACCGAGTAAAATAAGGTTAGGAGCACGTGCTTGCTTAGTTACACAATTAAAAAAGTTTTTAAAGTTGTATTTATTTAAACAAATTTTGATAAATTTTTGATAAAACTCGAGACGATAAGAATGAAAAATGAGATTATTCATTGATTTATTAGCTTTATCTCCATACTCTGTGATGTAATAGAGAAATATTATTGCATCCTCATTAATTTTCTGCGTGTTTTTTTAAAAAGAACTGCAATTTTAATTTGTAAAAAACACTCGTATTTACTTTAAAATTTTAATTTCTTGTCCAACTTTATCATTTTTTCCTCGTAGAGATTGCGAGGTTTAAATCATTACAAAATGCAACACGATAGCTCGAGTAAGTGGATCTTGTATCTTAAAAATTCTCAAATTTCACGGTTTTATTTTCTAAAATAATATAATATTTATGCCTTTAAACAATTAAAATATGGAAAATTTTTAGAATAAATCCTTCCTGTAAATAATTTGCAAGTCGTAGATCAATAATTAACTCGAATTCTTTCGGGGAACCGCGAACTACAATTTGAAAAGTTAAAGTTTAACATTATTAATAAACTTCCTCAAAAATTCTAGAAATGTTTTACGTAAGTTTAATTTTTTAAATCGAAGTATATTAAGAAACTAACTGTTTATTTATTTAATTTTTATTGTCTGCAAGATTTAGGAGATTGATAATTTGTTTTAAGTTTCTAAACCACTTTTGTGTTTAGCTTTCCAACCTCTGATCTGGAGATAAATGTATTGTATGGAGGGAAATTAAAAGTGGTAGCGTAGGGAATTATTCAGGTAGCAGAACGTGCAGGATGGGGAAATTTTCGGGTCGCAGAACGAGCAGGGATGGGGAAATTTGCAGGTGTTAGAAAATGTGTAGGTAGTAGAATTAGTAGGGGTTACAGGTAGTACGTGTAAAAAGCTTTCAGTTAGTCGAATGAGTAGGATTTAGATAACAGGGATGAGCAGCTGCTTTAAGTATCGAGGAGAGAAAGTTCAAGTGAAATATGCCACTTTAACATGAATAATTAACGACCGAAACCGCATAAAATTTAGTTTTCTAAACAAGTTTCTCAGGAATAGAAAACAGGATAAATGTAGATAGCGTTATCCTTGATGTCTGGATCCTTTACACAAAGAAAATATAAAGAAAAATGTCGCATTTATTGATTTAAGGTCGTTTCTCTTGGCACGCGTACAACTTTTTCTCGAATTTAATTAATTTTTTTCGGTTAGTGTAAATCATCGCCATCAGAAATTTAATTCTTTACATTAATTCTTAACAAACAAGTTAATAAGGGGTGACGTTAGATGACGTCTCTTCATTGTTGCTAAGTGATTGAAACGTTATCAGTGAGTGACGTCTGTGCCAAAACATGTGCAATGAGGTGACTCGTATTTGTTCACCCGATTGGTTAATTTCCTCATATACTCCACCCCTTTCTCTAACTAGTTTCTTTGAATGGAACTGACAGTCGATGCAATCGTCCTTTTACTCTTTCACTCCCAAAGTGCAAATAACGAGAGGTAAGTTTCGGCGCTTCTGTGCCCATTGCTCTTATAAAATTTCCAAAAATTTAATTTTTTAATAATTTAAAATTAAATAAATTGATCTAATAACCACTAAACAAAGAAAAAACAACGTGAATAACCTCGCAAAAGTTCTAAAAAAACAACTTGTAGTATTCTTGGAAGGGTGACGTTACTTTAAAGGTCACCCCATTGAATTTTCGATCATTTTTTGGTAATTTGGATGGTTTGGAACGGGAGAGAACTTTTCAAAAAATTATTTAAAGATCGAATCTTGTGGTCTGTGCAATTATTTACGAAGTTAATGCACGTAAAGGTGGGAAAATGTAGAAAAAAATGTTATATATATATTGGTCAAGGCCAAGGACACAAAGCTGAATCAAGGAGAAATGTCTGTTGCCAAGTTAATGGATTTAGTTCGTTTACTTCTTTAAATCTTTCATTTTTAAAGATTTAAATTTTATAAAAAGACAATTACATTTATGTAATTCTACTTATTGCTTTTGTTTATTTAACAATAACGTTTACCTCATATTTTTGTTTTTATTATTTCACTTCGTATTCCGATTATGTTAGTCATTTGTAATACTTTCTGTTGTATCCACATTTGTTTATTTATATTGTTTACTTATTTATACATATTTATCTTTTCGCTTTTATTACTTATTTGTAACTCTTTCACTTCATTTTTCAATTAAATTAGTTGCACTATTTTGTGCCTTAATTTCCCACTCGCTACTTATTTACCTCGTTTTCTGTTCACACTACTCACCTGTATTATTTATCACGCCTTGTTTTCCACTTAAGCTATTCATTTACCTTGTTTTCCACTCATTCCACTCGACTTTTTACCTTGTTTTCTTACTCACACTATTCACTTGTGTTACTTTCTGCATTGTTTTCGACTCACATTACTCTTCGTGTTGTATACTAGTTGCTTTCATTCCTAGAAACCTTATAACACATATATATTTATTTATTCTTTCCTTTTTTATATTTTTAGAACAGAGTTCTATTTTAAATAAATCGACCAGAATATTTATTTATATCCCTCCTAATAATTATAATCTCGTGTTTATTATTGAAACCATTTAATTATTTGAACAAGAAGTAAGTGTGCAATAATCAAAAGCCATTATATTTATGTGTACATCTGTACTTAAATTATTATAATTAATTAAAATATACATTACCTCGTTCCCATTAAAGAATTTAAAAAAAACTTTTCTGGTTTTTTTTATTAAATAGTACATAACAGAAATTAGGTTACACAAAATATTCGACAGGGAAGCTTAGATTATAAAGTTTATTTATGTATTTATATATATCCTGATCGTATTTTAGATTAGAAATAAAATGAATTTTATCTTAAAAAAAAAAAGCGGAAGTGAAGTGCAGCTGAAGGTAGTGACGTTGTGTGACGATGTAACAGCTGTTAGATACGTCATCATTATAGTATGACAGGTCAAGCGAATATCGTCCAATGGCTGTAGGCTTTTACACGTGGAAAAGTTTAAAAATTTGCTGTGTAATCTGTTAGAAACGTTCTAAAGGTTGTGTTCTAAATAACAAATTTAGGTTTGTTTACGGTTTACTTTAAACTACTTCCTATTTTTATTTTATTTTATTTTTTGGTATAAACACCAGATTATTTTTAAAATATACTGTAAAATATGGACATTGTAACTGTATATTTATGTGTAATTTGCATAATTTAATTAGGTAACACCGAGCAATTTGTTTACACTGTGCAAAGTCACGTTGTTTAATTTTAATTATTGAATTTCGCACATTTTTGTTCCTAGATGTCGCTATTCAGGTATACGTACTGTATCTCGGTATTCGAAAGGTTAATTGCAACATAAATTGCATTGCAAGGTGCAGTATTGATGTAAAAATCGAATTTATGAAATAAAATGAATTTATTAGAACATAATTAACCAATTTTAACGCAATTTAAGACTTGCAAATATTAAGTACTCTGTTGCAACATTGGCAAATATCTTGGAAGATTCTATCGAAATCTGTAAAAAATCAGGTTTTGCAGTTAAAAATCAATTTGCCAATTTGCTCAGACGTGTTTTTATTAACCAGCGGGTCACGAACCATATTTATTGTGTAATGTCATGGACTTCTAGTACATGTAAAGAAGGTCGTCAACTCTAGAAGGTTGGGAAATTCTGTCTGAGTTCATAGCTTTAATTTAATGATTGACGTGTTAAATATGTGGTATATGAAATACTTACCATTAATTCGTTTCAGTTCTAGGGATTATCAAAATGAGTCTCTCAGAAAACATGACAAGAACCTTATGGAGGGCTGCTGATGCCGTTTGTTTCGACGTCGATTCCACTGTTTGCCAAGATGAAGCCATCGACGAACTGGCAAAATTTGCTGGAAAAGAGAAAGAAGTTGCTGAAATGTAAGCCAAGATGGACATCGCCGATGTTCTTCGATGACTACTAAAAAATGTGGATTTTAAATGTAAGATTTGTTATTGATTAGGACCCAAATAGCCATGAGAGGAGGGATGTCGTTTCGAGATGCCCTGGCTCAGCGGTTGGAACTGATACGACCAACTGGAGCGATGCTTCAGGAGTATCTGAGGAGTCATCCACCTCACTTAACAGCGGGCATTAAGTAAGTAATTCATAAAAAAACAAAGTGCAATGTGTACGACATTAAGAACATTATCCATAGCTGTGATTTATGAAATTAAGATCACTGAAATTTTCATCTGTTTGTAAATTTTAGAGAACTTATAAGTATTCTACACAACCGCCAGATTCCTGTATACCTAGTATCTGGTGGATTCCACGCAGTTATCGAACCTGTAGCGGAAGAACTGAGCATACCAATGAAGAATGTATTTGCAAACAGGATTAAATTTTATTTCGATGGTAAACTGATGCAAAATTTTTATTATTTTTAGCTATTTGTGGTATTTTAAGCGTTTACTTCGATTATAAATAGGAACGTATGCTGGCTTTGACGAAACGCAACCGACCTCAAATCAAGATGGCAAAGCGCAAGTTGTCAACTATCTGAAACAAACGTATGGATACGAAAGATTGGTTATGGTTGGAGATGGAGCAACCGATTTAGCTGCTTGCCCACCTGCTGTAAGTGAAAAGAAATGAATTTTTGCTGCAATTAATTGCTTTTCTGCTAATGTCTGTCAAGTCAATGCACCTAATCTGTGCTGCTCCTAATCTTTGCTGTTACTTATCTATTCGACAAAATTGATTATATAACTCCGCTCTATTATCTTAATTTCCTCGATATGAAATTAAAATTCAACTTAAATGATGATAATTTCGTATCGATGCCGCATAGTAACAGCGACGAATTCTCTTCAAGCGGCATTTTACAATTGCAAAATTCAGTAAAAATGAATATTGAATATGAATAACGTATATTTTCTCTTAAATTACAGGAAGGTTTTATTGGTTTCGGAGGTAACCAAGTCAGGGAGAGTGTTAAAAAAGAAGCAGCATGGTTCGTCACAAGTTTCTATGAACTGATAGAAGAATTAAACCGGAATTAAAGATTTTAATCTGTTAAAAAATTATATTTTAAGAAACATAAACCAGATTAACACCGTGAAAACCAATCAAAATTTTATTTATAATTGTAATTACCATAACAACAAAGATGGTCTTCTGTATTTTAAAACGTATTATTTGTTAAAGAATTTAAGTTTTATGGAAAGAAAGTATTTATATATTAGTAATGTTAGATAATTTATATTTTCAAAGAATTTTGTAAAAATATATTTTATATATTATATTATATAATAGAAACCCGTGTAGATACCTAACTTTTTATATACTATAAAGTAATATAAAATTATATCAGATGATATTTTTATCTGTATTAACGTTCTTGTATCAACTTTTCTAGATTTATACTAAAAAAAAACAGCCCCCTCTTATTTGTACTAACGGTAAACGGTTATTAATAAAACTCTTTCAACATATTTATATTAATTTTGTTCGTTTTTTTGTGTTTTACACACAGATATTCATTTAAAATTTAATGATTTTCATGACTATTTTTGTCTCGGTCAAAAAAAAATATGCGAAATCAAGAATTATTTCTTCGTGTCTGAAATATTTTCGGTGAGTCGTGTTGAATTTTTAGAAAGTTATTTAAAAAAAAAACGGTTTTTTGAAATCTGTGAACAACCGGTGAAGGCATGGTTCCCAAACGTCCACTGTTTCATATGTAATTTAAATCGTAAAACTAGCCTTAGTAACATATTGAACTATGGGTAAATAAAAACCATGTTTTTTCCTGTTGAAAAATGTACCAGACATACTTTTAATCAATAATTTAATCATAAATGCTATTTAATGCAATATATACTGTACTCCAAGTACATTACATTACAAATTTGTTCAAATACACCATGTGGCATAACGTTTTTCACTGTCTGAAGTTCACGTAAATCTTGCTGCAAAACTGTATCACTTGACAAAACGGACACATTGTACCTTCGAATCTATGGGATTATCGATCATACCGCAGTATCATGTTCGCACCGATCAATTTAAAGCATCTCTTCACCTTGCATAGTTTTTGCAAGAGGCGGTTTCGGCCTTCTCAAAATGTCAAGAAGTGACGTGGTACGTTTGAAACGTTAGGTCCCAATATGCTTTATTTCGTGAGTTACTTTATAATATTACCATTTTTTCTACTCTTTTCACTAAGAAGACCTTCAAGCTCATGATGAATTCAACTAGATCTAAAGTGGGGCAACCGGATGGTGAGGAATGGGTCCATCCGGGACAGACCATCCCCAAAAAGATTTTTGAGGGTTTTTGACCCGGCTGGATTCGTTCCCAGTCGCCAGAGCAGTAGCCGACAACTTAACGCTTGTAACTGATGTTCTAGTATTCAGTTTTATATCCTCTACACGCCCACACTAACATCTTGTAAATATTATCGCTTTTTGTCTGGGTTCATGTTTCTTGCAATAGTCCAATTTTGGGCTTATTGCACAAATTTATCACGTCTTGTAGGTTAAGTGATAAAACGAAGTCAGAGATTAACATCAAAAATACACGTTTTATTAGTATTAGAAATGCTTTTTTTCGCAATTTAATTTCATACAAATCTTTCATGGATAAAAATTGTATATCGAATGCTTCTGCCGAAAATCCGGACCAGCTTCGATCCTCGATCCTTCATACAGAAAAATTGGCATCTCATGCCGTTGAATTTAATTATTATTAATAATTAAAGCAAAATATTAACAGATAATGTAAATAAGATAAATTTTGTTTATGTTTAGTAATTAAATCAATTATTTGAAGTTTTTAATAAATGTAAATACAATATTTTATTACTTTCAAAAATGTATCTGTTTTTAATATACGTTCGAATTAATCGCTTATTATTTATTTAATTATCACTACGATTAAAAATATAATAAGTTTTTGAAAATAATTAATGTACTTTTATATTTACGAATAAAAATTTTGAAATTGGAGTACAATAAAAATTCAATTTTAGCCACTAGAGTTCCGAAGTTTAAAGCTTAAATACTACAAAGTGATTTGCTAATGAAATCACGTGATAATTACGTAATTCGTTTAATCACTATTTGTCGATTGTTATAATTTCAATTATCTTCGAGTAAAATTAAATTAAAACGGCAAAATTATTTTTAAAATACCAGAAATCAATAAAAATTAGTTTTACCGATTATATTTAATTACTTAATTAAAAAACAAATATAATTTTTAAAAGTTACAAAGATCATTATTTTTATTAAAAAGTTTTATAAATTATTAATCAAATTAATTTAAAAAATTTTTTAAAATTATAATTAATAAAAATAAGTATTATTTTTTTTATATTATGAAGTTTTTAAAATTTTATAATTTGTAAAAATGTTTTCGACACCAGATGTCGCTATGAAGGTCGTTTGATAGTAGCGTTTGGTTTAAGATGGCTTCTTCGGCTCCTATAATTTAATTAAAGGTAATTTGTGATATTTTTTACACTTAATTTGCGATTTAGTTGCAATAGAAATAAACAGGAACGTTCATAAAGTAAATAAAAGCAGATTTACTGATGTAAATTCGAATTTTACACGTTAAAATCGTTAATTATTCTGCATCATCGCTAACAACAAAAGGCTGGTAATTGATAATGAATAAATGAATTATAATTAAAATCAATTGATATGTTAAGGGTTTAAACGTTAAAACTTCGCCTTTATATGATGATTTATGTGAAAATATGACGTCAAGTGTAGCTTCTGTGACGTACTACAATAGTGCAAGTGTTTGGTGAAGATCAGCTGACTGACACCAGTTTTTTTATTTTTCTTTACCTGAACTGTATTTTGCACAAACTTACTTGCATTAATGCCCGAATTTTAATCAGTAAATGGTGGAAATGTGTCGGTTTACGTTTAAATATAATATTTTACAGGAAATTCACTAATGTTTATTGTTTTGGTAACATTCCAGGATAATCAATAACTTCTGAAAAATTTATTGTGTTTTTGTTATGAGTTAAACAATGGAGGGGACTTGCACAATAGAAAATCAAATGAATAGTTGACTGGTTCTATGGTTATTTGCTTGAAATGGCAATTTTTATGCATCTGTATTTGATAAATGTAAGTGTATTGTGTTAAGGAAGGAAGATGTGAACTCTAAATGAGGAGTTTCCCATTGCCGGAGTTGCAGACCACCTGTATAAGCGAAAATATCAAAGGAACCGTACCTGTATGTGTGACACTTTGACAGATATTTGCCTCCAAGGTCGGATTTTACCTTGTTTTGGTAAAATGCCTATTCTTCACAATCTTTGTGTAGTTGTGTGCTGTGGTGCTTGCTATCACTTGCATCAAAGTGCACGTGTTGGGGCCAACCCCCGTATCCCCTAAAAGTATACGGTGCTCCACGAACAGTCAGTTGGGCTACTCAAAGCTGGCATAGTTGTGTGGGCTAAATAGTTAAATGCAATATGCAATAATCTTAGTGGAGCGATGCAATTTCTGGGGGGGGCAATCTTGTGAAGGATCACATGTACGGGTATTGTTCCTTTGGCATTTTTGCTCCTATGGGTATGGTCTACAGCTCTGATAAGGTCCCAACTGTCTTGTCGATAGGTGTAATTGTACTGTATTTTGTAGTTTTAAGTTATGGGATCTGTAATTCCTGTAACTCAAAAAGCAATTACTTTACAAACATTAATTTGGATTTAATTTAATAAAATTACTTTAAAATTGTTTAGATACTGTACCTGGCTGGCTATGTGATAACTGTACATCTGGATTCAAATCTGATTGCAACTCTCACGATTTATTACGGATAGTTTGATAGCCCAGGTGTAATCCTTTGTTCTAGCAGACTTCTGACCTGATCTATATACAGTTTTTAATTTGCTATTGTCTTGTGAGAGAGTAATCGACAATTAGCTTGAAGAGCTAAAAATATGAGTTGTTAACTTTAAATGTTTTGAAAGTAATTATTTTTTAAAATCTATTAAAAAGGATTAAGAAAAATTATTCTTAACTTTTGTATTTACTAACCTTGGGTATTGCACTACTAAAAATTATATTAAAAATATATAAATTTTGATAAAACTTTGATTAAAATGTATAGTTATCCTTTTTACTTTCCCAGCTTTTCATTCAAGGTGAATGTTAAAATAACCATAAATCGGTATTTAAAAACTTTAAAACTATTTATTTTTTCTCGTAGATGTATTTTGATACTCCAATCCTCATCAGTACGTTATTATACATCAAGGACATAGCTTTGCATATAAACAATAAATACAGTCATAAAACTAAAAATACTAAAGTACATAATATTTTTTACAAAACTTACCACTTCCACTTAACAAAATTTCTCCACAACATTAAAGTCCTAGTGTCAGCACCATCCACGTTCTCATACCATTCTGGCAACACATTTATATCTGTATTTGAATTTAGTAAATTTACTTTTAGCAGTTGTTGTGGATAAATTCTTAACAGTTGTTGATGAGAAGGGCAACATTCAATCCCTTTTTCCCTGTGATGTTATTTTAAAGATTGTGTTAAGAAAGTAGTTAAAATATTTCGAAAACTAGGAAAAAAACACTTTTATCTCTTAATTTTTTGACTACGACACTACTATTTCTTTCTTCTCTCACTGTTGTTTTAACAGAATAGAGTTCGTTAATTCTGTAAATTTATGTAGGACTAAAATTTTTATATTCTGTGGAAAATTTCATTTTATAGTTTTATTGTTCAGCATTTTAAACTGAGAAATTTAAATTTGTCAGAAGAAAGCACAAATTTAGTCTGGATTTTCACTTGAAGGATTGATCTTTTTATATTACCAAGATTTGTTCCATTCTGTGATCTTTCATCTACATTTTTTACATCTGTTTCAGTTTAAAGTGTAATTTGTTGGCATTATTATCTCATGATTTATCAAATTACTTTAGTAATAACAGTTGTCAATTCAACAATGTGTCTCGAATTACATTGAGTAACTGACTCCAACAGATTTTTGTAATTACATTCATCAACACTTCAAAAGTTTTTATGATTTGTGTTAGAGACAAAATTTATGATGCATAATTATTTGGAAGTTAAATTTTATGGAGTGAAATATTTAAAATAATTGATATAGTATTGTTGCTGTTTATACAATTTCTATGTATAACATCCTTTTAATCCAAAAAATTTTTCTTGATATATGATCTCACAGGTTTTTGGTCAGAGAATTGCGGTTTTATTTTTAAAATATTTGACCTACACATGCATTTCGGGTTGGTTTAAGTTTCCAACCCCTCTTCAGTGATATCATATAAGGGTACATATTAAAAAGTATTATTCCTATATTTTTATCTTCCATAGGTGTATATAACAATTCAATTTTTCCAGTAATTATGCATTATATTTCCCTTTTTTTTACATTTAAAGTGGGTGGATATCAGTTCATCCAAACAGTAAAAACGTACCGACAAAGGGTGTTAACCAGTATTAATCCAATTTATTCTAAACTATTTTTTAAAAATAAAAGCGTAATTCTTTGACCAAAAAGCTGTGAGATCGTATATCAAGAAAAATTTTTTGGATTAAAAGGATGTTATACATAGAAATGAAAATAATGAGTTTTGAGTTTTGTTAAGTAAGAATAAATTTAAAAAGTAATATAAACCCTCATGTAATATGTAATATTTGTCAGCTCTGTATCCATGCTCGGTGCATGTATAACAATAATCTGTTTCAAGGTTGCATTGTAATGTTCTGTAAAGGGTTCAAGTTAAATGCTTATTACTGGCAAATCTCATTCAAACTGATCTGAATATTGATCAACACAGTGAAAAATACACTATGTATTATTACCAGGTGAGTTTTCTACTTCCATAAATATGTAGGAAGCTTTAATAAAAGAACTTTTAAAAGTGGTTGATGAATTTACACATTAAAAAAATACACGAAAAGACTAAAATGTCTTGATTTTTGTCATGTCGAATCACTAGGAACAACAGTTTTCCATTGCAGAGATGACCTTTTATTAGAAGTTATGCCTCTGCAATGGAAGACTGTTGTTCCTGGTGAATCAACATGGGCAAAAATCAAGATATTTAGTCTTTTTTGCGAATAGAAGAAACTTGGAAATATTAGGATCTATAGAACATATCTATGGAGGAATACCAAACACATTCAAATGATGATAATCTTTGAATTTAACATTGTGTTTACAATAAGCATGTATCAAATGATAAAATTCACATATTCGAATCTCTATCATTCAGTGTGTGAATCAGTTCTTTTTTTTCTTTGAGCAATAGCTAAATTAAAATATCATCATAGAAACCACTATCCCATGGTACACTTTGAACACTGGCATCTTGAAGAGTGGTGAAAAATGACCACAGCTTAGTTTCTTTTGTGTAGAATCTGGTCCGGTGTAGCAAAAGCTTAAAACCACTGTTAGATAGTTACATATATTCAGTAAGCTGAAAACTTGCTCAAAATTGTCAGATAATAAAATTGTTAAACTGTTTGATGATCTCAGTTGTAATGTAATAAATTAGATTTTTATTTAACTATTATGAAACACTTAGTTAACGTTATGTAAAAAGATATATTACTTTTGAAAAGTAAAGGGGCTAAATCGGAAAGAGTTAAGGGAGTAAATTCTAGTAAAAATCATGCATATGTAAACAATACATAAACACAATTTCTAAGTAATGCCAAACAATCTGTTCTATTATTGTACTATAATAAAATTACTTTATTATAATTATTAAAATTATCGTGAGATGACAGCGTAACCACTTGTCTGTAATCAAATTACTTTACATCTAATTTTTAAATTAGTCTTACTGTAGCTTGATAATACAGCAAATCATTTGGCATTGTAGCAGAAATCTTCAAGAGACTATTTTTATTGTACTATCAACAATAATAAATTCATTCACCTTTTTCTTCACTTTCATTCTGAGGAACAGTACAAATGTCATTGATCTTTCTTATTTTTAGGCTACTTTAATGTCAGTGGTAAAAATATTATTTTTGTTTACTTGACTGTTTGACAGACAAGAAACCTAAAAAGGAGGATCACCATCATTAAACTGTTATTCCTGGATCCAAAATTGAATAAAAGATGAGTGAATTTGACATATTGATGTCAATTTTCACTTATAAATGTATTAATCACATTTCTTATGTGATTATTAGAAATTTTTAATAATGGGTGCTTACTACATAAAACATAGTTTACATAGTTAACTATGTAGTTTGCTTTGTTTTTATAAAAATAATTGAAAATATTACTTAACTACATTTAACATAGTAAGTTCATATGCATTTTGTGTGTCGAGTTCCAAGGCAAGTTAGCTGTCATGGAGCTCCTACTGCCTCAAGTTGCAGAGGCAGTTATTCTGTACACAACTGTATGTTTGTAATTTGTATTCATTGGTGTTATACAATTGGCACATGGTGGCACTCTGAAGTCTTATGTTTCACACTTTCCTGTCATTCTTTTCTTTTCTTCATTCTTCTCACTTCTGCTATAACCCTTCATATTTCCTTTTCCAAGGCTATACCTATTGGTGGAGGCCTTCTAATCCTTTGGTAAATGAAAATGAAAATTTAACATAGTAAGAAATAAGTAAACTGGATTAAAACAATAGTTTTGTTTTTGTTTCATCCTTATTTATTTAACACTTTTATTTCCTTTTTATAAATTGCTTTTATTTAACTTGCTTTGTATCATTTTCAAATTTTGCAACTCAAATTTCATCCACTTCTAATTAAGATGGAAACTTTGAGGACACGAGCAAGTCTCGTGACAATGCATTTTATGATGATTTACAGAATTCCCATCATCCTGCCTATTCCTAAACCCAAATAAGTATAATCAAATGTAGAATTTAATCTGCCATGGGGAGTGCTTTTCAGAAGGACTTCTATGGGAAAACTAGCTTTTATTTAGGTGTTAGACATGTGATATAAACCTGGAAAATCCGCACAGCCTATTGGTGAGTGCAAACCTCCAACCAGTGTTTGCCGATTTCGGCCACTGGTGGGCCACACTAACATTGTTGTTTTTCCAAATTTCTGATTTTATGTGAAAATTCCTGCCAACTGTTTTGATTTAAGCAGTAGAGTAGTAACTTGATACAAGTACAAAATGTAATAAAAATACATTTATGTACAAATAAACATCGCACTAAACCCGATAACATCAAGTCCCAAATTTATTTCTAATCTTTAATCGTATATATCCAAAAGTTAGCTTGATTATTTATGGCAGTTAGTGATGTATTACATTTACATAGCGAACCGTGTATTTACTTGCACGTGTATAAAAATATAACACCCGAATGGTTTTTCATTTGAATACGACTTTTATCATCTGGCAAATAAGAATTTCAAGTACCACAATTGCTTAGAAAGAAGTAAAAATGCTGAAAAAATCTTCATAAAAATCAAGACAATAGATTATACCAAGGGAACATTAGAGAGAATTAAAAGGAAAAGTAAGATTAGTTGAAATTAAACATGTAGTTAACTAGTATTTTAATTATATTAGTGGTTAAATAATGTCCTTCTTTAGAAATTTTGTAGTTGGAAATTGCTTATCAGTTTTTTGTATTTTGTAGAATGAAAAAATTTATACAGAACAAAACCAATTACCCTAGCTTTTGGAAAACTGGCCATTTTTGAAACCGATAAGCTGTAGCACAGCTTTAGTTTGTTGTGTGGCTGTTTTGTTTCGGTTTCTGTGGAGTACTCGTCGCACGACTCCAGTTCCGTTATATTGTTTACTTTTCTTTATTTAATTTTCATCCTAAGTATTACGCTACATAGGGTATTTTATATATTAAGAAGATTAATAATACTCAAACAGATCCTGCTCTAGAAGCATATTAATTTGTATCAGTTAAATACAATTTCATTCTTAACATTGTTATATTTTAAATATATTTTTAACTTGTGTCCAAAAAAATTCAGAAATTTGGACTGCTTGTCATATAATTTGTCTAGCAATGTATTATTATATTGTTTTATTCCAAAATAAAATATTTCCTATGAATTAACTATATTAGGCTATTCGTAAGAAACATCATTGTCGACATCAAACCTGTTTGTACTTTCCGGATATATACATAACAATGTTTGAGTGCTGTAATCTCAGGCTAGTAATTTTTTATCTGAATATTTCATATGTATTGCAATGATATTGAACAATTTTGAACAGCCTACAGGTTCAACCCAATTCTTTTTGATGTTTAATTCTTTATAGATCATTCTCTTTCTTTCTGTATTTCTATTATTATAATCTGTTGCCTAGTTGTTTATCTTACAGATAAAGTGTGATATGATTGTATTTTATGATATGTAAGTATGTATGCATAAATCTATTGTATAAATAAAAATTTGTTATTGAATCCCTTCCAATGATAGGTGTCTCACATAAGTGCCTGCCCTTGTAAAGAATAGCTCGTGTCTGTTTTAGTCAATTTTACATAGCAATGACGAGACATAGAATTAACATTATTTAAAAATACTGTAAAATTAAAATTTTCTTTAGTTAGAAATGATTTTTTCAATTTATCCAAGCAAAGATATGATTAAATTTTCATTCTTTTCTTACACAGTGGTGTCATTTTACCAGACTATCAATTAAAGTTTTTTTTGGAGATCAATACACGTTTCATTTAACCGATTGAAAGTATCTAGCAACAGCATCATTATAGATATTGATTCGAAACTGATAATGCTTAAGAGCCAATCCCCATTAAATTAGAATTATCTATCTAGGTCAAGGTAATCCGACGGATTTTACGTTTCGGATAACGATATTAATATTTTTTATTATTTTATTTATACTTACATATCTTTACATGCAAAATAATTAGATAGTTTGTAAGTAAAGATCATATTTAATTTATGATTAAAACAAATTTGATTTTATGTAGATGGTAGCATAGTCTTATAGTAATACTTTAGATGCAATTATGTATCAAATATTTAAATCAATGCACGAAATGAAATTTAAATGTCAAACATGGCGTAATTTCTACGACAATCAATTAAATACTAGTATTTTAAATAAAATTAATTAAATCACTTCATATTTTCCATTGGATGTCATTTCACTATCCAAAACAGAATATTAAATAGAACAAAATCAAACTATATATGTGTATAAATAAATTTTAAATGTGGAAAATAAATAAATGAAAATATTTAATTAAATATTGGGTGCATTGCCTAGTAAAGTGGCTTTAATACAGCTGGATAAACAAATCATTGACTGTCTGTTTCAAATGAAACAGGCTTGTATCATTGGCTTGCTTATCCAGCTGTATTATGTCCACTTTACTCGGCAACATGCCCATTATAAAAATAGACTAAAAACTATCAATTGGAAAATGTCAAAGATGATAATGGCACCTATGCCACTTTAAAATGCCTTGTATGTCAAAAGGACCATGCTTGAGTGTTGGTTATGTTTACGTATCCACTAAGATGATGACAATTGCACAGAGTATTTTCTATCCAAAGTGTTTTTGTGCCTCAAAAGCCATATTTGTGTATTGTCTTCATCCTTTATGTCTTTGAAATAATATACAGTACATTATTAGAAGTGGGGAGATTTTTTGTTTACAGTTGTTTAATTGAGAAATTTAAAGTGTAATATGAAAATTTTCAGTTATTATATACATATATATATATATATGTGATCAAGTCAGCTGTCCAAAGTAATAACTCGTGATTACATTCCTATTATCTATTACTATACAAATTTGATTTTATGTAGATGGTATATATATATATATACTGTATATATTTGTATAATGATAGGAATGTAATCATGTGTTACTTTGGACAGCTGACTCCATCTAGTGAGAATAATGTGAACTACATGTTTACATATAGCAAATAATAATTATTATTTTACTGTTAAAAAGTAAAATTATCAGCAACTTTTATTAGCAAAGCTGATTATCATCTATTTGTTTCCACTTATATTGTCAATTAATTAATATTTTAGGGTTCCATGGCTACTTAATTAAGAAACAAATTAAAAATTATATATATATATGTCTTTTAAAAGCTGGAATTTCTTGGATAAAATTGCAGAATCCTGCCTTTTGTATTTTTCCAGCAATTACTTTAATCACAGAAAAAATGTTTTTGTCCAAATTTTTACAGATCTGCTAGAAGCCATGGCAAAATTCAAAGTGCTATGTTGAGTTCTAAAATGGAACAATCAAAATATTCTTTGACATTACTTAAAATTCATATGTTATGATTCAGTATTTGTACATTTAAATAAAGTTAAATTGCATTGGATAATTATATAAATTAAATTATAATAAATGTGTATAAATCTTAATTTAAGCACAAGTAAGTGATGGTTTATGAAATTGCTGTCTGTTAGAAATAATGTTAGAGAATAAAGCATGCGAAGCTGTGATATTATAAGTCTTTTTCTATTGTTAATGCAAAGCCTTTAATTGCTGCATTATACGTGTCGACGGTCTCTATTATTATTAATTTCTCTACATTGAATATTTTTCTTATCAATTTGGCTTCTCCCCATCAAGGGGTCACCCCAGGATTGCTGGCATATTGGGATAAGGCAGTGCTGTAATTGCCTTTAAGGATGTCATATTTGTGTTCTTTTAATCTGGCCTATATTGGTTTATTACTTTAGCCTACTGTATAAATTAGGCATTTGTTTGTTGAAACTAGAATTGTAAAGTGGTACTTTATTTGACAAAGAAGCTAAGAAAGACAATAAAATTTAGAGATAAATTTGAAATGATCAAAGTTAGAACTGTGTGCTAGTAAGTTAGGAATGCACCAATGAACGAATTTAACATTGGATTGTCAAGTCAACCTTATATGCTGTTAAACAGGATGTCTATGTAGCTTTAACTTCTAAAATCCATGTCATACACATTAAATTTAGTAATCTAAGTCTGAATTAATCTATACAATTTTTGAGATCACTTGGATAGGTCATTTTCTAAAGTATAGAGTAATTCAAATTAAAGCATCCCTATTCAGAGAAATACTTGTAGAGAATTAATTGTTGTAACACCATATTTGGTGTGTACTTTTCAGATGGGAATGATATTTAGGTAAAAAAGAACATAATTCAAATACTGACTAAGAGAATTAGGGTAGATGTACCAGTTTTGGCCAGTGTACCAGTTCTGGCCAGAAAACAAATTTAACTTAAAAACATAATCACCATATATTCAAATCTGTCCAATGAAACAAACTTTTATTGTTAACTGTTCACACAGTTAACAATGAAAGTTTGTTTCATTTGTGATTATATTTTCAAGTTAAATTTATTTTCTGGCCAGAACTGGTACTACACTGGCCAAAACTGGTACATCTACCCTATAGTGCTTTAGATCAGGAAACAGGGTGAACTGGATGGATCTATGATTAGAAAATGAACTACACTCAATAGCATATTAAATTTTATTGCATTTATTCCATACATTTATGTATAAAGTGAATGCAACTAATTTACGGATTGAAATAAAGGTAGTTAGATATGAACAAAGTCAATAGGGGCTTCGGAAAGTTATCAAAGGCAGTCAGATGCAATATTTGTATGTGGATATTGTGCAGGACTAGAAGCTGATATACTACCATGTTTTTGCAATGAGTGAGTGTTTGAACTATTTTTATTCCCGAGATCTGTTTTCCGAGATGTAAAAAGTATAGAAATGGCATTTCACTCACTGGTTTTCTCTGTAGATTGTTCTGAATAAAGAGGGATACTTTAATTTTTTAGAGGATATAAATTGTTATAAATTAAAACTGATGCCGTCTGTGTACATTAGAAATTTATCTTTTAATTCATAGATTTATATCCTACTTTGCAACTTTAGTTTTCACGATTACTCTGATTATAATTAACATAAATTATTTAAATGTTAAAAATTACCATATCAAAAATTAATGTTAAATCTTTTATTTATAAGTATTCATTAATTTCTAAATATCTGAATTTACATCAGGGAGAAGCTTCATATAAATATTCATGTACCTTAAGTATCAATCTGGTGGTAGACGGTACTACTTTCTTTCTCTATGTACTCATCCTCCACATGCCGATGCTTCTGTCATTGTTTTGGCAACGATATGCCTGCAGAATATGTCTCGACTGTTGTTGGAGAATGACTCTACATACAGTGGAAGTAGTCAATACACCCGGTCGAGAAATTCCGGATCGTCCGGTCTACGGGTCGCAGATACATCACCGTGCAATCGTCCGTTTGGTTCTTTGAAGGAAGACCAGAGATGACAGATTCATCCAGAATGGTGAAGTCAGAGTTTGTCATGTAGTGACAATTAACACGCAGTGCCATCTAGTAATACATTTTACAATTACTTAGTTATTTTACTACATTAATAAATGAAAAATAAGTAAATTCTGTTCTTAGTTTTATATATCAAAAATAGATTGAATTAGAAATTTTTTCATATCTGTTGCATTTAATAATTCTTAACAACCTTTCTTTATAATTTATTAAGACATTTACCTTCGAAGGTGTGGATTTATGGATTTACTGATGATGATATTTATCATCACTTGGTCTGTCTGCATCTTTGGTGGTCTAAGGGTAGCATACAAAGGTACATATGTTACATGTAAGAATTAGTCTCTTTGATCAAATATATAATTTTTAAGTTGTAGGTAGTCATTTTATGTTAAATATTGAATTTTACTTTATCTTTGAATTTGATTAAGTCTGATATATAATATTAGATGTATTTTTTATGCAGAAAATAATTTAATGTTTAATCAAATGTACTAAATATTAATAATTATTTTATTTAATTTTTGATTTATAAACAAATTTTTTTAAATTACCAGTAAGTGAAAATTATGAAAGCTTCTTTCTTTATTTTTTAAAATATATTTTAGTCTTTTATAACTCTGTTTAATTTTAAAAGACAAGCAAGACCTATCTGTATTGAAATGATATTTGCTCAGTAAATTTTTCCACTAGAATTTAATTTATATATATGTTTTAATTATTTCAACTTTCTGCTCTCATTTAAGGTTGTTAGAAAGTGGAATATGTATAACAG
The DNA here is from genome assembly GCF_030686945.1 of Centruroides vittatus. Classification (NCBI taxonomy): domain Eukaryota; kingdom Metazoa; phylum Arthropoda; class Arachnida; order Scorpiones; family Buthidae; genus Centruroides; species Centruroides vittatus. The sequence goes on from NW_027122699.1 coordinate 2,300,421, forward strand.
GCAGATGACTAAAAATTTCAGAAGATCCTCATTTGTATCATTGATACTGATCTGTTGCTTATTGATATATTAGATCAATTTTTCTCGAATTATTATGCACTATTTCTTAGTGGTTTTTGAAATCTAGAGCTTTGATTAATAAAATAGAATTGTGACGATTATTTGTTATATCTGTCCAGGCTGAAATCCTCTTGTAAAATCTTAAATTTTCATTGCATTACTTTATTCCTTCATTCCTGCAAATTCTCTAATTTTGTCTTCCCCTTTTAATTTTTTCCCTCTATTTTCAATACAACATAGTCCTGGTTCATCTAATTCCATATTTTCTTGTGTGTAATATGTCCTGCCCATCACCACTTAAAGAGATTGCTACTACAGCATCACAGCTCTTCAGTTATTGAATAATACAAACTATAGTTAATATGTTGATGTTATATACACATTAGTTACTCCCGATGTTGAAAATTTGTATAACAGAACAATATGTAATAAGTTAGCACATTTAATAATTTTCTATTAATTGTTATTTTGGAATAAAATTTAGGAATTATACATTGTTATAGAGTCATATAATTTAAGACGTGCATTCTGAAGTATATTTTTAAGAATATAAAATATTATTTTGTAGAATTGAAATGTAAAATCTATATTCCACCATTCTATATGCAAATACTCCTAAGAATGCCCCCGTTTGGCTATAAAGTATAGCTCATATCTTGTATTTTTCTCTTTCAGCATAATGAAATAATATGGCTACCGGAGGAAAATGTGACAATATTGGAGACAGGTGTTTTGTCAGTTTTGTCTGTCAGAGATGCTGTCAACCGCTAAAACTCGACTCTTCTTTCAATGCCTTAGACGAACAAGTTCTGTCCGAATTCTCGTCAACGCCTTTGTTAAGTCGATCCGACAACGGAAGTGCCATTCAAATAATTGCTAATGACAAGGAAGGGGAGGGAGATGAATTGGATTATACGAGGAAGGTGATATTGCCACTCAAACTAACAGACAGTGGCAACGGGTTTATGCTGGTGAGTGAAATGCCCAACAGCAACAGAGAAAGTCTTAGTCATCATTTGGCAGTGACGGCGAGGCTCTTCGATATCCTTTCCGATCAGTCCGATATCGATCACCCGCTGTGCGAAGAGTGTTCCGATACGTTGCTCGATCAGATGGATCATCAGTTGAGAATAGCGGAAGACGAATGCAAAGATTATCGAGAATTTCTAGAGCAGCTGACGAACGACGATAGCGAAGTGGATTCTCAGAATCTAGAGCAGGAATTGGAGAGGCTGAAAGAAGAGGAGAGGAAGCTGCAAGAAGAATTGGCCGAAATCGAAGAAGAGCAGAATAAACTGGAAGAACAGAAGAAATTAGGGAAAGATAATCTGGATCAGCTAGAAATGGATGACGAGAGATACTGGCTCGAGTACAGTGACCTGAAATCAAAAATGCTGACTTTCGAGGACGATCAGAGGAGTGTAGATAACCAGCTACGTTATGCCAACTCTCAGCTAGAGAAGCTCAAGAAGACGAACGTGTTCAATGCCACCTTTCACATATGGCACAGTGGACATTTTGGCACCATCAACAACTTTCGATTGGGTCGTCTTCCGGCCGTGCCCGTCGACTGGGCAGAGATCAACGCAGCGTGGGGTCAAACGGTACTTCTACTTCATTCGTTAGCCAAAAAGGTCAATCTGACCTTTCAGAGATATCGTCTAGTGCCCTACGGAAACCACTCCTTCTTAGAATCTTTAGAAGACAAATCAAAAGAATTACCTCTTCACGGCTCGGGTGGCTTCAAATTCTTTTGGGACACGAAATTCGATCAGGCAATGGTTGCCTTTTTGGACTGCCTACAGCAGTTCAAGGAAGAAGTGGAAAAAGGCGACAAGAGTTTCTGTCTACCCTACAAGATCGAGAAGGGCAAAGTTGAAGATCCCAGCAATGGAAACACCTACTCGATCAAGATTCAGTTCAACTCCGAAGAGCAATGGACCAAAGCGCTAAAATTCATGTTAACTAATTTAAAATGGGGATTAGCTTGGGTATCTTCGCAGTTTACAAACAAATGATATTAAATAATAATTTAACGGCATAGAATTTAAATATAAATATATATATAAATACGTGTATAAAAGATCAGCGAATCAGAGTTTATAAATTTTGCTCTATATATACTGTATGTAAACTGTAAATTTGACGATAAATGTTGGAATTTTTTGTAAATTGAGAGTGAATGGTTCGAGTCGAATCCCCCCCCCGTGTACAGTAAATTTCTAGTATACGTGTGACGATGGGTGTGTAAATTACAGTATAATTGAACCAAAAGGACAACTACCTGCTCTACATATCTGTAACATATTCGTGTATTTGTTTCTACACAGTCAGGAATATGCTTGTCATATTGTACAAATAAATTTTACCAATTAAAAGCTTTATAAATTTAATATATTGATAAATTTTGCTATGTACAAAAATTCATCTCTCTCTTCATTGATATAAATTACGTTTTTCTGAGAATACAAATTGATGAAGAAAGTTTAAATTTATTTGAAATAAAACATCAAATCAGAATTAATATATATTAATTTATTTTTCTTACTTATTTCTGGAAAACGAGCCGATCGCACGGTAAATCGGGAGTGGCGAAATTAACTGGCAGGAGTCGAAAATACGCACGGTAGCCAATTAATACGAATCGCTGTAGTAATTTCAATCGTAAATATGCAAATTAACGGAGCGGCAACGCGTGTAAACAAGACACGTCGCTGATGGATCAAATACAAATTGCCCTTGGATTCAATATGGCAGCCCCACTAACAATGGATAGAACCACACGAGCGAGCCACGTTAGGTTTTCGAGTTTTCACACGTGTAAAGGGGTCCACACACGTTAGAAAATTCTTTGAGGAATTACTGCGCAGGCCTGGTCTCGAGGAAATTCAGAATTTCCTATCGCCCACGCACTAGGGGGAAAATCTTTGTTAGTCGACCGTGGCATCTGATGATGACGTACTGGCCATTCTTGGATTTGTATTAAAACTCGCGGAAAAAATTGCGTAGAAGTTTAAGGTGTAAAGAGTGGCTAAAAGAAAGGATCGTATTTCAATGTGAATCCGATTTCAGAATTGAAGTTAGTTCCTAAAGATTGGCACAACTAAGAATGGACGAAGTAACGTATTTAACCTTGCGCGGGGCGCTCCTAGTCCCTATCCCGGTGTAGGGCACACGGGGAACCCCCGTTGTCCCGTTTCAAAAATCAGTTTTATTCGTGGTTTCGTGATGTTAGGTGAGTAATCTATTGTGTTTTTGAAGTCTTAATGAAGAAAACTACTCAAAATATATCATTTTTATAAAGAAAAAAAAAAGTATTACGTTTCAGGAATTTTTATGAAAAAAAATCGCCAACTTCAGAAGTGTTTTGTACAAACTGTAAACAAGTCTGTTGCTATTTAAGCTCCGATTCGCTTTCTTGTATGTGTTTTTTAACTGTCCCAGCCATTAAGTGCTTTGTCACAAACCAGGGCCAAAAACATTTCAGTATTTCCAAAAGCACATCCCCTAATACTTTACGGCGATTAGAGGTTAAAAGGCAGATTATTGGCTGTTAACATGGATAGTAAACTTCTTTTACGCTGTAGTTGGTTAATTCCTTTGTCCGTGTTAGATCAACGAATCATCTAGGTATAAAAACAATTGTTGCTAAAGTTGCCGCGAAATGCCATGCCCCTCAGATTACCATCTTTGAATTACGTAAACAATCGCTATAATTAAAAATCGTGTTTATATGCCTTCTATGCTCTAATTGGTCATTTCTATCATGACAGACTTGAAATTAAGCAATGAGCTTTTTTTCAGAACCCTAACTCGGTTCCACCCTCTCGATTAGTCGCGCTATTCAAACTTCCTCCGTTAGGCGCGCGGGAAACCACGGTTACTCCGGAACTTTGGTGTGGCTTCGTGTAAAAATGAAATTTTGTACAAATTTGAGATTTTTTTCAGTGCAATCTTCAGTACCTCGAAGGAAGGTACTGAGGACTTTACTTTCCAGCATTTAATAGATAAAAAAATACACGCATATAAAAATGGCCGGTCGACACCTGTTTCCCGTGCGCCTGACGCAGGGTATAGTGTTACTTTATTGCCATAATATACATATTAACATTAAAATTTAAAATGTCATTTTAACTGGTCATTATTAAGACTATCCATTCTAATAGTGTTCTCGCTCCTGATAAAGTTGGGTGGAAGTGCTTGAAGAGGGACTGGAAATACCCGAATTGGAAAAAGACGAGCTAGAAATTGGTAGTTGGTATCGAATAAATTGCAGTGGCAAGTGTTGAGCTTCACAAACCAATTTGTCGGATAAGGTTAAGGTTCCTGTCTTCTTTTTCCCGCATTGCCTCGGAGCAATGGATGGAAAACATATCGACATTATTCCTCCAAGTGGATCAGAATTTTATAATTACAAAGGAAGACACGGCATGGTTTTACTCTCTTAGCAGATTGTATGTGCTTTGCTGTGCCTTATACCATCAATCCCTTTAACATACAGGATTACTCGACCGCCATATTAGATCAAATTAAACACTTGGTCAAACCGCGCTATGGGAGGCTCGGTGCTCAGGCCCGTTTCTATTGCAGGCTCTTAGTGGCATAGAGAATTAAATAGAGCAGGGAAGTATGAAAAATCATACTGTTTTTAACAATACCCAACTAGATTACGTAAGCGGTGATGTTTTCGAACAAAGTACACTAAATTATGATAACGATACGTAAATATAGTAAACGCATTATCAGTAATTACATTAGAATAAATATTTTCCCAGATTTTATCTCATAAAAAGTGACGTGTATAAAAAAATATACAAAGATTTGCGACCATATTTGTGTTTCCAGTGTTCTACGCCATCGTCACGCTTACATTAAAGATGGCGAACGGCTAATTTCCATAAAATGAGCACCCAATTTAAAAAAAAATTATCAACGCAACCTCGTTATAACGATCCAACTCTGTGATAAGGCAACTTCCTCCTGAAATTTGAACTGTTCAAAAACAGAAAGTAGTCAATAATGTTATCACTAATTTATATTGATACTGTTCAGATTTTCTTCGATAACTTTAATCCCGTGCATGCTGCGATTCATTGCGACGCGTTAATTTTCGTGATGGTCGTCGAGGATTACAGCGAGGGCTTACAGCATCTAAAAAGCGAAATAAGTAAGTGAAATTATTTACATTATCCAAAACAAAATACTTGGTAACATCTAAAGGGGTGTATTTTGTTCCCTACCTACGAAGGTCGTACAAACTTGACGTGTAGAACCGAAGACAAATTCCTCCTGAGATTTCTTCTAGCCAAGAAATGCGATCCAAAAAGAGCATTTACCTTATTACAGAATTATTATTTTGTAAGAAGAAGATACAGTCAAGTGTTTAGTAATTTTGTACCCTCGAGTGTACGCGATATTTTTCAGTCTGGTGTGTTTGAAGTCTTGCCACAGCACGATCAATTAGGAAGGAAGATCTTTCTTGGTAGAGTTAGTGAGTAACGTTTTTGATAATTCCCCGATTTAACGCTTGTAAAGTGCTCAAAACGGGGGGTAAATTTGGTTTACAGGTCGTTGGGAAGTTTATAAACACAATATCATTGATCTATTACGAGCTATGTTAATGATTTTGGAAACACTACTCGAAGAAGTGGAGGTACGGGAGAATGGTATTGTCATCATTTACGATTGTAGAGGGTTTACGTGGCGTCACGCTATACAGTTCACCCCCAGGATGTTATATTTAATTACGAAATTGTTAGAGGTAGGTGCTAAATCGGTTATTGTTAAAGACCTTTATCATTGATGTGGTGTTCTTGCAGAGTACTTTCCCTATTCGTTACAAAGAAATGCACATAGTTTACATGCACGCTCTGGCAAAAAATGTGACATCACTCAGCAAACCATTTATGACTAAAAAAATGAGGAAGAGGGTACGTACAACACGATTATTTTGAAAGCCGGTGTGTTTTTTTAAAATGATTTATTCGTCAATTTTAGGTGCATCTTCACGACAATTGCATGCAACAGTTGCACAGTTTTCTATCGAAAAATTCCCTACCAGAGGAATACGGCGGAGAATTGAAAAATCAAGATTTTAGGATATTTTTAGAAAAAGTTCTAAATTTAGAAGAAGAATTCGGCCACCATCAAAAATACTGGACCGAGAATTAATTTCGGGTTTTTTAAATGTTTATTTTGTATTTATAATAAAGTGATTTGGATTTTTAAATTGATTTTCTTTACGATATCCAACATAAATTATGAATTCTTCTTAAGAGATGGAGCCAGAAATGCCTAACACGCAACTACGTACGACCTCCCACATTCAATATTTATAAAGAGAAATCTAAAAATACCAACACTCTATGGTGTTTTTTTTTCACTGTTTCACTTCAGCTGTTTACTAGAATGCTTCTCGGTCGATACTGATACACGTTTATCCGAAGAGGAACGTGGGAAATCAGCGTGTTAATTATGTTTCTTTATTAAATTAACCCCGATCAAACATATTTAACTGATATTGATCCGAACATGATTTTCATGAGGAGGTGTTGCTGCTTCTTCGATACCAGAATTGGGAGCATAGCGTGTGGAGTGTATACGTTAGTAAGTAACACTTTTACATTCGAGTTTGAAAAATAATTTGTAAATCAAAAACGTCAGTGTTTAATCTAGTGTTTTATACTTTTAAATCATCTTTCTACCTCTTCCTACCTATCTATTTCATTCCTGTCTTTCTACCCCTTTTTTACCGATTATTTTATAGCTTTATACTTCTTTCTACCTTTTCCTATCCATACGTTCCATACCTTTCTACCTCGTTTCTATTGTCGTCAATATCTAGTTTCTACACAAGCAGAAATATTTTTTTGTATTCTTTCGTTTCTGACATATATTACGGGAAAGTAAACAAATAAAATATCACTGAATAGAAGTTGCATTATTTAGCTACGTTCTACCTTTTCTTTTTGTCATATCATCTCACTCCCTCATCTGTCTACTTGAATGTCTCGCTAGCATTTTTATTTTTTACTATCTTTACGTCTTTTATACATTTCTCTCTTCTTTCATTTTCCTTTTTCTAATTACACTTGTCAACTCTTAACTTCTTACCTATCCCTTTTATATTTTCCCACCTTTCTTCCAGCCCGTGTTCGGCCGTGTATTTTATGCTTTCCTGTCTATCTACCTTTTCTTAGTTACCTGTTCTATATTTTTTATCTCTCACAATACGGGAAATCCTCGTTAGTTCGAAATTCGAGGGACGTTACTTCGAATTATTTGAGATTTACATATTTCTGTACAATATGTCAAATGCTACGTAACTGACGTCATTTATTAAGCAAACAGAATTCCTTAACGTGTAATACGAATTCCAAATAGTAACGGGATTTCGTACTATACGAGTTCGAATTAACGAGGATTACATGTATATATATTTTACACCTATCTGTCTGCTTTTTGTGTGGTTTTTTTGTACCTTTATCTTTATTTACCCTTTAATAATACCAAAGTATTGTAACACAGCAGATCCAGCTAACTCCTCGCTTATATGGCAACGTTCGTGCAACTCATTTTCAATGTCAAGTCGATGCAAGAAGTGACTAAAAAATCCCCCTTCTATAAAGATAAAATCCTGTATTTTATTTCACACTAGTTACTTGTGACGTCGAACACTTGTACAGGTACTTTTTTTAATGAAGTGTGCTGATGGATGGAAACATTTCGGAACACAGCCAAGTTAAGATTATTCGCAGAAATTCCCCCCTTTTTTACTCTTTCTTTGTTAATATCCTAAATTCACGTATATTTTTGGATTGTATACTTGTATATTGTTACGTAACTGACGTTCGAATAAATGCAGAAAGAGAGCAAAATATGCGAATTAAACGAAATTTGCATATTTAGGCGACAAGAATTTTTGGAATCGTTACGTGCGTTGCTGCTTTAATATCTCCAAAATTACAAAAGACCGTATCGATGTACCACAATGGGAATTTATCAGGTAAACGAATTTCTTGAATATTTTAAAATTTTGATGTGTTTTTTTAAAGAAAATTCACAAATTGTTTTGTTCTTGCAGACCTGAAGTCCATCTATGTTAGCATATTGATCAATAATTTTATAGCAATTTGTTTCAGTATTCTTCTGGTGTATGGAACGAGAAAAGTATATGTTCTAGAAGATTCATTTGTAGAAGGAATTTATAAATTTAACAATACTGTAACGTGTTTTTTTTTTTAGAATTACAAGTTGGCATTGATTCCATGGGTGGTGTGGATGATTATAGAGTTAATTGTGCATGTTGTTTACGTGGGAGTGTTAATTGTCTTCTCGATTTCTAATGCAAAGGTATGTATTTACACGTTTATTCTATGTATTATTACAAAATTTACCTTAAAAATATTCTTATTTTGTTTTTTTAGATTGTTGGATTGATAATAGGGATAGTTTGTGTGATATCGTTATTTATATGTTTACAGGTAATTTTAATTTTTGTAATATTTTAATTACGTGTTTTACTAATAAAATTATGATGATTTTCTCGACATCTGTGTTACATTCGTACCATTGTTATTACATAACAATGGTAGGAATGTAACACAGGAATGTAATGTTCCCTTGTAATGGTCTATTGTTGAGGCTGCCTGTAATGATTTCATACACCTAATGATTCTTTGTTACACACAGTTGTTAAAGGCTGTCTTTACAGGATAACGTTGCGAGGAACCATTACAGAAGAACCATTTTTAATGGAAACAGAGGGCAAAACACATTGTAATATGAAAGAAAACATTTGTTTATGACTTGAGAATCAAATGTCAATACCATTTGCCCACGTGTTAACACTGTCAATCTTCTGTTTGAAGCGTACTGCTTAAAAATATAAATACGTAATATAATGCTATTTGTTTTTTGTATTTCAGGTATATTTTATACTGTGTGTGGTATCTTATTATGAATATTTGAAAGAAAATGACGATAAACCAATCGAATTATTATGAAATCCCGGAAGAAGATGCAAGGTAATCAATGAGAAGACACATAATAAAGTACTAACGACACATTATTTTATTTTAATAAAAATTGTTTAAAATAATGTAATATATAAATTAATTATCAAAATAAAAATCACAGAACACCTCTTTAACAAATTGGGGTATTATCTTTGATATAATTAAATAGAATCGTACGAGAAATCTTTGACGTAGATAGGATATTTGATAGCGATGATACCGGCCATAACTTGATAATGAGAGATAACAGACAGCAGCAGATATAACTGTTAAAATTTAAAATAATTATAATTAATAGCCTGGGAATACACGAAATTTACAAAGAATTTAATATCATTGAATAAAAAGAGTAGAAATATGGGAGGAGAATGGATAGAGCTCTTTATACACGTTAGTGAGTTTCAGAAAGTTCAGTAGCCTATCAAGATTTAGCCTTTGGCCCTAAATCCACGTCAAACTTTCCGAAATGCTGCCTACGATTCCTCTTTAATGCAAAGCAACTGACAATACATGTTTCACACTTAAAGTAACAGCTGCAGTGCTGGAATACCGGCTGGTCTTCACCCTTTAGAAGGTACAGTATTGATGGGTCAGCGAGCATGACCAATTCTTAAACGAGTAAGAATTACATCAGATCTCCTGTCGTAAACCCGTTACGTGTTTAATTTTCCTATGTTCCTATTTGATAGAGAAGTGATAGCGGAGGTTCAACGCATCCCCATACAGGCTTTGAACCAGGAGAGGTCCGAAAAGCACCATTGCACGAGCGTAATGTTTGATGATGGATAGGATCCATCATCTGGAGAGTAGATTCTCGTGCGGAACCATATACAGCACATCCGTAATCCAGCTTTAAACAGACAAGGGACCTATAAATTTTGAGCATGAAACATTTGTCTGTCCCCAGGATAAGTAGAGAGAAATATAAGCAGTTAGAATGGAGAATCATCGTGTGATATTTAACTATGGAACATATTTCACCCGTGGGAAATCCTAATACGTCATAGCGCATGTGCTATTACATTAAATGAATGTTGAACTGTTTCTTTACATGGTCTTAAAGATAAATAACTTAATTATCATTAACTAAATATTTAATATAATTTAATTAAACTTACATTAAATCCTGCCCATATGATCAATCCAATTGAAATAACGCAAATGACATTGTTATGCTATGAAAATAAACAAAGTGGATAATGTAATTTATACTCTGTATACAGAGTGTATACTCTCTGTATACACAGAAAGACTGATTATATCAGTGTTTGCCGATACTCAACTGTTTCGATGACGTCAGATAAGAACATCCCCATTAGGACAATGGAAGAAACAGCACTACCAATAATTTCTATTGGCATACACATCATCCAGGGGAGGACGAATTGTCTTTTATTCTGTTTGAAACATTTACGTGTTTAAATAAATTAATTTTTGGTTAATGTTACCTATGGTTCCAAAATGGCGGCTCGTCTCTGATTCCAGCAAATAGAAGAAAGGAAACAGTGGGGACGCACGTTCTAACCTAACCTAACCTATTCTAACCAAATTATTAAAATAGGTTAGGTTAGGTTAAAACGTGCATCCCCACTGTTTCCTTTCTTCTATTTGCTGGAATCAGAGACGAGCCGCCATTTTGGAACCATAGGTAACATTAACCTAATTTTTAGATACAATAAAGTCTTTGACACATTAAAATACACTAGAAAGAAAAAACTTACGTTCTTTACTCCATATAATAAGATTAAGCTGAGTATAATCAAAATACAACAGTCTGTAAGCGTGGCTGTAAGGAGGGAAAATGGTAGAAAATACAGAAAAATATTAAATATTTAAGAGAAAACGATATTTTTAGAAGAAAATATAGAAATTTACCTATTGTTAGGTTCAGAGAAACAGAATAATGCTCAGTACTTTTAATGAAAACAATGCTATAACCTCGAGATATAAGTATAGAAAATGCAACAAGGAATAACGCTCTTGTAACCTGAAATAGAAATAAAATAATAATAATAATAATAATCATAATAATATTGTGTAGAAGAAAATATAGGGCGGCCCATAAACCGAGATTTAAGTCATAACCGGTTGGAAGCGATTAAATCACAAGCGATAAAAACCGGTTTCTTTATCGTTCACGATTCAGTCGCTTCCAACCGGCCTCCTATCTCGGTTAACCGACTTTTGGTCCACCCCATACATAAATCGAACAGATATAAGTTATATAAGTAAGAATAATAACTCACCAAAGTGAAAATTGCGGTTGCTATAGAACCTTGTTTAGTGTTAGTGTAGCATAAGCACCCTTCAATAAATAGTATCATTTTTTCTTGCCTGTTGTTAATACAATTGATACGATTATTCTAAATGCCCGTCTGGAGTGTTGCAAATGATATATCGTGCGATAACAAGGTACAACTTTCGCAACATACTGGTTACGCGAATAAACTGGACTGTGGTTAAACAAGGGTATACACTTCACCCTCCGATCATTGCTCTCTTTAATCGCATGTAAATAACGAACTATAAATGTAAAAATTACGGGAACATTCGTGATATCAATCCAAATATCCTTATCGCAATCTTTAATTAGCCATTTTTTCTGTGTTTGTATTCTAACTAGCTAAAAAGTACTTTAAAAAACAAGATTACATAGTGTCTATTAAACACAAAACAATGTAAAAAATTATCACTGTTTAAATCCTTAAATAATTTAAATTCTAGTGTTTAAAATGTAGATGTGTACGAACAGTTTAACCTAAATATGTTACTATATATAAGTGTGTGTGATAATGCTCTATTTGTTTATTATATTTTATAAACATTAAAGAGGAATCTTGTATCCAGTTGAAAAACATTTGATGTGTTTTACAACTGCAACATATACACAACTAATAATTATAATGCAGTGTATTCGTAACCGAAGTTTTTTGTAATGTTTACGGCTGATTTTACAGTTGTGTGTGTGTGCAAAGAATTGTATCTAAAGTATCTACAACGGATACACATCAAGTGTTTTCATTGTATTTACATTACACTACAGGCTGAGATATTTCTTTATAAAACAGAGGCTGAGGAACTGTGACCAGGACTCTTCAGTCTTTATTGATACACAGTATCGTAAATATTGTTCGTAAAACACAGAACGTAGTACAGTCCTTTGTGGATATACTACAAACAGAGTAATGCACACTGTTAGGCCAATTCGTTATTGTTACACTTTTTTACGAGAAAGTGTAGGCCTACATTATTCTGTCAAAACGATTACAGTTTATATATTAATCATTTACACGTGTAGGTTAATTGAATAGAAAAAGACATATAAATAGATCGAACCCGAAAGATTTTTCTGATATTAAACAGACGATTAATAATAATCATTAATTCAAGGTCTTTACACCTGTTTAACGATCACTTGATGGAAACCGTTACTACAAATAAAACGACACAACATTATTGTTATTTTCTCGTTATCTCAAAAATTGTTAAGCAATTTTTCTTTGTAAAGATACTAACTTATCATATTTTTTTTAATAAAAAAATTAATAATAATTTAATGTTGCTCTTCAATAAAACACAAGTTCAGTTTAGTTGTGTATGGATATAGCATACTAATGTTAATTAGTGTGCATGTACAGTACAGTGCGCGAAAAAGCGTGAGTACAACCGTTAGTTGTGTATACGTTGCATTAACAACGTATACACAATTAATTAATTAATTGTGTATACGTTGAGTTAAACGTATACACAATTAATTAATTAATTGTGTATACGTTTAACTCTGTTAATCGAATTTTGTGCAGTATTGTATTTAAGAAACTGGGAGAAGAAAATGTATAAGAATTAGTTCAAGAAGTTGCCATCAGGTAAAAAATGGGGCTCTACGTATAAAAAAAGCCATCACTGAAAAATCTATTGATAGTAACAAGGTATGAAGATTTAAAAAAAAATGGCGGTTTTTCCATATTTCTGGAGTAATGTGTGTGGGAGACGGCACGATTTTGTTACCTAATTTCAATCTTAATAACTCCTGTGTCTTTTGTCGAAAATTTCTGAAATTTTGTGGGGAGTTTTGCATATTAGGGGCATCGATGCTGTTAAATTTTAGTGATTAAACGTCAAGGGAGTGGGGAGATAGAGGGAGTCAAGTGTCGTATCTCGAGTGGGGTGGGACTTAACGATTTTACTCGTTATTATCAGTGGTGATATTCAAAATATTTAACAAGGGGTTCGCTAGCATAAAATTTTTCCCTGACAATCACCGACAAACGAAATGGAAGTTTTTGGCTAGAAATAAATACAATACCTTTTCTTGCAACCATATATCTAACAGTCAGTGGCGTATTTAGAACGTAACGAGCCATGGGAGAAGGCCAGGTTACAATAGTATTTTAGAGCTGTCGACCTTTTTTTTTTTTAAAGGCAGAGAAATTCTTTAACGCAATATGGCGCTTCTAGAAATAGGCACATGTCATCATCTCTCGAGATACATTATACTTTTTCTTTCGCTGTCCATAGCCCGACACGTGTTCCACAGCCATCTTGTATTGTCTCGCGCGCGTGGCATTCTGGGATCTCTCTTATGACTGGATCTACTTTCAAGAACACTCTTGAATCGATCGCGATTAAACCTCGATTGAAACGGTCGAGAGAGATCGCACCAAGACATACTCCCTGACCTTGCTCACAATCTAGATTGAAATGCTCGGTGCAAACGGGGTATAAGGCCCTAGTTTAGTAGTATTACAGAATATAATACGCATATTTTAATATATTTAAAAAAAAAAAACAAATCCACTGAGAAATGTTCCGTGTGTTTAACAAGGTTTGGGAAACTGAAAATTTTAACAACGGGTTCCGCCGAACCTGTGCGAACCCGCCGAATATCACCACTGGTTATTATCATTTACGTATTTAAAAAAAATAAAATTCGACTACACTCAAAATGAAGCTTTTTCCATTTTATAATAATTAATAACATAAAAAAGTTTTCAAATATAATCTTGCAACAGGGGGCGCCATGCACAATTTTAAATTTTTTTATGCCATACGCTTCTTGTCTAGTCTTGCGTTCGATTATACGAGCGCTGAAGTGACTTTTCTTTTTCGCTAGACTTATTATACCATCGATAATAAAAAGGAGGACAAGCTTTAGAAAAACTTTTTATTTCTTTGAGTATGCATTTCGGACAATTATGTCCTTTTTCAACTCTTCTGTTACAACTATATAGGGAAAATTACATACAAGTTAGCATAATGAGTTAAATTTACCTATGGTAGTCAAAATGGCGGCTCGTCTCTGATTCCAGCAAACAGAAGAAAGGAAACAGTGGGGACGCACGTTCTAACCTAACCTAACCTATTCTAACCAAATTATTAAAATAGGTTAGGTTAGGTTAGGTTAAAACGTGCGTCCCCACTGTTTCCTTTCTTCTGTTTGCTGGAATCAGAGACGAGCCGCCATTTTGACTACCATAGGTAAATTTAACCGCATAATGTATATAAGTTAGCATAAATTTGTTGTAATGTTACAAAATTGTAAAAGATCATTAGGAAACTTACATGGATTATGAGAAATGCGGGAGTTGTACGAGCACCCTGCTGGGTACCGATTGGAAACGACGCACAGAGTTAACGAGAACCTGCCGGATTTTAACACATTATTTAACCACTACCGCCACCCCCTTCTCGGCTTCTCTTGGTCAAGTATGGGTGCCAAGTTTCATGCAGCTTTTGACCGATATTATTATTCATCACACTGTCTTTGTTTTTAAGTATCCCAAGATGTTCATACCATCTTCTTTTTTTGCCTATGTAATTCTTTTTTGACAATTTTTACAGTTTCCTTTATGATTTGGCAATCTTTGTTGTCACAATGAACAGCAACAGCCGAGTTACAATTATTACTTGTATATTTAATCGCGGATATGTGTTCCTTAAACCGGGTCTTCAGATTTCTACCAGTTTCATCTATATAAGATTTGGGAATAGGGCAGTTGCAACTGAGTTTGTAAATTACGTTTTTTTGGTCCCATGTATTATTATTATTATGTAGGTTTATCTTGTAATTCAAACAAGGAAATTTTTTTGGTGCTAAGGTTATACCGTAGCTGTATGATATAGATTTGATTCTTTCAAATAAATTTTGTTCGTATGGAATTTTAAAATATTTTTGAGTGGTGGTACTTTTTTATGTTCGTGTTTATTAGTATCTTTGATAATGGTCCATTTTTCCGGCGTTTTAAAAGTAATTTTCTTCATATGACTAAATAATTCCCTTTCTTCCGACATTTTGGTTTTACCACGAAACTTTTTCATGAATTTATTATTAAAATAATCGACATTCACTGTAGTAAAGTTACTATATTTGGCATTTCTTTCCATATTTTAAGCAATAATTCATGTAAAATACTGAAAATTCTTCAAACTATTGCCATTAACTTAAAATATTACCATATTTTATGCATTTTCAAAACTTTTCTACAGTTAAAAAGTTATAAAATATAATTTATTCAAAAAAAAAAAATTATATACATTTATATACAGATTTTTGACATAAACAACGAGGTCAGGCTATTGTGTATATGGAAGTTTCCAGTTGTTTCGCTTTTAATTTTTTATTCAGCCTCCTGTAATGAAGAATTACGATGCTGATACTAATTATCTGTAAATAAAAGATTTAAAAATAATTTATTAATTATTTAACATAATTTTCGAGTTAAATAAATGAAAAATTTGCTTAAAAAATACATTCGAACCCCCAATAACGGCCACCTTTTCGGTAACGTTTGTTTCTGAAGTGCATACACCATAACCTCCTAACAACGGCCATTTTTTAAGTTCCCGTCAGTTGTCATTGTTTACAGGTTTGATAAATATAGGCCACCGCTTTTACGAACTAATTGTCCAGAAACGTTCTTGGAAATGCAACTTTACTAATACAGAGCGTTAGAATTTCGTACAGTCGTAAAAACGGGGTTTTATTTTATTTAAGATAACTCTATGACTTTTTTAGTGGCGTTACTATGAGAGAAACTAAGACCCTTTATATTTAACGTAAATTAATAACGTCTATTGGCTAGAATCTTACTTTAAAAATTTAACTCGTGCTACGATTGGAGGAGAGCGATTCAAATAGTTACAACGTCATCTACATTTTAAATTAATTTCTCGCTTTCGACCAATCGTTGAAGCGACTGAATGGAGTCCACGAAGGCTCCTAACTTTTCTTATAATAACAGCCAAAAAATTTTATTTGGAGCACTTTTTACGTTATTTTTTAATCAATCATTCGCAATAGATTATAAACTTCATCTTATTAATATACTAAATGTTTACATCTTAACAGTACTACTTACATGGAATCCAAGTAAAAAAGAAAGACCTCCCAGCGTTATAGAAACACCCTGTAAAATAAATTTTTATTGTCAGGCCATAAGAATACACTCTATAGCTTGGATAATTTCTCTCCAGACCATGTTATAGAGCTTATTGCTTTACCTTATCCTTAAGATAAGACAAAGCAATAAGCTTCACAGTGAAGGGTTAATTCCTCACTAAGAGCAATTTTTCACGTATATTCCGGAGGGATGCATTACCGCACTGATAAATTAAATCAGTTTTTCATGCATTTTAAGGTAAAGTATAGCATTTACAATAGAAAATTTTAAATATTTTTTACAGCTCTATTTCTATCACGTGACTAGAGTGGTGCAGTATCATAAACTAATTAACTTTTATCGTAAACAAATCTATGAACTAGCGCATGTAAACTATGTACAGGATCAGCATTTCCGCTTCCGTGGGAGTGTTAATCCTGATAAACTCGATTTCTGTTGAAAATTGTGTCATGTTCTTGATCTTTTTCACACTTCCTTCTAATATTAACATAAAAATAATTATATAGTTTGGTGTAAATAGTTTTAAGGATAGGATTTTGCATAGGTAAGATTCTAAAAAATTAACTTACATGACGTATTTTAATTTTTTTTTTCAATTTTTGTACTCTAGATTCAGATAATAAGTATTTGAAAATACTCAAATACGTCTAAAAATGATTGTGAATGTGTCAGCACTATTACTAACATTGCACTGTACTCTATTAGACATTGCTACAACACTGTACTGTATTGTACATAGTTCTGTACAGTACGCTATTAAACACTCCAATATTGCACTATAGTGTTTAATAGTGTACTATACAGTATTAGCATACATGCTATACACTATTGTAACAATGCTTAACAGTGTAATTGTAGTGTTTACATGTTTCCAGTACTGTTACAAACACAGTAAAAACTAGTTCTAAAAACACCTTTCTTATATTTAAATACTTGATATAAAATATTAAAGTATGTAAAAGTATGCAAGAATAAATATGTGCAATTTACATAATAAATATTTATATATTTCTCAGTATAATTTAATATACACACTTACCAGTTCTATCCTACCAGGTAGTGACGTATGCAACAGGATAACCATCAAAAATATTTTTAAACTAGTTTCTAATATCATCCAAATAATCCAAGGTAGCATTAATATTTGATTATCCTTTTAAATAATTAAATTAATTAATTAATTGAACTACAAAGTAATTAAATACATAAGTAAATTTCTTACCTTATTTAACGCATGCAACATGATCAAACTGAAGATGAATGCTGTCAGTTCTACTAATAAGAATAAAATTTCGTAACTTATGTTACCTGAAAGTAAAAAAAAAAAAAAAAAAAATGTGTCAGGAAAATTGGAAAAATTTTAATTATTTACTTATTTCTAAGAATTATTTACCCTTAGAAACACTTGCAAACACTGTAAACACCGTACTGGAGTTGGAAGTAAGATACTACCAAAAGGAGTACAATTACAATAATTTAGTAGTACTGACAGTACAATACAGTATATACAGTGTGAATACTGTTACAGTAATTGCTCTTAACTGACACATTACTTGTTATTAGAAACACTTAAAAACACATTAAGGTAATACTGAAAGTAGACCTATTGTTGTAAGGAAACAAGTAACTGTATAAACTTCTGTTTATAACAACAGTAAATACAGTAAAACAATAGTAAACTAAGTACTGTAACAGTAAAAACTAAGTGCCTTACTGTTGTTTTACTGTTACTTTTTTCCTTAATAACAATAGGTCTTCCGGTACTATCTGTGTAGTGTTTGCAAGTGTATCTAACAACAAGTAACATGCAATAGGTAGTAAATAATAAATACTGTGTAAGTACTGAAGCAGTTCTTACACAGTGTACCCTCTACTGTATTTAAGTACCGTGCTATAACAGTACAAAATTTTCTTACTTCCAACACCAGTGCTTTTAAGTACTGGAGTTATACGTAAATTTTATTAATTTGCGCTTTAAAACTAGAGATATTGTATTTGCAAGTTTTAATAAAATGCTTGAAAGTATTAAAAATATACATAGGCCTATGGATCTACAGTTACAATCGTAATGGAGGAAGACGGGCCTCTTATATTATTAGTAAACTTGGAAAGTCGAGGTGCATATTTTCTCTAAAAGGGGGATAAGAAGTGATGCATTTTCTTAGAAACAAGCCACTAGAATCCACGTGACCCACACGCTTATCGGAGGGTATTGTGGGCGTGGGTAAGTCCATGAGGGTGGATATTCTGAGGATGTCTTAACTGGGCACATGAAGCAATTTGAGTCAATATAAACTGATGGATACGTCAGCTTTATACTTTGACTATGCACTTTAGCATGTATCTAAGCTTGGTGTGTTAAGCTAAATTCTTCATACAAACTGGCGGAGTTCCACAATTTAGCACGTGTATCATTCAAGGCCTGCGAAACAGTTGTAGAACTCTTATGCCAAACAATCTCTCACGCAAGGGGTAGCACCTCAACTGCCAACCTTAATTATTAGTGCCATTAATTTTAATTCGGTTGTAAACAATAGAAATTAAACACTTCTAAGTATAATAATTTACTTACTTCTCAGGATTACATCAGGATGTTCATAAGACGTATAAGGAGCATAAGTAGTTGCAAGGTATATAAAACTTAGTAGAGAGGTAAACTGTAAAATTTACAGGAAAGTTAATTATAAATTTATCTATTTTATTCAGTAAAATCTTCAAAAATATTTACCAGAGTATATACACCAGCCACAACAGAAGCATCTTTAGTGCTTTCGAAACAGCAGAAACGTTCCGAGTTGTTCATCTTGCGACTTATTTCACTCCTAATTGTATATTTATTAAGTTACATACGTCACAATTCTTGCATGACGTAGAAAATCTTACTATCTTCACCCCTTCGACGTCAGTGTTGAATGAAAATTTTGTCTAGTACCTATATTTAGAAACAGTCAATTAACTTTAATATAATTATACAGAACCTCACCAATTTAATTAATGAAAAATAAATCTATTAAGTGACGTATTATGTTTATACATTTGGACTTATAACCCATTAAATTATGTTTTTAAGTAAGTATAACACTTAAACTCACCTTGCACACATAAATGAAGTATGTTCACAATGTAAATCCTTACAAAAATGCACGCGAACGTCAGCTGGGTATGACTCATAACAGGAAGTGATGTAGTTGTATACGGCACTGCGTGTTGGTTTAAGAAATAACAATTAATTGACTTTGTATTTATGACACTAAATCTCGTGTTAAGTACCATCGAACGATTTAAATTGTTATTTGTAAGAATGTAAACAAAAATAATTGTGTTAAATCATGTCTGAATCATGTTTTTAACTTTGTAAAATGTACAAGAGTAGTGCAGAATGAAAGAACAATTGCGCAAATCATAGTAGGTACAGTACGTACAGTACATATACAATATGCAGGTGTAACTCGTATTGTACGTAGATAAAGCTGATACATATACACATACGCACATAGATGTACAAACACTATGTACAATATAAATAGGTATACGTAGTCGTATATACACAAATACATATCAACAGTTAATCCGCACACATCCACACATTACACATTTACTGCGTACATTCCACGTAATACGTGCATGCACATATAGTTATATTTATATAAAAATCCGTATTTATTAATTGAAATTAAAAATAGAGAATAAAAAAAGATTTAAATTTTTTAAAATTACGTTTGGTGAAAGGAAACACAAGACCGGAAATTGCGTAATTTCGGTTCTGTTTTTTTTGTACTCACGGAAACAAAAATTGTAGATTAATTTAAATAATTATATTTTGTATATATTTATGTATTATTAAGGAATTACGTAGGTCCAATAGCTACATTTCTGGCAATGCTATTGTTTGATGCAACAGAAGAATGCGTTTAGTGAAAGGAAGAAATGTGTCATTGTATTGAGCGTTGCCGACAGACTGGTTTAAATATTATAGTAGTACAGCTTAATATTTATTTAAAGAAGTAGTGTAGTGGATTACGTGTTCTAGAAAAGTAGACGAAGTAGCTTAGTATATATTCAGAAGTGAAATGATTTGATGTGTGCTCAGAATTGGGCGAAGTACCTTGATAAGTTGTACAATTAAATATAAAAAGATTACAAAAGATAATCTCTGTAAAATATATAATTTGTGATAATCAAATATTGATCAAGAAGTACAAAGTATAACAAATAACACTGACTCTCTATTTAAAGAAACAGGGCAATAAAGAGCAAAATAAAGAATCGTTTTCTTTTATTAAACACTTTTATATTAATTCAAGGAAAGAATCGAACGAATTGTTCGCTTCGTCACTTCGATTTCTTCATCACAATGTAAACAAGATGTAGACGGAAATGACGTCATTGTAAGCACAAGGTCGACGAAATGAAAAGCCGTAACAGGTTTCGAAGACAGAGTATTAGCAACTGTACTGTCTCTAGTCGTCGTTATCGTGTTGTTACGACTAGTGATCAATTAATATAATGACTCAAGGCGTGTGATGTCACAAATCGTTTGTATTATCGATTGTCTTAGCATAGTGTTTTGACTAAGTCCTAAGGGCAGTACAGGGCGTTTCTCCCAGCCAGCAATGGGACGATGATGACATCGTGGACGAAAATGCCAATCAGGAAATCCTGAAACAATTAAGTGACTTTCATTTTTATTTTTCAAAAAATGTTAAGATTTATGTTTTATGAATCATTTCCTTGTATGAGCTCATTTATCCCCATCTCACTATTCTTCTCGTTCTGAAACTGGATAAACGTAACCACGTGTAGAATTTAATCGTGTGTGTGTGAATGCACGTGTAAGGTGGTGCCATCCTGATCGTCACGTGTTGCTTGAC
This sequence comes from Centruroides vittatus, assembly GCF_030686945.1. Lineage (NCBI taxonomy): Eukaryota > Metazoa > Arthropoda > Arachnida > Scorpiones > Buthidae > Centruroides > Centruroides vittatus. The sequence continues at coordinate 2,321,769 of NW_027122699.1, forward strand.
GTTTTGCACTTATGTTCACATACGGACGCCATTTTTCATCTCCTGTAATGATGGTATCGAGCCAAGTGCTTCGAGAGAGGTTAAGTGCACTTCTGATCTACAAATACCTAAGTGAACCGATGTCATGGTTCACACGCAACTTGGTTCATTGAATTGCCTACGTAATAGGGCCCAGTCAACTGATTGCTTAGTAAATAATGAAATAATGACTAGTTTACCATTGAAGGGAAAAAAGAACTTTCAATGGTTAACTGGTCTTCATTGAGGTGTTAGATACGTGACGCGTTATAGTTTCATGGGGCCCAGCAAATTTGAATTAGGAGGCTTGATGTATACTGTTTACTTCAGACATTTTTTTTTTTGGAGGAATGTTTTGGAAAAATATTTTCTTATAGAAGATTGGTTTGGGGTGCTTGTAGAAGGGGGGCCCCAGACCGTTGCGTTTTTTGTCCTTAGGATTACGCGCTATTGAATTTCGCGTGGCAGATCGTTGGTCAGGATATCGAAATACCAGCGTTCAATGGTGTTATCCACTCGGCCATCTTAGTATTTTTGTGGATATAGGGCATATATCTATATCCAGATCAAGATCTTTAGAAAGCTGGATTTTCAGCGTAAAAAATATGCCAACAATTGAATATTGTCGGTTAACGGTTCAAAAACAATGTCGGTTAACAGTTCAAAAAGAACATGGTGACATTGCTGATGCAAATGGACAGAAAACATTCATATAGCGAAGGAAAAATATGGATAAAGTTTAGCCAAATTACTTGCAGCAACACTGCGCTTCAATACTCAGATGCACCAACTGGGGAAGTCGCATACTACTAAACAAACATGGCAAGAAATCTAGAGGTAATTTTCGGGTGGCTGGAGAAAGTCTCAAGACCCGAATTCCATAGAGCAGCATTCTGCATCCTTTTCACGCCTTCACCTGTCCATAACTATTCACTGGTTACTGTTTATTGCAACGATGTTGCTTTCCTTCGCATGTCGATCGCTCGCTTCGAGTTTGGGCCGGATGGCCGAACGATTGTTAAGACCCTTAGGTTAGGCCGAGGTCTACTGGTTTACAAAAAAAAGAAAAAGAAGCCGGCTTACAGAAAAACGTATTTATTTGTATTTAACACCAACACGGAAACATAAAAACTTATACACAAATTCCCTTGCAACCTCACGTGTCTAGATTACAATTAGCACTCGTACACACCTTCACTCTCCTTGTCCTTATCTAACACGTAACGGTCTTCGCACAATCCCTCCACTAACAAGTGTTCCTTAGAACATTGAACTCGCGGTGACTCCGTAACTACAATAACGTCTAACCGAATCCCGCGTGGAGAAAAAAAATAATTGTTTGAGACGATACCTAAGACCTTCCTACGTCTGTATTAATTCACTTTACTTCGTTAGTCTCTCATATGGCTCCGATGGAGTTCGATTCTTGTTCCTCTTCTCCTTTGTTCCCAGGGACTCTCCGATTCTCACTCACGTGCTCGACACCGGTCCAGCTGAGGCGGACGAAGTTCGGCCTTTAAAAAAATCAGGAAAAAAGATGCCCTTCCACGCCTGGACCTTCTATTTATACCGTCCTCTGCTGCCATCTCCCACGTGATCCATCGGCAACCAATCCAAGGGCTCCTTTTGCACGCGTCCCTCAAAGGTGGTTCGAAAATGAATCACGTGTCGTCTATGAATGATGAAACAAAAAGGAAAGCCCGATACAAAAAAGACGCGATAATAATAACCCGATACAATAAAAGTAACCCGAAGTTATGTCTAATGATATACAATATATACACATACAAAAACGAACAAAGAGTGGCGGAGCACTACACGATTAAGGTGGCAGCCTACCGCTCTGGAGGATCCGGGTTCGAATCCGAAAGGGTCGAAAAATCCCCGGGAATTTTTCGGGGTGGTCCGTCCGGATATGTCGGGCCCCGTCCCTCACCACCCGGCCGCACCATTGTGGGCCTGGTCGAACCCATAGTGGGCTTGCTAATATCAATCGTTCCACACACATACAGTATATACAGACTAACATCCATACATATGGAAATTACCCCCAAATTTTTTTCCATTTCACGACGTTTCAAGGTGTCTTAAGTCCAATAATGTAAAAATCTTGGGGGGGGGGTCATTTTACGGCACTCGCGTGACTATCGTAATATAAAAGTTAACAATAAATACAAACTTGTATATATTATATTTTAAAATTTTCTTTATTTACTAAAATAGAAATTAATACAAGAGTTTATAAATTTATATTCATAAAAGTACAGTTTACATAGTAATATTTGTAATCTAATTGTTATACAATATGTAAATGATGTGAGATTATTGTGAAGGACTAAAAGAATTATGAAATATTATAAATTTTGTATCTTGTTGATCATAATCATCATTAATATTTTCAATTTATCTTCATTCAGATGGATGCCAAAGCAGCGCAGGGCCAGATTTACACATAAGCTAAAGTACAGCTCAGGACCCGATGCCGAGAAGCTCGAGCTTCAGGCTTATTACCATTTGGTAAAAAAGGAAGGACAACTTATAATTTAGGGCATAACATGTGGTTCTTAAGCAACTGACACTGGATTAAATATGTGAATAATAACTCAACTGGCATAAGACTTTGGCTACAACATATACAAATACAAAATTGAGAATTAATTTGTGTAAAAAAAACAATAAAATTTTCAGCATAACTAGCTAACAGAATAATATATATGTTAGATATACATTCAAAGCAGATATTAAAATAAAAATAATTAAAAATTTTACATGATTATATAATTATACGTTACTGATTACTAATTTTATATAGTAAAAAAGCTTACTATAAACAAAGCGTTAGATACTAATCAATATTGAAAATGATGGTGGCAATATCTCTTATATATTGTCGATCCAAATTATTCGGCCAAGATTCAAATTTCAACAAAATATACTTTGAAGTAGCCTACATTTTTTTGAAGAAATAATACTTTTAAATATGAATTCTTACAGGATGTCTTTGAAGATACTTATCTAGTTAAATGCCGCTATATAACTGCTTGTTAAAGTGTATAAATCTTACTGAAGTATCATTGAAAGCCAAGTGTGTTCGGTACGTCATCTTCAATAATCTTTGCATTATGGAGGCTCAATTGAATATTAACCTGAATATTTTCCAGATTAGAATCCATGAAGATATATGTACCAAGCTATCTGATGAGTTCAAATCGATAGGGTATGCTCTATCCCAGAGATATCCCGAAAGAAAAGCACTTGGATACATTGAATTGGAACTCATCATTTTTCAAGTATAGAATCTTCTCTAACCAAAGAGTCATTCTTTAACGTACGGTGCCAAACTAAAAGTTTAGGGCAAACATATTAAACACATTGCAATGGGGTTCAAATGCTAATCCGAGTAAGAATGCGGCATTGAACTCGACAAGTACCCACGGATGGACCCCGTACGATTTTCTCTTCTACATTTTCTTGTATCACATTTTTACTCTTAAACATCAAAGTATAATATTTTAATTCACAAAACTCACTCTATAAAATATAAAAACATAGAATATGATTAATTTTCAATATATAGACATCGGTAATAAGTAATTATGAAATCTCGAAAATGGTATAAATGAATAAACAATAGAGTACTTTTTGAATGTTTCGAAAGAGAGTAAACAATTATAATATTCCTTAAAATAATTTATAATAATTTTTAATTATTAAAGTAATTTTAAAAAGACTTTTTTTCCAGTTTCTTCACATTTTGACAGCGTAGGAGGGCGGATTGGAAGAAGTTTGACCCAGAAGTTGGTAATGAGAATGGACACAGATAATGCAGTAGATCTGAAATTATATTGTCGATTGTTAATTCATTTTTTGATGTAGAATAAAAGAAAAGTTTGTTTTACCATAAATGCTACTATATTTTATCAATATCATAATTACCTGTAGTTCATTTTGTAATATTAAAGTGGTCTTATGCACGTATTAATAAGAAACAAGTAAAATATAGCATTTAAGTTAAACTAAATTTACCATAATGGAGCTTTAGAGTGCAAATAGTAGTGTTTACGAACACTACTACAAAATTTAGCCACTAACAAGTAGACTTTGGTATAAAAGCTACTGGTACTCATAGAAAATCCAGGAAATCATGGTGTAAACTCAATCTCGAGTTTGCTAGGAATGGTAAGTCAAAGCCGAGCCACTATGGCCCTCCAGCAAATTATCCCACGGTGTTAGCGAAACATTGCTAATTTAAAATTTATCTCGTCTACTAGTACTTATTTAAATCATGGGTGATTTAAATAAACGATATTATTTCTGATCTGTAAGACCTAATTGCTGCATCCATAAATCCAGTATAAGTCCTGTTAATTGATAAAGTACTAGTAGAGGAGATAAATTTTAAATTAAGATAAGCACACAAAGGTGTATTAACTAATAAAACATTTGCTAACATGATGGAATATTTGAAACACATTGCTGTGACAGGAAATTAATGCTAATGCTAATTAATAAAGTATCCGAATTGACGAGCGACTATAATACATTAAAATTTTCAATAACAATATGCATAATTATTGATATTAAAATTAATTTGTAATTTTCTTATATATACATTATAAAAATTAGAATTTCTTACTTGAAATAGAACACTGAAGATCAGACTGAGTATTACTATCACACCACTAGCAATGTCCTGAGATAAAAAAATATATAATAAATTAAATATAATTTTCTTATATACTATCAATTAAAATAATATTGAATTTCAACTTTCTGCATATAAATTTTAAATTATTTTATTAACAGACATTCAGTCACCTACAAAATATCTTGCAGTTCGATGAAGTAGGCTATTTGTATCCTTTCCTCTGATGTTCTCATTGAAGGACGTCATGGGAAAAGAGAACTATGCTGGGCCTCTTCTCGTTAGCCCTTTCATTATAGGAGGGGACTGACCAGAATTAGAACTGCCATGTTGTACTAGTAATCAAGCAAAGAATTTCAAGAGAGAGAGATTATCTCGATCGTCAGACATTGTAGGGAATCAAAGATGAGTTAAATTGACCAAAAGAAGAGCTAGACAGACTGAAAAGCAGGGATGGACTGGCCGTGTGGAAAATGTGGAAAATTCCACACGGGCCGTATACAATTTGGGCCGTTTTTCTAAATATGCACAGTACATAATATACCGTTTTTCCGGTTTTATTTAAAAAAAAATTCATTTACGGAAAAAAGTTAAGTGAGATAAATTTCAATTTTTAAGTGTAATATAGATATATGTGTAGGCCTTTATCGTTTTACCCGGCCCTACCAGAAGCCGAAGTTAAACTAGGGATGTAAGTCGGCCAATGTAGTCCGACACTACATTGGCCGACCTCGGCCCAAACAAAGCATCCTAGGAGAAAAATAATCAAAACAGACAAAATTGGTCATTTGTTTACGTTGCTAGAAACTATTCACCACCCCTACGAATCTTTGGAAGCTCGAGTTATTGGTTTTTCACCCAGCCACCAAAACGTTGATTGTAATCATAACAGATTTAATGGCCAATTATATCATTTCCTTTATTTTAGATAAGTAAAAATGTTATTCGATAATAATTTCTCTATATTCCAAACGATTTAATTAAAAATAATATACTTTTTAGGTTCGGCTAACTAATTTTTAGTTTGCCATTCACCCACAATGGCGTCGATTGTAGATGGGCAACCTGCGGTGTCCAACAAAATATTACAAAACAATATAACGCTACATAAAAAATTATTGCAATTTTTGTCAATATTGTATTTTGAATATATTTAAATATAAATAGAAAAAAGTCATTTTTTTTTTTATTTATGGCTGGGCCGGTAATGATTTTTTCCACACAGAAATTTTAAGGCCAGTCTGCCCTGCTGAAAAGGTCACAGAAACTGGCTCCAGTTTAGATTTAATGGCGCTAATTTCCAATAGGTGTACCTATACTAAATTATTTTAAACTTCATTGCAATATCACAAACATGATGCAATGCAAACACACAGGAGGATTCCAGGACACTACATTTCGGATAAATTATCTTTTAAAATTAGCATCGCTTAAAGGATTATTGGGTCCTTTTGGTCTAATGCCTTTGATAGATATCCTTTTGCTCTAAATCCACTGAAGTGCATTAATACCAAAAGGAGGGCAATTTTATATTTTTATATTTACATTATGTAACAGTCCAAAATCTATTGCAATAAATTACATTTACATATAATTGCCGAACTCGGGGCCGTAACTAGCCATTCCCGTGCCCTGTGCAAGAATTAGCATTTAGGTTCCTTAATTAACAAGGTTTGGTAAAATAATAAAACAAATACATGCATTTTGGACTTGCACTCGGAAGGGGGGCCCCCTTCCAAGTGGGCCATGTACGGGTGCACCTGTTGCATCTGCCTAGTTACAGCACTGGCTGAACTATTGCTGTTTTGAATAGTTCACACTTCGTATATTACATACTGCATAGAATAAATTAGCAAAATTTTGTGTGAAATGATAACTTAATAGAAATTTTTTCATGATAATTCTCAATTTGGTTTTAAAATTTCAATAATTTGAAACACGAATCTTACGTTACGTGAGTGTGTATGAATCAGCACATTTGTTAACACATGGAATTTATGATATATGAGTTTGCACATTTGTTAAAAGGTGGGTTTTATGTTGCATACAATTATATATATTATTGTTAAACTCATACTCCTTATAATTAATGTACAGTTCACGGATAGAAAATGAGAAGAACTCTTGTTTCCATCATTGTTTCTGTTAGTTTTCTCTCATTTTCTAAATTAGCCGACGAAGAAGGTTTAAAAATGATTCCGAAACTCACTTTAGCTTCTTTCCTCGTTGCCACAACCACGATAATTGCAAAAAGAGAGATGATTTGAATGGCCACTTCTATGCTCATTACGATCACCCACGGCAAAAGGAACCCTCTTCGATCCTATTTAATAATAAAAGCGAATTAAAAGCATTGTATTTTTATTGTAAATCCTCATTTTAATTAAATATACAGTTAATTGACTTTATTAGAGTGAAAACAGACTAACTACAGGCACATTGATAATAATTCATAGAGTAAATTAAGTAGCCCTTCAAAATGAAGCAAAACAAATTCGTTTTGTTTCATATATTTAACAAATTTGACCATCTTTTCTAAAAGATTTTCTACGTTTACCTTGACGGCACCATAAACTACAAATACGCAGAACATTATGAAAATGAGAGCCGCTACCAGAGTTGCTACGAGGATACCTCGAACCACTGAAAAAAGGAATGAAATAAATAAATAATAAAATAATTATTATTTTAAGTATTATTCCAACTTCTTACCTGGAATATCATCTTTTTTCATTCCCCATTCCACAACCCTCTCTTTTAATAATTTTGGCTTGGCGAGGAAGATGATGGTTATGATGACAGAAATGATTCTGCCAATCTAAAAAAATACAGCTTTTTAGAACATATTTTGCTAATTTTTTGAATGAAGACATAATATTTATTCAGCTTAACCCTTCAAAAATTATTATTTGAATTGATTAAAGTATGTTAAGATTTCATGGAATGCATACATACTCATTCTAGGTACAAGCATCGTTTAAAAATAGCATATGTGTAGGTGTTGCACTGATTATTTTCTAGTAAGTTCAGGCTATAATACAGATTAGGATCATATGACCACCACGATCATTAAACGACTCATTTTGCACCCAACGATACCCATCGTTAACGTGCATTTCTAAACCCGCCGAACAGTTTTCCTCTTCATTGAGATTGGATGTACAGTACAAATAGTGCGCAGGGCTAGAATACACAATAATTTAATACATAACTAAACTGTAATTGGGTTTACTCGAAGGTTGAAAAACTCTCCGGCAATTTAACTTCTGGCCAGATGCTAGAGTCATGGAGAATTGTTCATCTTTACTAAAACAGACCACACGTTAACAGTTTAACTTGTTGATTGCACAACTGGGAATTCTTCCCACACAACAGTTGTTATTTATCTTTGCTTTTTTATACAAAGTTTGTTCGAACACAAGTGTTTTCATAATTGTAAGTATTGAGGCCGTCCGTAGTATAAAGTTCACTCGCAGACAACTTCTAAGTGTTAGAATCACCAAGAAAACCCGGAAAACTTCCTCCCTATCAGAACACTCGGTTCCGACGGGGAGGATGTTTTCGAGTGTTCCCCACGACCAAGTGTTCGGTGATTTTATCTGCTCACTCACTGATGGGATGTATTATTGGGTGGAAAATCATGGAAGTTAGTAAAATAAAGAGGTCTACAAAAGGTGCAATTGTTTTGTCAGTGTAGGTAGGCATTTACATCAATTCGACATTATTTCTATCTTTCGTAATGTGTCGAAATGAGGTAAAATTATGAATATTTTTTGACAAAACAGATGCACTGAAAGGAAAGTGACATTTAACAGACTTTTTAAAAATTAAATACAATTTTAAATCTTCAACAGTTACTTTCACTTCAACATTACTGAAGAAATGTTATCATCATCTCTAAATTTTGAAAAAAAAACAAAAATCACTAGGAGATAAAAGGAGTGGTCTAAATATTTGGAAGATGTAGAAAGAAAATAGGGAGATAAACATATTTTGTTCTTTATTATGACTAACGCAAGCAATTTAAAATAATTTACCACTTGTTGCGCATTAAAATATTTATATAAGGCATAAAAAATATCAACAAAGTATCAAATTTACGTATCAAGTATCAATAATAATAGTTAACATTCATTCAAGAAGAGTTTTACACGAGTGTCACGTATCTGAGTCTACTCGAAACTGTTCTCTTTCACGGACTCTTATAAATAAATATGGTTTTTTATGATTAAAATTTTTAAAATATCATCGTATTTGTTTTCATCATCGTCTCTGCTTAATATAAAATTGCTCTTTATGTGTTTGTTTGTATTTAGAATATTCCCGTTACTAATTGATATACTGTACAACCTTTAGACGATCCCTTATAAACCGGGGGTGGTCAACGAGTCGATTAATAAATATTGTTAATAATTACTCGTGTTGTTTTAATTCCCCTGGACGTGAGTTTTTTGGCCGGTTAAACAGTTATGTTGCTTTTTATGTAGGTAAATATACAGTGTGTTCCAGTACGAGGTGCACTCCCTCGTATGGAACACCCACTATTTTTATACACTGAAACATAGTGTGTATTTCACACCTCCCCGCCCCACTTAGACTATGCCTATGACAAGTCGATCGCCACACATTTTTAAGATAGATCTTATGTACACAAAAGTTGGCCACCCCTGTTATGGACCATTAATTAATTAACAATCATTTGAAACTTGAATCTTTCATAGAAGACCCTTCTCATAGAAGATCGTAACGTAATTTAACACAGAACGTAAATTAACAGAGGATTCTCATAGAAAACCCTTCACAGAACCTAAATTAACAGAGGATTCTCATAGAAAACCCTTCACAGAACCTAAATTAACAGAGGATTTTCATAGAAGACCCTTCACAGAACATTAATTAACAGAGGATTCTCATAGAAAACCCTTCACAGAACCTAAATTAACAGAGGATTCTCATAGAAGACCCTTCACAGAACCTAAATTAACAGAGGATTCTCATAGAAGACCCTTCACAGAACCTAAATTAACAAAGGATTCTCAAAAAAGACCCTTAAACGAACAGATTTTTTACAGATGCCACGTCATAGTGAAAGTCACCGTGTAGTGAAATGATGATCCTCATAGAAAATGAATTAAAATAAAGACGTAAAACGTCAATTATTAAATAACAAAATATTTCATTGGCGAAAACATATTTTAAATAGAAGAATTTACATTTTCTTCACGATATTACGTAAACACGAAAGGCCACGGTTTTACTTCCTCCTACTTTTACAATTAAATCGAACAAGGTTAAATTAATATTAAACGGTAACTTGATAGCATTAAAAGGTTAAAATTTAATTATAATTAAATTCCCACACTAAATTATTACTTTCAAAGCCATAATTTTGAAGTATGCAATTGTAAAGCAATTATCACACAACGAGTAATTAGGTTACATTTCATACAAAATACAGTTAACAATTATTTATACATTTGTGTTTATTTTATATTATAAATAAATTTATAAGTTAATTTATTATATTTATGTAAACGTGTTATAAGATATCTCTAGTCTACATTCTTCCTTTACCGCGTGACCTTGAAGAGGATAAAATACTTTATTCCCTCCAAATGAAGCGTAAATATCGAAGGCTGCTTTTGCTGTCACACTAAAAATAATCAGCAACTTCCTCCACAAGAAAATATCTTCAAATTTAACACTTCTCCACCAATGATCCTCGATTAATTCTTAGCAGAATCATATTATCCTCAATTATAAAATCCCCACCAAACTATAAAAAAGTCTCTAATATCAGTAACTCTATTGTTACCAGTAACACGTTAATCTCAACTATGTGCCATTATCACAAGTTTGCCACATGGCTGGCACCATCGACCTAACATTTATTTTAAGCGCATTACTACTACGTGGTGTCTATGTAATCTATGTTACGCTGGTGTATTCGGTTACTTGTATCAAGTTTAAGGTAAAATTTACGATTTTGTAAGGTTGTAAATTAACTCGAATTGAATATTAATTATGGTGTTTCATATACAGTAATTTGTAAATATTTAATTACTTGTTTATATAGGTAATTCTAAAGGTTGGTGGTATGTTTTTGCAGCCGATTACGGAGCCTATTGTCGAGGTTAAAGGTCACGTCGAGTGGTGATGGAGTGATGGAAAAACGAACACGTGACAATCTGCCAGGGGGGGAAGCGTACCCCGGAAGTACTCTCAGTCCCTATTTAGATGTTAGGCACGTGAAGAAAACCCGGAGACGTCACCTAACATCTCAAATCGGGTGCGAATCCGCGAAAGTCGGGGTGATTCGTACAGGTTTAAAATTCAGATTTGTCATATTAAGAAATAAATGAATTAAATTAAATTCATATATTTAATAGTTTAATGAATATAATATAATTTTCTGCTTCTGTGTACGGTACATTGATACTTGGAAATATGACTAATTTTGTAACAGTTGGCCTTTGCTATAAAAATACCGTAAATTTCAGCTGTACAGAACTTCGCAGATGTCGTAACAAAAGAAGAAAAAAATAATGTGGAATTTGTTTAAATAAATATAAATTACAAAAATCTAAAATTAGAATCCTAAAAAATTGGAGAATTTCCAGAAAATTTTGTGTGTTTTACTTAATTAATTTAAAAAAAATAAACTAAATTTTATTTATTTTTCTATGTATAAATTATATTAAATTCATCGAATTTTTAACGCAAATTTCTGTATTTTTTGTAATAATTTTAATATTAATTTATATAAAAATTCAGCATTTTATATCAATGAAAATTATTAATACATATATTTTCTGTTGCACTATTTTTATTTGTATAATAAAATTATTTTTCCTAGAAAATAAAGATTTTTAGGGAAATTTTAGGGTCATTTTTTAAGTATTTTTAATTTAAAATCTTTTTTTTTCTGGATGAGATACGAATAATTTACTAGTATAGTACCTGAAAATACACCAAAATGCACTCCGAAACATCAAAAATCTCACGAATTTTCGCTTTACACACAAAAATTGCATCAATTAGCGCTTCAAACATGAAAAATTTCAGCTTTCAACAGCAAAAAACTTCATCAATTTGTTGTTTAAATTAGTTAACTCTTTAAAAATACATAACTTCAACACGTAACACAGAAAACACGACGCTTAATCTACGCTTAAGAGACTCATAACCGAAACACTAAGTAAGAGTTACATTTAGACACCTTAAGCACGTAACACACAGGAAGAATTACAGGCGTTAGTAACGACACATAAAACGCATTTTAAACAATAAATAAACTGTATTTACATACCATAGTGTATATATACCAGCGGCGATACTGCCTTCTTTTGTGTTCCAACAGAAGCAGCATTTTCTAATCATAACCATTTTGCTGTACCGTAAGAGGTTGGAAGGATTTCGATGCTGGCGGTTCGTCTCGCGCTAACTAACTAATAGATTTTAGCATTGGTTTGCGACATCCTACGCTTCTGTTGGGTGTGGTTTATGCGCCGTTGCCGCTCTCCCCCTTCCCAGTTTTACTTTCGGTAGTGAGTTTATCACGTCGAGTTATTTTTAAAGACGTGGCAATTGCCGGGTTGGGCTGGTGGCTGGTTAGCGTGAACTTTGACACTTTACAAATTAATTTTTCGCTATATTTTCTAACAATTAACGACTGTTTAACGCCTGGAAATTTCTCTATTTTATTACAGATGCGTCAATAAAGTTAATATTTCCTGTTTTCTTTTTCTTTCGTGTTTTTAAAGCTTGTAAAGGAAATTAGTAATTGCAAAAATATGCTCATTAAAAAGGTTGAGAAGTTAATGTTTCGATAAGCGAAATTCTGGAATTTTTAAAAATTTAAAATTTAGAAAAATTTTTTATCAAACTAAACTAAATTCTTAGAGAATTTTGATAGAAAATAAACAAAATTAATAAAAATTAAGGTTTTTTAATACTAAAAGTGTTAAAATAATATAAAAGTAAACGATTCACACGCGGAGATTTTCAAACTGTAGATCGCGGCTTCCTTTTTTTTGTGAAAAAAAAGGTCTTCCGCGATTAAGTCAAGGCCATAAGAGTCTCGCCAATTAAAATAGTTGAAAGTTTTTTTTAATAGGTTAAAAAAATATTCGTCTGAAAATTATCGCGAAGACGTGGAAAATTTTGGAAGTTCTAAAAATACTGACTTAATTATCTAAAATTACATAAAAAATTTAGGGGAAAATAAAATATAAATTTTAGCTAATTTTGTATAAATAGAATGACAATCGCATTAATACAATTATTAAGTCACTATCATTAAAGTCTCTTTCCTATAAATAACAAATTAAGTGTATTTTTCAGGTCTGTCGCAGTTTCTAAACCGGAAATTACGTAGCAAAAAATGTAAATAAATGGTAATTCAATTACTCAATTAAGTTTAACGACGTTCTGAATAAATTTGAAGGAGTTCTTAAACGTAATTTTCGCTCCTATAATGGCTAATTTGCTATCGAAGACATCAAAAGAGCTTTTTAAATGCATTTAACTCAAAGCACAAAAGTTTAAATTCACGTATAATTTATACTTTGAGACTTTATGCGCCTTGTACAAGCGGAACTTGGCGATAAATTAAGTATTTCGATACGTAATGTATACAATTAGCCAGTGAACTACCCTCTTATTTATTGCGCATAGACTTGACCTTCGGGGGAATTCTATCCTTGAATTTAACCACATGTGCTGGGCAAAAATGAAATATTTTTTGTTATTAAAGACAAATTAGAACACTTAAACCCGCTTATAATCAGTCGTAGTGTATGGGTATGACAATTTACTCCAAGAAGAAATTACAAAAAGTAAACCACAAATCAATAAAATTTTATTTCGTTATGTTTAATGAAGCTGTGACGATTTAACAATTATTCTTTTTACACTTTCTACTCGCAGTGTTACAACAAACTCAAGTATTTTCAGAATTGCAGTTACGTACATTTACTAAAGAAATTTTTTTTTTCTTTTCCTCGGAAGAATTTGCTTCCCTGCAAGAGTAGAAACACTATATTTACAAGGTTACACAGGATTTTATAAAATGGCTGCCTAAACAAAAATGTCACATTACTCTTCTTCAAACATTACTTTTGCAGTTACAGATAAAATAAATAAATAAATAAATAAATATTGTATTTTATACACTCGTTAAATTACTGTTCGATTTGTGTTCACACGAAAATTTATGTTTGTCGTCTTCAGACTTTGCTCTACGTCTACGCAGACACACGCACATTCTCTTAAAAATGGCTAAAAACATATGTATATAAATCTAGACTTATAAAACTTCTGTATATTTTAATTCCTCAGGTACCATAGAAGTAGGCGAGATCTGGAAAAATAGAGAAAAGGTATTGTTAGATCCGCCCTTCCACTAAAAATACATTAAAATACTCACCCGTACTATTATCATCGTAGAAGTAGTAATAATTCTTCTCGAATGACTTCTTGCACAGATTATTATTATTTGGGAAAACTGTATTGCTAGTTGCTATACACGAATACTTTCCATAAGAGTCTCTGACCCCGAATGGTAACGTTCTATACACCTGTTTGGTAATTTTATCCTTTAAAAGCACAGGAAAGAATAAATAGTTCCAAGCAGAAGTAGTGTCTTGCACACCACACAGTATTGTCGTCAGATGGTCTACTCCGTCCGGTATGTAAGGTTCTATGTAATGAACCACTCCAGTCACTTGGCTCTGAAGGGCGAAAGGATAAGTCACCTTAAGCTTCTTGTCGCAATATACAAAACTTAAATTTATTTCCATTATTGGGTATATTATTCTATCGCACTTGTCCTTGAAAGGATAAGGGATTAGGATCTCGTTAGCGAAGCTTAATTGATCTCTTTTAGCGAATGACCAATAACCATCATTCAGATAAGCGTAAGAGAAGATTGTTGGGTGCGTACGATCCGCGTACATGGCGTTACATGGAGGAAACGGCGCTCTGACGAAGTTTACGGAATTGGAAACAAGTCCATGTTCGGATTGCGTCGAAATGTTTCTCTTGTCTGCATTATTTACGGGAAAGTCAAATCTATCCGGACAAGGAAGACAGTCGTTGTCCGGTTTCTCAGAGGCCTGGTCTTCGTAGTAGTTCCTTAAGTCATTGTAGTAGCTGCTTAAGCTATTGAATAATTGCTGGGCTGCAAAAGTAGCGCTGTAATCTACGAGAAAACAAAGAATTTCATGAATTTCACTAGAATAAGAGATAATTTTCCATATCTTCAAGTAAAATTTAATCAATTAGATAACAAAAATGGTCTATAAATCTGTTAATCGAGGCTAGACAACCAAAAACTTCGTACAATAGGTTTAAAATACCGTAAATTATTTATTAAAACACAAATCATCTGTTGCAACTACTTAACTAGTGTAGGTTTTGTAAACACGCAAATACGAATAAAGACACTACGAAGAACATCCCATTATAATTAAAATACATAGTTTTTAGTTTATAAGAATATTCCTAATTAAAATATATAATTTCATAGAGTAAAATAATTAGTTAAGATAGAAACTAAATCATTTCTTCAACGCAATACGACGGTAGTGAAAATCTCGAGCTACTCCGCATGGAAACCATCCCGCAATACTATATTTTATAATAAATTTATTCTAAATTAAATAAAATATTACTTACAAGCAGCATCAGCCAGGCATTTTGGAAAACATTTATCATTACGGCTTACCACCTTCCTCCGATAATCATTCATGATGCTCCCGTACCGAAAACGATTTGCTTCAAGTTAATTGAGTCACAAATAATAATATCTGTTCACCGAGCCAACTTCAGTCCATTTACTCAATAAACACCATACAAACTCGCCTACAACTTAAAATAAATCACCGCAATTATCGGAAGAATCTCGGCTTCCAACTCTCGCGAGATTTATGCAAATTAACACCAGGCGTTTTTATTAAATAAATAAATTGAAAAGAAATGTTCTTCATCCATTATATATACATTTTTTTAAATTATAAAATTTATACATTAAAAAAAATAATTTTATAATTTAATCGAGTAATTGGTGATATGTAAATTTTGAAATTTACCGGTCGGGGACTAAACTACGTTGTATAAAATGTTAAACGAACGTCTATGGTTGTAGATAAATAATAAATTACAATTTTTGAAGGCAGAAAAAATAATATTTTTGTGTTACGAAAAATGCTTCTAGGCGGCAAGCAATTAGGCAAACCGCGGCTCTGCCACGAATGACCGATGGCCTTCCGACCCGTCTTATTTGTCAGCGAGTCAAATTACCATTGTCTGCTGAAACAGTGAAAGATAGAACAGTCGAAATGTCTTCGAATATAACCAATCAGCGAGTCGACTATCTTACATTGTTTTCGGCTTTATCAATAGCAGTCGACGAGTCTTGTGACCTTTATTTTTAATCTACGGGTCCTAAAGAACTTTTAGGATTATGCCACTCAAAGGAGTAAGAAACGGGTTTGTTTCTATTCTGAAAGAAAAAATTCATCACCAGATACTTGTTTACCATTGCGCCATTCGTCAAAAAGCTCTTTGTGCGCAGATATTTTCAGAAGAAACTTGCAGTTATGGAATAGGTGATTAAGATTATCAACTCCATTATTTCAGAAGCTTTTAATCATGGCCGATTTAATGAATTTTTAGTTGAAATGGAGACCGAGTTCGCAGATCTGCTGCATAACAAAGTTCGTCGGTTATCAAGAGCATTATTAACAGAAGTTGAAGCATTTCTCTTCGAAAAGGGTGTTTACTATCCAGAACGAACGGACGATCGGTAGATCCAAAGATTTTTATTTCGTGGTAGACGTTACGGCTCATCCGAATCAGTTTAATCGTAAACTACAGAGGAAAGGAGACAATTTTTTCGATGTTAGAAGATATTTCGTTCGAAAACAGAATTAAATTTTTCTCCCTTTAATATTGACATTGGCAACTTTGAAATGCATTTAATTAAAGTTTATCGATTAATTAAGGATTGTATGTATGTATGTATTAAGTTAATAACAACGTACTGTACCTACCTATATGGTTTAATAAATTTGGCTCTCCAAAGAAATCTCAATCTTTGTACTGTTGATATTTTGCCCTGTTGACTAATGGGTTTGCCAACCATGGAGGTAAACCAATAAGGTAGTTCGTTTCATCTACGCTATTTCATATAGAGAACTATGTTGTGGCCATCGGTGGCCGAATAAATCAAACCACCGAACACCGGCAGCGGGTCGTGATATTGCGCCTCCCCAACGGGCTAGCCACGTGGAATTTTTCGAGGTCTTTTCACCTTTGTACCACCTAAATAAGGCCAGTTTCCTATAAAACTTCTCCCGGTAAGCACCCCCCTCGGCCGTTCGCCCACGCGTGGCTTTGACACAACGAAATAGACCCAAACCACAAATCCGAACTAGGTTAATTTGCTTACTACGTAGAATCACTCGAGATTCTATATTTTTTCATTAGGATATATAGAATACCTAGTTTGTGGCCGAGTGAATAAACCACCCGACAGTGATAGCTATTCGTGGGTTCGCGCTTCACCAATTGGCCGAGCGCAAGGGCGTAGTCGGGACTTTCTCCAGGGGAAAAAATAAGATGACGTTGTCTATTAATGTCAATCCGAACAAAGACGAAAAAGAGTTACATGATTTAATATCATTAATTTTTTACGGTACCATCTACGCAGTTTTTCGACCACAAACCAAATTCATACATTGGCCAGGAACACTCGCTCAGACAGAGGAAAATTGTCGTCGCTAGCGTCGCTTTCGATAGAAAAGAACTTTCAAATACGTCGACGGAGTCGACGACCAGCGACTTTTATGATAAAGTAATTAACGACTTGGCGAAAAAAATAGCCGAATAGAGATAGTTTATAAAAAATTAAAAAACACAAGTTTTTCTATCATTGTTTGTATCGTATCAATTTGTATTACGTATGTATTATTTGTATTTTAGAACTAAAGTACGTAAATTGTTTATTTTTGTCATTTCAGTACTTGTTTAAAACTTTTATGCAAATGTGAGGTTCCGGACAGGTCTGACCCGTCACGAAAAACGCGAAAAAACGGTTAATTTAGAGAAAAATTTATTAGTTTAAAAAACATAGGTAAAAACAATCGTTTGTAGTCGGACCGGCGTTGTTTATATCAAACTGCCGGGCATAAATTATAAATCGCGGAAAGAAGTCGTCCTGTGATCGGTGGAAGATCGAATTCGTCTTCGATTGTGACTTTTCTCGCGCTTCGGGTAAGAGTTTCGTTACGTTTAGTAACCGGGGACCAAGCACTCGGGATACGTGATTGAAGGAGAACGACCAATCGAAATGGACGAAAGAAAGATCGGAGATAGACATAATCCCCGACAATCGAGGACACCTGGCACTCGGTTAGCGTTCCGAATAACCGAAACGCCGTGTGTCGACGCACAAAAAACACATTTTTTCGTCTATTGTGCCAACCCGTAACCCGTGCCACTTCGGACTTAAACCGTGTCCCGAAGCCAACGGTCGAAATCTCCCCGTGCCCTACAGACTCGTCGACGCCACTGTCCCGGGGCCAGCTTCGATCGACCATCGAAGAGACACATCGACGCCCAGGAAGTTATAGTATATGTTTATTTTATGTTAAAATAAGCGGTTTTTGTCGTATACGTGTCGTCTTTGTTTCCTCCGCCACCACGCACGTAGGAATGGACCTAGGCCGTCACTGACGCGCACTTAACTGATTGCCCCTGGAAGTCGACTTCTTACAGAAACACGGCTTCCCTATCATCAATGTCAGGGCACGCCACTGCTCAAATTTATTTTTAGCTTCCAGAACCCTCTTTTTGTGCAAACTGACCATACAAAGACCGACAAGCTGATTTTCTGTCATTGTTGACCGTATCCAAGTTTTTACCCTATGTAAGGTGCCGAAGGATCTTTTGATAGCGCACGTTGTGCAGGGCAGTGCAAATGAGATAAGAAGCGCCCGTTTTATGGATGGGTAGAACGATTGCGTTTCTTTAACTAGTGCAGCTAATTCTATCTCCTTCAGTTCGGCATTTGGCACATTTTTTCCCTTTCCATTGGTTGTACTAAAGTACAGCTTCACCGAGAAAATCATTCAAATTGTAGTATTTAAAAAATATCCTCACATGTCATATCAAGTACAAGCTGGGGTACCGGCTTCGCTCAGGGAGTTGATATGAGATTGTGTGGTAGCCCTCTATCCCCCATCCATGAAGATGGTTTCCGTTTTTACCTGAAGGGCGTGCTGTTTAAGATATAAGGGCTGGAAGTTTCGTCCTCTAGAAATTTCTAGAACAGCACAGAACATTCGAGAGTATTCGAGAGCATTCCACAACATTCCAGAATGTTCCGGGATGTTCTAGAACGTTCGGGAACCTATTTGGAACTTATACTTTGGTTCGTACTGCTCCAAAAGTGACTTATTCACTGTAAACATTAAATATCAATCATTCAAAAACATAATCATACTTTTAAACGTGTTTCCAGCAATTTCGTTAGAAAATAACAATTTAGGGTTCATATTGATAAGCCGGAAAACACAGTTTACTTGTTGATTAGATATGGCACCGACACAAATGGACCATCGTCGAACAAGAAGGACTTCCGGTAGGACTATGTATTGAGGTTTTAAACACGCAAACAAAGCACTGAAAACTTTACGTGATCGTTTGTCGATAAGCCCGAACCCGAGACGAAATAGGTATTCCGCGGTCCATTTAGAAACGGGTTGGCAAACAATTAACTTTCGAAATATCGTATAGTTTTTCTATGTTACATACAACTGTGATGAATGATGAATAGTATCAAACTTTAATTGTGAAAGACGTGATTAGATAAAATCCTTGAAATGTTCTGCAGGATTCGATGTGCTGTCCATCAGAACATGGTAATCTGACGTTTTAATGGTTTCGTCTGTCATCTGTAATTACTCTATGCAAATTTGACGGCCGGAACGGTCAAACCCCGTGTCTCACCACCCGGCTGCCTGAACGTTGGCCTGGCCGAACCCATATCAGGCTTGCGGAAAGAAGTGTTATAAATGCCCACAGGGTGAAAAGAGTTAAAAAAAAACTCTGCGCAAACAAATGTTTTATGACATAGTTTTACCTGTTGTTGTAAGTATTTCTACACTTCTGTTTCTCGTATTATTTAGAGAACAATAATTATAGTGATACAGAATAAACTTCTGCATTTTACACTGTAACAATTTCGATATTATATTAGATTCTCACGGTCTTTTCGAGAAGTGTGTTATAGTGCTTGATTGAATTAAAACTTAACAGGCCTCTTCACTGACATTTCGTTCTATTATTCTGGCTTGTTTATAGAATGTATATCGTTAAAGAAGCAGCACTACTATGAGTGGCTTTGACTATTTTCTAAATATTCGAAGCAGCCTAAAAAATATTGCAAATGGCAATATTTAATAGGGCCTGGCAATAATAATATGGCAATAGTTACCTACCAGGCCCGAACACGACATCACAGCGGTCTCGCGAGGTAGAAGAATAAGCGCTTCGAACCGCCATTTCCAACAGTTCCGAGAGAGAAGTAATTTATTTTATTTTGTCTTCAAGAAAATTGATATATAAAGTGAATATATAAGATTAGTATCACTTTTAGTAAGTGTTCAAGTATTATATATAATATAACACTTAAATTTAAAAAAAATACATATTTTTGATTAATAATATTGCCGAGGTAATGCCCAATGGAAAACCAATAGATTAAACTATAAATTTTAATAAGAAAGTATATAGTCTTCCTGTTTCTTTTCGAAAGTCAGTGGAATAACGCTCGACATTCCAAACGCCATTGTCAAACTTCTAGGCTTTCGGAAAAGCGGCGCCGAACGTCCGACGTTTAAAACTTCGGCCTCAATCTCGCTGTTGCGACGTTTCATTACGTCAAATACGTAAATGACGAGGATGCAAAAGATTCGAAGGACAAAACCGTTGCTCGAGATACAAGGAAGTGTTTGTCTCAATTATTTTAGAATACAACATATGTTTTACAGCAATTGAAAATGACTTTTCCCTTTGTTTTTTGTTTTAGGAACGAAATTTTAGAATGTTTTAATATTCAACGTTTCCGCGTGCATATATTAAGAATAACTTCAATTATGAAATGGCATGTTTGAAAATTGAAATAATTGAAAAATTTTAGGTAAATATTTTCAATGTCCTTTGAAATTTTATTGTAATTCAACTGTTTTTTATTTGTTTATAATGAAATCAAATTGTATAATTTTTCTTGTTATTTCTTCCGAAGAGTCAATTTTTTTTATTTCAACCCGAAACAATAAGTTTTCGAAAAAAGACGTGAAAAAAATCTGAACTCTGAGCTAATTGCGAGTCTTATCGTTTGGAATTCGTCAATTCAGTAAAAGTGGGAGAACATAAAACTCTGTACATCACATATTAAAAAATCTCTTAGTTACATAATTCAAATACAAGGAGCAAAACTTTTTCCCAAAAGGTTTATCCACACGAACATTTTGAAAAAAATGATTCCGTTAGATTTGATTGAATCTTTGTAGTTCAGCGGTCCCGAACAAAACATATCCGTTTCCGTAGGCATAAAGTGAAAAAGTGGACATTTTTGAATTATCGAGTGTCCAAAATGCAAACAAGTAAACGGGCAAGGCCATTTTTGACTCGGCTCGACTGCGAACCGTTTTCTAAGAAAGAGAGAAAAATCAGCACTAAGCAATGAGAAAAAGCCCACACCAGTACTCGGGGTCCTGGGGTAGATTACGGCGGGCTTCGGTGCCCCCGAGCTTACGACGGATTGCGTTGTCACGGGCCTGTTCTCGCCTACGGTAAGAGGAAAGATATTTGTACCCGAATTGTCCAGATGTTGATCTCGTCGTTTCGCCATCTTATATGATATTACTTTAGTCTGTTTTAAATAAAAATTTGAAGTGTTATACATTTACGAAAGAGTTTGGAACATAAATATAAAATTTTACTTTATAATGATGTTAAGAGGATGTTTAGAAATGTGTAATGCTAAACGTGAGAGATAAAAATTTAAGTTATTGCCACATTTCATTTTCCTTTATACTGATATTAAGCTAATAAATTTAAAAGAATAATTTACCTCTAATTCTTATCGCAACATATCTATATATATATATTCGAGACGAGTTGATAATAATAATAATAATCTTGCGCAGAGCCCAAACGGTTATAAGTTAAAAGTTGAAATTTGGTACACAGTTAGGATACGTCACGAGAACGCACACTAACAAGAGATTTTTTCGAAATTCCTCTCCACGGGGGAGCGGGACAGGATTAAGTCTTAACTCTTTCATCAACACTGGAAGTGTTAAGTAACAATAGAAGTGTCAACAATGGAAGTGTTAAGAGAAAGCGACGTGCAAGACGCAGATGCAGTTTTTGCGGGAAATCGAACATATTTTTAGACCCATTTAAAAATTCTCTAATTAGTCTGGAAACTTGCATTTTGTGAAAACGGGTAAGGTTGACTTTAACGTAATAATCTTAATCTTCGCTATCGTTACTTTTGCCCGAGCAACGCCGGGCCTACCTGCTAGTAATTTTATATTTGTTTATTAATTACTTCTATATAATTTACATTTTTATATCGATGTTTCTACGTCCAGATAAGTGAAAAAAAGCACAATATAATAGCTGATTTCAGTTTTATTGCACGTCGTGGAGTTATCAAACATTTATATAAGCTAAATATTAATTTATTTTGAGTCACATTTTTTTTAAAACATTATTTCATTAACTCTTGTATAATTACACATCGAATTCTTATTGTTTCGTTTTTGTTTTTATAATAATGTATTTTTAAAATTTATTTATTACTCCTCAGAATTAAAATTTATGAAAATTAAACACGACACTAAACAAATGTGACCGCAGAGTCGGCACCTCTTTGGTACCCTGTCAGGATGACACCACCGTGTCTTTATGGGGATAGACACAGAAACCAAGCTGGCCGCCAATTTTGTTACGCGGGCGGTCGCGCTTGTAGGCTTCTAGATTCGAAATGGAGGCGGAAGGAGACTAGCGGAAGAAATAACTTCAACAAATTAACAGTTAACAAAAGGTTTCTTGGAGAATATTATTATTCACAAGTCTGACGACAGCATTCTAAGCTTAGTACGATAATTAGGATCCATCGCGTCCCTGATCGACAGACAGCTTGCAGTAAGTTCGCGAGATGATAAATACCTTAAAATACAAGTAAGTCCTAGACGTATCGATGCGACGTATTTCTCTTTTTGTCCTCGATTCTCGGTGTGAGATATGTGATAATCTTAGGTTTCTCGGCTTCTTGGGCGGCGGCCAGTTGCGAGCGACGACAGCGGCGGCGGGTCGGAACACACGCACACACTTAGAAAAAGTTGATGACGACTGCTCTCTCTGCTGATTGTCCTTACCCCCTCCTTTTTATTGGTGGTTCCTCCTGGGTTTTTCCCCATGTCTGGGCTACGAAATTTTAGTGGCTTTGGACCTTCATTGAAATGTTCGTTTGTAGTTCCTAGAGTGACACATTGCGTGTGTCATTTTCAACAGGGAAGTAAGTCCGTGGGAAACAGTTCAACTTTAAATTTAAGTGTCATTCAAAATGATTAATAAATCGAACAAAAAAAGTTTCTTCATTAAATCTTGGCCCTCGCACAAACATATCTGTTACTTATGTTTTGTTAAATAAATTTGCATGTTTTGCAGATTTATTTAACAATATGTACTGTAAATAATAATAATTTTAAAAAAAAATATATTAAAGAATTTACACAATTACGCAAATATGTATCTTATTAGCAAAAACTACCCAAAATACAAACAATAACCTAATACTTTATATTAAAATTTAGGATTTTTTCCTTTTAGATTGCTAGAGTTACACGATGTGTTAACGAGGCACGAACATACGATAAACTACTAGTGTTTAATGATTTCATACAGACGACTGCCGGTAGATATAATCGATGTTGTAATTGACTCAAAGACAAAAAATATTCTAATTAACATTTAATAATTCCTCTAAATAAAAGTAATTGAATTGACACAGATTCTATACTCTCAGTGCAAAAGTACTGTCATAAAATTTTCATTATCCGTGGAAGCAAAACCAATTAAAATAACGTGTTATCAACTATTGTTGTGAATAATGAAAGTTTCAATTGTTGTATGATAAAAAACGGTGAAAATTTAAAAATTCTAGTTGAAATCAGAGTGGTTGCGATTGAAAAATTGACGGCAGACGTCTCTGTCATTCGACACATTCCTCAATTTTAAAAGATCCGAAAACACGGAATGCAATGTACTCACCATCTGAAATAAAACAAAATAAATGGTACTATATGCTCAATTTTTATACAATATTTAAAGAGTTGTCAAAGGAAACCTACCTTCACAGGAATCCTCTTGTTGACGCAGAAGAAACCTCCAATCGAGAGACACGAGGACACTTTTCCAAATCGTTTCATAAAATTTAATATCTACGGAATAAATTATTTTTTGACATTGAATTTAGTAACTAGAAGTTGACTTATAATTAGATGAAAATCACGAAAATTTTTACTTTTAACTTTTCAGAGAGTTTCAAATCGCAAATTGCAAATTGCCGAATGTCCTGGAATCCATTTTGCATCTAAAAACAGATATAAATAAACAAAGCAAGTAATAAATAAAAAAGTTCTTAAGTTTAGTGAATACATACCATTCTTCTGTCGCTTCCTTTTATTTCGCATAATTCGTTGAGAAGTTCTTCCAACTCTTTATGAAGAACAAATGTAATAAGAGCTACTAACAGCAAAGCGTATGCTATTCCTCCTGTAATTAAAGTTATCGCAAATCCAATATTAACAGCACAAAAAAGTGCTTCGAGTCGAAACATTTGTCTCTTTTCTAACGCAGGATAGTAAAAACCCAGAAGAATAACTTGAAAGATAATAATTAAAAATATAACAATAAGAGAAACGAGAAAGGACACCATTCTTAGCTGAGCATTATTTTCAATAGTAATTTTTTGATAAAAATATCTGTTTCGAAAAATCTTAATCAGATGGATTTTTCTTTTATTGGCAGACGTCAAACCGATTGAATGAGTCATAAATAAGATTAACATTGCAAAGTTCATTACTTGAGGATCACTCGCGAATATCTCAAAGAATCCGTGACACAATGAGAATTCCCTTATTCCAGGTAAATTTTGCCATAACAAAATTATAGTATATTGCCATAACATAACCAGAACAAACCAAACGTAGATCTTTTTTAATTTCTCAGATCTAACTACATAAGTCGGTTGTTTGCAGGAACACATCTGCAAGAAGTGTAATCCGTAAATAACGGCTGTTGTCCAACAGGGCCTCGAGAAACAATTCATGCAGTTTCCAGTTTTCATATTCCAGTTCGTTTTGTGAAAAGTGAGGAATTTCTAATTTTAGATCGAATATTTTATCAATTTTTATGCGAAGTAAGCTCAAGCGCATTTAACAGACTTACGAATGAATATTCTTCTTCGGTTTCTCATCAAATTTCTGTTTACCAATTACGGTAATTGCGTGAAATTAAATTCATGGCTTTTATTAAAATTAGAATCGATTTGAAGAAATATGTTAAAAGCGTAGTCAATAAAATGAAGTGCTGGTCAAAAGGAAATTCTTTATAATAAATTGGTTTTCGTAAAACTGGTTAGTGTATGTATCTTAATATAAATAGAAATCAATTTCAACTTCTCAATAAAAAGTATGCTTTTAAAGATTGTACATGTTGCTTGGATACTAAAGTGTGGCTCATCAACCTACAATTTTGTCATTAAAACAATTAAAAAATTATTTTGAAAAATTGCTGATCTTATCTTGATTTGTGGTAAAAAAAAAACTACATTCAAATGTTGAAATTTATTCCGGAAAATGTTTCCTCTGCTACTTTTTAAAATATCTGAAAATGCACAAATTGAAATGAAGAGTTTTTGTGAACTGGGTTGATTACGTGATTCGTTTCAAAATATTTTGCAGATTATCACAATTGTCTTATAATATTTTATTGTAATTTAACTCTTTTGATTCGTTAACAAGTAAATTAAATTTTATAATTTTTCTTGGTATTCTTTCCGAAGATTCAAGTTCTTAATCTCAACACGAATGAATAAAAAGGTTTTATACAATTAAAAATAACACGTGAAAGGTATTTTAATTCTGACATAACTCGGAGTCTTATCTCTTGGAATTTGTAACTCTGTGCAGTGCCGTAACTAGGGCGGTCCCAGCGGTGCCCAGTCAAAGGGCGTAGATCCTGGGGGTGCGTAGAAATGACGTGGAACATGTTTTATATCATAGTTTTGGGGAGTAGTTACAGAAGCTCGCACCGGGCGCATAAAAGACTAGTTACGACGCTGACTCTGTGGTAGTTACAAGCCTTATCGTTTGTTTATCGTAATGCCGACGTTGATGAACTCGTTATACGTAAAATAAAATTGAATGTAGTGAGTGGTTTAAAAAATATATCGGTACAACTTGTGTTTTCTTGTGTTTTCTATTCTTAATTATAAACTATAAGTAAGTGAACTTTTATTTAAGAGCAAGAAAAATCTGTAAAATTTTTAATATTTGCAAAGTTTAAGCTATTCCCTCAAACTTTCGTCGACCCCTACAGGGTCAATACCTATTCCATCCGGAAACCCGAAGTTAATACAATAGAATGTACAATGTATTTCAATGTAGTAGAATGTATTTCACAAAAATCAACAATAGAATGTATTTAACAAAATACTTCGATTTTAGAATTAATAAATCACCGGAAAGACATTGTAAATTACTTATCGGCAGTGTATGATAAATTTAAATTTGATTTTGTACTCGACTTTTTCAACGAAGCACCAACACAATTTGGGCTTTCCACATCAAACGGCATAAGAAAGAGGCCCAGAGCGGTCAAATAAATAAAATGGAACAAGCAGCTCTTCGCCTGCCGTTCGTCATTTGCAGACGAACACAACCCAGAACTCACCACATAGAGTTAGCTGCTTCGGAGTTCCACCAAGAGTCGAAAAGAGCGCTACCCCACAAGTGACCAACATCACTTCTTTAGTCGAGTTCTTCCAAACTCGCACAATGAAAACATTTATAATTACCTCTGAAAACTGTAAATTCAGCTATTCGAAACTCACCGTATTATATCTAAACTACGAGATGCAATATTACAACAACTAGTAATAACGAAAGACAGAAAACTAAAAATACACCTGGTCGTAATAAAATGCACGTTAAGACTGCAAAATTTATTTCAATCTCATACCGAACTTTATTAACCAAAAACAAACAAAATATACTCGCCTGCGCGGGATTTAATAGAGATGGACACAGAAAGCGTTCTTCCTCTTCAGTCGGACTCTTCTCTCGAGCGGACCTTAAAGAAACGAAACATAGGAAGCCCTCTCACACTCACCGTCTTTTGTTTGCAACCGACTGGGCCTTAAAGATGCGGGACACAAAGAGTTAGTTTGAAAAAAAGAGTATAGAGTAACTCGATCAAAAAGGCCGACGGGAAATTCCATCTCTTTACTGGAGCCGGCCTATGAGAAAGGCGACGCAGAGAGCTCTTTCTGCCTCCCGTACATTACTGAAGTTTACTTAATCGCAATTTATCCGCAAAATCTGAAAGATGCGCGAAACTTTTGAAGAAATTTACGCTTATCAGTGGCCACCTACAATAGGAAAAGCTAACAATACATTTCAAAAATTCATTACGTATTGTTAGAATATATTGTTAGCAACGCGTCATATTTTAGCGGTTTGAAATATTTCAGAAAGGATTATTTTATTAAAATAATATTAATTAGAAACCGAATTACTTTGAGTTATTTAAATTAAAATAATTGTTTCTTTTTACTAAAGAAAATTATAGAAATGTCGAATCATTCATTTATTCCGAAGTAATGTTATCTGTATTTTTGATAATCCAAAGACAAATTTGCAATGATTGTGGCCCTTTGCACGCCAGGTAATGCTGCCGAATATCTTAATTAACAAATTTTAGAAATTTGTGAATTAGGACATTTCGGTTGCACAAAAATATACAAACACGAACATGCGAAAAGACTTTTCATTTTCTCAAATTCATTTATAGCCCGTTCGCGAGCATCTCAAATAAATAAACAGAAAAAAGAAATCCCGAAATATTAAATTTATTAGAGTATGAGAGAAATTTAATCATAAAATTTAAAATTATTCAGAACGAGAAAGACAGAATTCTATCGACACGAGTGCAGTGTCATTACTGATTTCGATTAAATGTTTTCCTATTCTGTTTTAAACCTGTGATTTTCCCTGTTTCGTTTTGGCTGACATACTTATGTTTTTTATTTATTAATTTTGAGGATTATACACAATACTAACTACAAATATTAATTACATGTTATTTCTTATATAAATTTGTAAGTTTTACATCCTTTATCTACTGTAAAATTTTCTTAGATATATTAAATAACTTATAAAACTACTCAAACGTGTAGTTTATTGGCAAAAACTACGTAAAATACAGATAATAATGCTTTATATTAGAATTGAAAATATTTTCGTTGTAGATTACAATATTTGTATAAACACTGCGTGTTGGCGAGAAGTGTATAGTGGATTCAACGCTAGTATTCTATAATCGGTAAAGACTAGTTATTGTATTTGCGTCAAAACTAAAAATATCTAATTAACTTTTAATAAGTTTGTGCGAATTAAAAGTAACTTAATTGACACACATTCTATACTGTCAGTGTAAAAGTACCGTCATGCATTTTTCGTTTGTTAAGCAGCGACAATTAAAATAATATACTGAACTGAACGAGCCTAGAAAATACACATTCGTTGTCTCCGATAAGAGAATAGAATACAACCAACTGTAAGTTTTTGTTCTACTTTGTGTATTTTGATACACCGTTTTACCGTTTTTAACAGATATAAAATAATTTTATAATGGTTCTATAACCACCTTATTCTTCAAGTTGGTGATGTACAGACTTAAGCGTGTACAAGTGCCATATCGGTGGACAAAAAACTCGTACGTGTAAAATATATATGTGATTTTAAATTATTTACGCAATTTATTTGTAAAAGTAATTTTAATGTTGTATATCCTATTCTTTGTTTTTAGTTGACTGATGAAGGGCAAAAGCCCAAAACGTGTAAAATCAGTTACCGTATCAACTAAATAAAGGTAGAGTCAAAAGCCAAGTGATTGAGTTAATAACACGATCTTGTGTTTAACAATTCGAATAAGCAATTTAGCACAACACGGTTTCTCTCTTAGTTAAAATAAAGTTTAATCAACTACTGTTGTAAGTGATAAAAATTTCGATAGCTCCACGATAGAAAACGATGAAAATGATACATTTCTAGTTTAAATAAGAGCGGTTGCCAGTGAAAATGTGATGGCAATCGTGTCTGTTATTTGATACATTCTTCAATTTTAAAAGTCCCGAAAACACGGAATGCAATGTTTTCGCAACCTGAAATAAATCAAAATAAATATTACTATTTAACTTAATTTTTAAATAAAATCGTAAGAGTTGATAAAAAATAAGCTACCTTCAGTGGAATCTTTTTATTAACGCAGAAAAAACCTCCTATCGACAGACACAAGGACACTTTTCCAAATCGTTTCATAAAATTCAATATCTGAAAAAAAAGTTCGTATTTAACATTGAATTTATTAAATCCAACTTCCCAATTATTAAGATTAGGATCACGATAAACTTTACTTTAAGCTTTCTGGTCAATTCCAAATCGCAAATTACGAATTGCCGAATGTCTTGAAATCCATTCTGCATCTGCGAAAGAAAAATAAATAAACAGAGAAAGTAATAAATACTAATAGTTTAAGCATAATCAATAAATACCGTAAATGCGATGCAGCACCCGAGGCAGGCAAATAGAATACAGATAAATGAAAAAATCATCATCATAGCCGAAATATACATTCTAAAAACATCGCCCATTTCCAGATACAAGAATTCGCAATACAAAAAACTCGTTCCCGAAATTACTCCGAAATACATAACTGATGAAGTAAATTTGAATTTGGTGTTAAATTGATTTATAAAAATCCACAGATCTTAATGATGAATCATGAATTTCTGTAACTTCGTCTTTAGAATTCTGTCGCTTCTTGTAATTTCGCATAATTCATTCAGAAGTTCTTCCAACTCTTTATGAAGAACAAATGCAATTACAGCTGCTAACAGCAAAGCGTATGCTATTCCTCCTGTAACTAAAGCTGTCGAAACTCCAATATTAACAGCACAAAAAAGTGCTTCTAGTCGAAACATTTGTCTCTTTTCCAACGCAGGATAGTAAAAAACCAGAAGAATCAGTTGAAAAATAATTAAAAATATAACAATAAGAGAAACCAGAAAGGACACCTTTCTCAGCAAAGCGTTACTTTCGATAATATATTTTTGGTAAAAACATCTGTTTCGAAGAATCTTAATCAGATGGTATTTTGTCTTATTGGCAGACGTCAGGCCGATTGAGTAAGTCGCGAATAAAATTAACAATGAAATTCTCATTATTTCAGCATCATTCCTGAATAAGTCAAATATCCCTTGACACAATGCATATTTTCTTACACCAGGTAAATTTTGCCATAGCAAAATTATAGTATATTGCCATAAGATAACCTGAACAAACCGAATGTAGAACTTCCTTAATTTCTCAGTTCGAAGTACGTAAGTCGGTCGTTTGCAGGAACACATTTGCAAAAAGTCTAATCCGTAAATAAGAGCTGTTGTCCAACAGGGCCTGAGGAAACAATTCATGCAGCTTCCATCTTTCATATTCGAATTCATTTTGTGGAAAGTTTCATAAATTTTTAACCGTAAAAAGAAAATTTTATAAATCTTCGTAGAAAGTAAGCGCAAGTCCTGTGCTCACCTACGATACAAGCAAATGACACCCGTCTTTGATTTCTTAATTAGTTTGTGTTGACCAACTGCGTATTTAATATCGGTGAATAAATTGCTTGTTTGTATTTCATTTAGAATCACTCTGAATAAATACGTTAAAGGCTTAGTCGATGGAACTAAAATGCTGGGTAAAAGAAAATACTTTATTCGTTTTCATTATATCATTAAACCTAAGTAAATGGAAAATCATCATAGCTTAACGTTCTAACCATGTTCACTCGCATATTATAGCATTTGGGTTTGCATTTTCATTTTCGTATTATAGTAATGAACTTTCATTACTATTATAACTTTACTATATTAGAAGACATTGCTGAACTTCAGAAATTTATACTTTAATATCTAAATTTTTATCATTTTTTTACGATAATTTACAATTTTACGGAGTTTTAATTCAGATGTGTGTGACGTATAACGGCATTAATAGTGTTAAATATTGTTAGTTAAAGCTCGGGAGGTGCGGAAATAGAGAAATAACTTGTCATATCTTTAGTGGGAAAAATCAAAATTTTACACGCTTTTAGCTTTCACAATTTGCTGCGAAACTCTGCTACTGGAAAAATAACATTTTCCCCTTTTTATACTAAATATACAAAAACTATTTTCTAATGAAATTTCATAATAATTGGCGCTACACACGAGTTTGTAATTATCACTGCTGGGCTAGGTACAATATTGCAGAATTCCTACTAAAGTCTAGTTATTTCGCGATTACGAATTCATTTTACCTGTTCTTTACTCTTTCCACCGATAGAATTCTAAGTAGCCCAGTCAGCTCGTTTTTTCTACGCTAACTTTTACTAGTAAAGTCATTACGAAGTATTAATTCTCCAATTCGATATAGTTCGAAATGACCTCTTGGAAATGAATACGTAGCGACCATACTTTTAAAATATATGAAATAAAAACAGCTATGAGAAGTAGGAGATCAACTACTAAATTTTGTATTAACGAATTGGATAGAAGAAAAAAGCAATGTTCTATGTATTCTAGAATGTTGCGCTGTGTTAGCGTAGCAGACTGATTGTGTAGAAAACTAGTGAATGAAGCCGCCATCGTAATTTTTCTATAACGTTACGATCGTGTTCAAAAATATGTTTAGTCCAGTACAGCCATCTAGCAAATCGTACGAGAGACGAACACAATTACGTCACTAGTATAAGTTAGCATAGATAAACTAAAATGACTGTAGTAGTTAAAATTCTAGCAATAGACATTGTAAACAAATAGATAAGTGTTCAAAATCGCCGAATAATTAGACTCGGTAAGAATTCTGCGATAATTAACACGGGCCGCCATTGACAATTACAAAGTTGTGCGTAACACCACCTATTATAAAATATCATTTGAAAACAATTTATTTATTATTATCTTATAATAAGACATTTCCTTTTAACCAGCACTTTAGTGTTATTGACTCAGCTTTTAACGTATTTCATCGGAGTGATTCTAAATCGATTACGAACAAGGATCTCATAGAACGATATTAATGTAATTTGTCAACACAAACTAATTAAGAAATCAAAGGTAATTATTCGTTTGCTTCTACCATGGACAAGCGTGAGACTTGCTCTTACTTTTCACATAAATTTACAGAATATTTCCTTTAAGATTAGAATCATCTGACAGTATAGAATTTGTACCAATTTAATCACTTTTATACAGACAAACTTTTATTATTTAAAATATATTATATAAATGTCTACCAGGACGTATCGTATTATTATGGTATATTGTGCTGGTTTGTGCGAAATGAAAAAACTATTTTCGAATAAAACAATCTTAATTGTTTACTTGGTATTTCACCCGTACACACTCTGCTTTGTTTCACACCTTAAGGTCCCTGATCAGCAGGTTTACAGCCACCAGATGTTAAAACAATGTTTATAAAATTACAAATTATAAAATTCTTATATAATTCAGCTATTTGTTTACAATTGAATTTAAATTTTGTAATTGTTTTTGTCTAATTTATCTTAGAACATTTGTTTAACGATAAGTTACAAATGATTTTTCTCTTTGTTTTTTGTTCTAGAAACAGAATTTTACAACGTTAAGTATTGACGTTTTCTTGAGAACATCTTAAAAAATAACTTTAATTACGAGATCGCGTGCCGTAATTGAAAAATTTTAACTAAATATCCTAAATGTGTTTAAAAATTCTTATATAATTCAGCTATTTGTTTACAATTGAATTTAAATTTTGTAATTGTTTTTGTTATTCCTTGCGAATTGTCAAATTTTCAATTCGAACACGCATCAGTGAGAGGGTTTTTCAATCAGTAGAAAAGAGACGTGAGGGGAAGCTCAACTCTGAGGTAATTCGGAATTTTATCGTTTAGAATTCGTTAATTCTGTAGGAATAGAAGTGTCTAATAATCACATATTAATACGAAATAGAGACGTTTTAGTCAAATAGTTCAAATGCAACGCGCACCACTAAAATCTGTCCTCTTTGACTTCCTCGTGTATTTTTGCAAATGCAGATAATCTTGGCACCTTTGGCTTCGGTTATGAGATCGTTTGAGGAAAGTTAATATAAAGCTTAATGGTACTCTTTGAAGTTTTTTTACGCTTCTGTCTTCGTTTGTAACAATTTTTTCATTGACCCGCTCACGTTTCGTTCTTTAAATGTATTCTTCTAAGGATTTGTTATAGTTTTTTCTTTTTATTATAACTAAGTGTCAGCTCGTGTTAGGACCAACTCATTGTCCGTCAGTCCTTGTTTTGTGCGTTTCGGCTGTTTTATTTCAATATTTTTTTGATCTGCGGATGAGAGATTTAACAACAGTCTTTCACCTAAAAAACCCCTTTCTAACTCATTAAATTCCGAGATTCCTCTCTCCAGTCCCCCATTGAAGTTTGCCATACGTTCTCGTTTTCCGGAACAAAGGTAGGACGTTTTTGGAGTATTTCTTTAATTTCAGTTTGGATGTCTACTTGGTCCTATGAAACAAAACTTTCCTTAAACGATCTCATAACTCGAAGCCAGGGATGCCAAAATTATTTGCATTTGGAAAAATGCATAAGGAAGGCAAAGAGAACGGACCTGTGGTTGAGAAATGCGGAGGATTCACATACATTCTGGAAATACGTATACGTAGATTCATTTCAGATGAAACTTGAAATATAAAAAAAGAAAAACTACAATAAAAGAGCTAATTAAAAGTTAAGAAGGAGTCAAAAAGTTAAGATCCCAGACAAATCAGTTTAAAATCCTTAAGTTCACTTATAATAAATGACCAAGGACATAATGAAAAAAGTGTCGGACAAAAACGTTTTAAAATAGTTAACAAAAGAGCTCCTAATTTGTATGGTATTTTCAAAAGTGACAAAGACATGATTAAAAGAACAAAAAAAAAAAGGAAAATCGGGCGTATATAAAATTCCATTTCGAAATAAGATATTAGGAATTAAGAAAATCTATATTGGATCCACAAGAAGAAATTTAGCTATTACTCTTAAGGAACACAAAGACTTTAATAAAGGTCACTGCAACACAGTTTTGTCAAGTGTGGCACAAGCGAAGGACTCTGTAGTTAAATGGAGTGAAGCAAATATCCTCGGTCCCCATCATTAGCTTTGCGAGAAGAAAGGGTTAAAATCTGTAAAAGTAAATTAAGGGATGCAAGGGATGCAAATAGATTAGCTTCTGCATGGGAATTCAATATAATAGAAAAATTGAAATATAAAAATTCTTACTCCATATCTGTCCTTATATTACGATGCCATTTTAAGTATTTATTTTATTTACTTTTATTTATTTTATTATTTATATCGTTGTTGCTTCAGTGTATTTAGTACATTTTATTTTGTTATATATTTGTTAATTTATCTAGTTTCTTGTTTTAAATTTGAATGTATAATAGTCGGACGTTCCAATTCTGAAATAAATTCGATTGCCAGTTCACCCGAAGATGGCCAATTCTATTAAGCCGAAAACGTTTGTGTTTAATTAAATAAAGAATTGTCGGCGATAGAAGGTGCTGGATGTTTTATTAATGTTTTTTTCATATTCATATCTTTTTAAATATAATTAGAAAGTAAAAAATAAAAAATATTGATACATTTAAGAATGCTGCAGTAAATAAAAATGTAAATTCGTTGACTATAGTTTAAATAAATAACTCTTATTTTACACATCAGATTTGACCAATCGTCCAAAAATAGAAATATTCTTTACGTATTGTCAAATTTGTCAGTTCAAGTTCAGTATGCAGAAGAACAAATCCCATCATTAGAAAGGGCATTATTGAAGCTTGCATTTTCCCAATTGACACATATTCAAAAGAAGCCCAAAATATGAAAAACAAAAGCAATACACAGATCAGAAAGTATTTAATAGAAAAATATACAAACACGGACGTGCCGGAACACTTTTCATTCTCTCAAATTCATTTATAGCCCGTTCGTGAGCATCTCAAATAAATAAACAGGAAAAAGAAATCCCGAAATATTAAATTTATTAGAAAATGAGAAGAATTTATCACAACAAAAAAGACAGAATTATATCGACTCGTTACACGAGTGTAGTGTCGTTACTGATTTCGATCGAATGTTTTCCTATTCTGTTTTACACACGTAATTTTCCCTGTTTCGTTTTTACTGGCATACTTGTGTTTTTTTATTTATTACTTTAGAAAATTAAGATTTTATGAGGATTAAACACAATACTAATTACAAAAATTAATTACATATTATCTATATATATAATCGAGACGAGTTGATAATAATAATAATAATAATCAGCGCAGAGCCCAAACGGTTAGGTGTTGAAAGTTGAAATTTGGTACACAGGGTACCAAATTTAAGCAATTGTGTTACACCAAAAGTGTTAAGTAACAATGGAGAAGAAGAGAAAGCGACGTGCAAGATTTACGGGCGATGGAGGAAATAAAAGAAAGAAAGAAAAAGAGTAATACGTTAAAACATATTCGATTTTCAAGTTTAAACGGATTAGTTCGGTTTTTCTTCTTTATGATACTCGATGAAAATCGAACGATATAATCAAAACACGTCGTAAAAATCGAACAATATTAGAACATTTGATTTTCAAATTCGACTTTTTTTTAAAAATATTTAGTTTGTTGATGAAATTACTCATTTTCCTTTCTGACTATAACGTAATAATCTTAATCTTCGCTGTCGTTACTTTTGCCCGAGCAACGCCGGGCCTACCTGCTAGTTTCTTATATAAATTTGTAAGTTCTACATGGTACATCTACTGTAAAATTTTCTTAAATATATTAAATAACATAAAACTACTCAAATATGTATTATATTAGCAAAAATACCTAAAATACTGACGACAACGCTTTATATTAGAAATTCAAATTTTTCTTTTCAGATTGCGAGGTGCAAACACGCGACCAATTACTGGTGTTCGGTAGTTTTATCTACTCGGTTGCTGGTGGGCTATAATCGACGAAGACAAGTTTTTGTAATTGGGTCCAAGACAATAATTTATAATTAACTTTCAATAAGTTCGTGCGAATGAAAGTAATTAAACTGAGACAGATAACAAACTGTCAGTGAAAACGTACTGTCGCGCAATTTTCATTATCCGTTGAGCAAAAACAATTAAAATGAAGCTTAGTACACTACTATGTGAGTAAAAAAAGTTTACATTCTGACAGGATTAAAAAACGGTGAACATTTAACGATTTTAGTTTAAATCGGAGTGATTGCCAGTGAAAATGTGATGGCAAACGTGTCTGTCATTTGATACATTCTTCAATTTTAAAAGTCCCGAAAACACGGAATGTAATGTACTGGCCATCTGAAATAAAACAAAATTAATATTACTATTTAACTTAATTTGTAAACAAAATCGTAAGAGTTGATAAAAAAAGCTACCTTCAGGGGAATCTTTTTATTGACGCAGAAGAAACCTCCAATCGTAAGGCACAAGGACACTTTTCCAAATCGTTTCATAAAATTCAATATCTAAAAAAAATTCGTATTTAACATTGAATTTATTAAATCCAACTTCCCATTTAATAAGATTAAGATCAGGATAAACTTTACTTTAAGCTTTCTGGTCAATTCCAAATCGCAAATTACGAATTGCCGAATGTCTTGAAATCCATTCTGCATCTGCGAAAGAAAAATAAATAAACAGAGAAAGTAATAAATAATAATAGTTTAAGCATAATGAATAAATACCGTAAATGCGATGCAGCACAGGAAGCAGGCAGATATTATACAGATAAATGAATTTAGAATCGTATGAGCCAAAATCCACACTCTAAACAAACCCTGCATGTTCAGATACAAAAATACGTAATACAAAAAACTCGTTCCCCAAATTATTATGAAATAAAAAGCTAATGAAAGAAATCTGAATTTTGTGTTCCACTGATTCATAAAAAGCCACAGATCTTGATGACGGATCATCAAATCCTGTAATTTCGCCTTCAGACTTCTGTCGCTTCTTCTTATTTCGCATAATTCATTCAAAAGTTCTTCCAACTCTTTATGAAGAACCAATGCGAAAACAGCTGCTAACAGCAAAATATATACTGTTCCTCCTGTAATTAAAATTGTCGAAAGTCCAATATCAACAGCACAAAAAAGTGCTTCGAATCGAAACATTTGCCTCCTTTCTAACGCAGGATAGTAAAAACCCAGAAGAATAACTTGAAAAATAATAATTAATAATATAAAAATAAGAGAAACGAGAAAGGATACCATTTTTAGCTGAGCATTATTTTCAATAGTAATTTTTTGATAAAAATATCTGTTTCGAAGAATCTTAATCAGATGGATTTTTCTTTCATTGGCAGACGTCAGGCCGATTGAGTAAGTCATAAATAAGATTAACACTGCAATGTTCATGATTTGAGGATCACTCACGAATATCTCAAAGAATCCGTGACACACTGCATATTCCCTTATTCCAGGTAAATTTAGCCATAACCAAATTATAGTATATTGCCATAATATAACCTGAACGAACCGAACGTAGATCTTTCTTAATTTTTCAGTCCTAAGTACGTAAGTCGGTTGTTTGCAGGAACACATCTGAAAGGGGTCTAATCCGTAAATAAGGGCTGTTGTCCAACAGGGCCTGAGGAAACAATTCATGCAGGTTCCATCTTCCATATTCGAATTCATTACGCGTAAATGCTGAAGAATATTGTAATCTTTATACAAATTTTTTAGTAACTCTTATGCGAGATAACTGCGTGCTTCCCGAGCATGAAACATATTACGGATGAATATTCTTTGATTTCTGAACATGTAAGCTTTGACGAGTTACGTAAATATCGTAAAGAAGTTCTT